>NW_025963789.1:600000-930457 GCF_023055435.1 Haliotis rufescens
CCTTCATCAACAATGTCCTACCTCCTGAGTATATGTGCCCTGGCTGTAAAGCCCCAATATGATCACCAAGCTTCAGGGACCCTGTGCTCTGCAGACAAATTACTCTCCATCAGAGAATATTGAAATGATAGAATAAGTACAATCTTAGCTGGCAGATACTGATAACTATAACTCTTTGAAAACATGACTCAATCCTAACATAAGCATTAACAGAAGCATTGTTTAGGTGATGACATTATTTGCCATTATATACAGTAAGCATCATATGGGATACTAAGTCACATTGCTAGTGATTGGTGAGGTGAAATGGGGTTTTACATCGTGTCCAAGATTATTGAACTTCTATAGCGATGTGCATGCACTTGTGTGTGTGGCTGCTTGTACTAGTCCGGACTGATGCCGATTTATAGTGCTAGCCCACTGAGATACCATGCCGCAGTTTAACATAAATACCCCACTCAGACACAATATACTCCCTCCAAGCCAACCAGTCCTTGTTTTAACACCTTAATGCCGAGCCTCAGACAGAGTAACAACAATTACCATCTTTTAATGTCTTTTGGCCAGGGATTAAGCCCCAAACCTTCCACTCTCCGAGCGGACACTCTGCCAATAGACCACGGAGCAGGTCTGCCCCTGATTGGACACAGGAGTGTCTCATTATGAACATGTGATAATAAACTAATCAAACAACAAATAAAGATTTGCTATCAGCTGGTAGACAAAAAAATAATTTAACCTGGCCCCAACAGACTAAGCGTCACATAGAATTGACCTACTCTATCCACTTGACGGAGAGTTGTCCCATCCCCAAAGAACAGAGGCTTCTTGGCATCTACCACGACACAGTCAAAGAAGGTGGACCACTCCTGCACTGTACCGTCCTACACAAACAGACAAGATGTTTAGACATAACATATTTGGGCTGTAATTATACACCTATTAACGAAAAGATACAGATATTGATGTCACAATGAGCTACACAAACACCTGCATCCTAAGGAAGCATATACTCACATCTGATTCCCTTCAGCAGGTTTTGCATCCACACATGCTAAGAACAGTGCTATCATAACCTACTGAATGCATCTTAGAATTCCCAATAGGACACAAAATTTATCAACATTTACATGTTTATTCCAGTCTGTATGATCAACTGGTAAGAAAACTTACCTCTGATGGGTAGTCCAGCAGGTAGGTCATTATTTTCTGGAGAATAAAAGCAAAACTCTTTGTTCAATGGTAATCCAAAACTAAGGGAAATAAAGAGTGAGTGTGTAGGTGTGTAAAATAAAGTGAGTGAGTGGGTAAAATAAAGTGAAACTAGGGCAAAAGTGGGCAGGGCTCATTAATACCCCCGACCCGCCGAGTGTGTCAGTAGTTTCAAATTAAATAGCTAGGATAGGGTTAGGGTTTGAAAAATTCATAAAAAAATGGAAAATCAATAAAAACAATTTTTTTTCTTTTGACTGCACCCCTCCATATGACACATATTAAAAGTACTAAGTTTGAGATGAATGCACTGACTAGTTTAAGAGAAATCGCGAGGACAAAGTTTTCGGACGGAAAAGGTCGGGGGTATAAAATCAAAACTCCATGATGTTAACACTTGATACTTCAGGGCCAAAATGAGGTCAGTGCCAACAATGGCTGTTCTGTCATGTGAATGAGTGATTGGCTTAACACTTCTTTGATCAGTATTTCAGTTATATCATGTAATAAGTCAGCTGATCTGGGAGGAAAGCCTCAACTGATGCAAGTTGGTTTGGTTGGTTTGATGTTTAACGCCACACTCAGCAATATTCCAGCTTTATGACAGCGATCTGTAAATAATCGAGTCTGGATCAGACAATCCAGTGATTAATATCATGAGCATCGAATCCACGCGCTTGGGATCGATGAAATGCATCAACCAAGTCAGCGAGTCTGACCACTTTATCCCGTTAGTCGCCTCTTATGACAAGCATAGTAGCCTTTTCAACAAGCATGGGTTGCTGAAGACCTATTCTACCCTGGATCTTCACGGGTCAAAAACTGATGCAGGTATTAGATGTTTAGGACTTAGGCAGAACCAATCAGCATGGGACAAACCTAGAAACATCACCAAGGTGAACCAAGTTTCAAACCCACAATCACATGTTTCTGGCAACTCTGCACACCAAATTCTGGCATCTGTGACCCAGGATCGTGTAATAGGTACAAGTGAAATACCCTGATACCATTTACAAAGGATTTCCTCTTATTGGTTTGTCTTGGGATGAAGTAGATTAGCTCAAGTCATACTAGAGAATATTTAAAAAATGCTCTGGTTCTACATGTTCCAGTCAACTTACATCAGTGTAGAGATATTCACTGTTCGTTATCAGCACTGTCTTGGCGCCATGTCTCCTCAATCTGTCAAGGGAGCAAGACACAGTTCATATTTCAGGACCAGATACATCAAGTCAGGACACAAACAAAATGAATACAGAAAGCCTTCCTTCCAGCATGTCCAGACACAATACAAAATCTCAAACAACCTTCCATCTCAGGTTAATAATATACCTTTCATATTCACTGTAGATCTGTGTTTCCTCAACTAACTATGGTCATGTTGGTTGGTTGGTTGGTTTGTTGTTTAACGCGGCACTCAGCAATATTCCAGCTATATGACGGTGGTCTGTAAATAATCGAGTCTGGACTAGACAATCCAGTGATTAATATCATGAGCATCCATCCACGCGCTTGGGATCGATGACATGTATCAACCAAGTCAGCGAGCCTGACCACCCGATCCCGTTAGTCCCCTTTTACAACAAGCATAGTCACCTTTTACGGCAAGCATGGGTTGCTGAAGACCTATTCTACCCCGGAATCTTCACGGGTCACTATGGTCATGTAGAATGTACGATGGAAGGTTAACATGCTAGAAGTGTGGCATGGATTGGGTGATGATCATGATGTTAAACCAAACAGTGATTGACCTGCCAAAATGTCAGGTTGCTGAACAAATACACTCATCAACATTGTTTGAAACATAAGTTGAAACTGTTAAGCTAATGTTTGTTGTATAACGCTGCACAAGCAATATTCCAGGTATATGACGGCAGTCTGTAAATATTCTAGTCTGGACCAGACGATCCAGTGCTTGATATTATGAGCATCGTTCCACACAATTGGGTAATCAAGTCAGCATGCCTGACCACCATCTTGTTAGTCGCCTCTTACAACAAGCATGGGTTGCTGAAGGCCAATTCTCTGACCTGGATCTAATGTAGTTCAACAAAGTAATATTAGCAGTGAAACTAGTACTGAGAGTGAAAAGGTTCACTAAGTATGATGCACCGTGATACATGGCCTTGTATATGATACACAATACATACAAACTTGTATCACGATACATGATGATACAAAATACATACTTTGGGGATAGCTATGAGAGGTTCATCTGCATCAAGATTAACTGACTGTCATGTTAAATGACATTATTTTTTCTCTTAAATTACACAACTATTTCAGTTCATTGCCTTTGTGTTGTCATTCTGGTGTATGAAGAGACCAATGTATCAAGATATGTATCATATCATGGCTTTCTATAGCACCCCTGACAAGTACCCTCCCCAGTACCAGGACTCCCTTCATTGCACTGTACAACCCCTAGGTACCTTTGTAGCAGCAGCGGCAGTCTCTCATCTCGGTGCACGTACTTGTCCATCTCTTTTACGGTCTCATCCTTCAGGGTGCCCTACATACATGACATAATATGGCAAATTCAGTTTTGTACTAACACAAATCATGCAAATGTGAAAACAGTCAAGTACAAATATTCCATCCCCAGAACACTCATCAAATGCAAAACAGGAATATATTGCAATGTTCTTAATCCTTGATTATGAAAACCCAAAATATCTCAGATTGTGCAACTTACACTGCTGTGAGTTGGGACCTACTTCAAATCAATGCATTTGAGCTAATACTCAATACTGTTCCAGCACTGCATGGATCTTGTCGCCTGAACCAGCGATAGAAACTAACAGTTTTAGTCAACTAGTCCATATAATGATAACATATAGTTAAACCCTTAAAAATGGCAAATTTCTGCTGGTCCTAAGGATACCTTAACTATTAGGCAGTTTGGCAAGGACTATAGGACTACTGCCAATTTCTAATGCTGTGAACATGTCATGGAGGTAACTCCCAGTACTGTTGGCACAATGTAGCATCTCAACCAGGAACTTAAACATGCTAAAGACCTGTCAGGTGAGTATAAAATGGGGTTTAACGTCGTGTCCAAGATTGTTATACTTATATAGCGACGTGCATGCACATGTGTGTGTGTGCAGCTGCTTGTACTAGTCCTGACTAATGCCAATTTTATATTGTTAGCCCACTGAGATACCATGCCGCAGTTTAACATGAATACCCCACTCAGACACAGTATACTGACTCCCAGCCAACAGTCCTTGTTTTAGCCCCTTAATGCCGAGCGCCAGACAAGTACCATCTTTAAACGTCTTTGGTACGACGCGCCTGAGGATCAAACAGAGGCTCTACCACCAGACCACGGAGGGGGTCCTGTTGTGTACAAACAAGGACAGCATTGATCTGCTGACTCAACTCACATTGTAATGAAGCCAGTCAACAGCTGAGCGGACATCCTGGAAGATTGACTTGAAAGACATGTACAGTTCTCCACTCCTTACACCTTCCTTCTCCCTGAAACACAAATCTCCAGATCATAAGCTAAGTCATGTTGCCATTCTTTGTGGGTGAGTAAGTGAGTTGGATTTAACATCACTTTGAACAGTATTTTGTGTTCAGTCCATGTGGAAGTTTAATGTGGGAAAAATACCTAAGAAATGCAGGTTGAAGATGTTGACCACTTTGATGAAAAACAGGAGCAGAGGTATAAAACTGCCAAACCTAAACCAGAGCTTGTTCTGGTCTGGACTAATGCCTGATCAATAGTTTTCCCCACTCAGATACAGTATACTGACTTCAAGCCAACCAGTCCTTGTTGTATTCCTTTAATGCTGAACACAAGGCAGGGAAACAAAAAAAAACTCCTTTTAACGTCTTTTGGTATGACATGGCCTGGGTGAGGTGAGGTGAAATTGGGTTTAACGTCGCGTCCAAGCTTATTGCAGTTATATAGCGACATGCATGCATGTGTGGAAATGGCATGGGGATTGAACCACCAACTCTCTGCACTCCTGGGAGTCCCATAATCAGAGAACAGACGTGATTCGATCTGACAATCACCAGATTCTCAAATGACTGAAAGACGCAATTCTACACAGCACACTGAGGTACCTTAGATGCCTGGGCCACCACTTAAGACTTGGAAACCCAATAAACAATGTTTCCAGACCCTCAATCATTTCAATTTGAACATGTGGGAGTAATTATCTGAGTGTGCTTGTAATAACTCATGTTGGCATCCTTCACAATGTTTACAATGTCCTGACCACTAGCAAATAGATCTGAATACTTTGAAAAAAGGCTAATGCTACTTACTTTGTGTAGTGTTGACATGACGTGAAGTAATCTATTATGCAGGCTAACATGTAGGTTTCTGGAATAAACAAACACCAGGTCACCAAAGATACAATAGGGTCTGCTTGCAAGGAGCAATCTTTACACCATGGCCTAACAACCAAGTCAGCAAGCCTGACCACTCAATCCCATTAGCCTCTTACAACAAGCATAATTAATTGCTATACATTTACATACATTAAAACAGTTGAAAAAAGATAATAGTTGACTAGAAATAAGTTAAAGGCCATAGAAAAACAAGAGTCATCAGAAAATGACAAATTTTCTCCAGCCCCCACACTAGCAAATGCACAACTTCAGCCCCTGGTTAATACATGTACCAAGTTTGGATGAAAAATCTTTCGCGGTTTTCAAGTTATGCTTTGGAAACAAAATATTGACAGACAGACAGACGGACAGACAGACCAGATGATGACTATATCCTCTGCCCCCATCCTTCCGCACTATATGCTAGCTAGGGGGAAAACACCTCTCATTTACTGTCTCTATAGAAATACATAAATTATTAAAAATACTATAATAAAAACCTGTTTAAAAGTTATCCTACTAACTCTCACCCTAACTTTTCTTTCCTACCTACTCAACATTTTGAGAAAATAAAAACAATACTTGAAATGTGATTAATTTTTTCTCACTTTTTCTATCTACCCACCATAATTTGGGGCCAAAAAAATCTGTTCACGAAAATAAAAGTCTTTTATGTTACACAATGTTCATAGTCATATTTGCATGCTCCCACCAGAAAAACATCAAGGATTTGATATAAAGGAGTATTTCCCCTTTTGTTGTAACCCCTTACTAACTTAAGACCCATGTTAGACAAAGACTGACACCATAAGCCCTGACCAAGTTACCTAGAAACTTCAGATCACACCCCATAACTTTGTGAACACAAAACACAACTGATGTTTGTTAGTGAAAATGAACCAAGCCAAGTCAAGTGAAACGGTCATCCAAAACCCAAATAGTGTTTAATCTATACTTGTTTTCCAACCAATTCAAACCCTGATGAATACACTGTCATACTGTGCATGTAGCCAGGTGACCCATCTCCTGGGGTCACTCGGGGTCAGTAGGCTAAAAATAGGTCATCCATTATACAATGGGCCAGTCTGTTGAATACAGGCCAAACATGCTTGGCAAGTCGACAATGCATAGCTGTAGATATGCTTGGTCAGCATATCAGTAACGGGTTGGGTCAGTGACCTACAGATGGACTATGACCCATTGACCTACCTGTTTAATCATGTCTACATTCTATCCAAGATGAGGCTGTCAACCCCCATGGGTACACACGATTCAGTGTTCTATTTAGAGGGTGTTCGGAAATCAACAGTATGGTAAGCATGGTAAGCATGGTAAGCAGGACACAAACAAAAATCGTACTTGGTACATAGATTTATAATTCAAAAAATATAATGGTGTACTTAAAAGTTTTATTTATGTTTTCAGTATTTTGCAGTAATTTAATTTCAAATTGCACCATTTTCTCAATGCTTTTGAGATTTGTGCTAGGTAGTATTCAGGATTTAGGGGTGAGCAGTGTGAAAAATAAGATGGTATTCAGGATTCAGGGGAGGAGAGGGTTGGCACCCTCAGTGATACTGGCATGTGACAATAACCTTAGAACATATCAGGGGAAATAGTGTACAAATTCATCAGAATTAACAGCGTTACACAACCCAAGTCCCCTAAACTCCATCTGAATACTAACCTGGGACATTAAATAGTGTGTTGAGCACAAACAGTCTCCTCTCATCCAGAGCCAAGAACTTATTTGGATAAAGCTCTGCCACCTCATTGCTGGAAATAGAGTCAGGCCAGATGGTTCATGGGTTGGTTATGTTACTGTTAGTACAGACAAGATGTTGCATGTCATCAACATAATTATGATAATAATATTAATTTCCATTTTTATCAATTTCATATCACAATAACCACTACATAAGAGTACAATTCTATATCCAATAAATCTGTAATAAGGATTATGAAAGGGTGAGTGCATTTGGTTTAATGAGAAACATCAACAAGGCCAATCTGTTGTGATAGGTATCTTGCATGCCGAAGGGAAGCAACTGTGCATCAGCTGGTGCATAGGGTTTCATAATGTCAACAACTGTGCACAGTGACCAACATGACCAAGAGTGATGGCATAGGGTTTCATAATGCCAACAACTGTGCACAGTGACCAACATGACCAAGAGTGATGGCATAGGGTTTCATAATGTCAACAACTGTGCACAGTGACCAACATGACCAAGAGTGATGGCATAGGGTTTCATAATGTCAACAACTGTGCACAGTGACCAAGAGCGAGTGATTGCATAGGGTTTCATAATGTCAACAACTGTGCACAGTGACTAAGAGTGAGTGATTGCATAGGGTTTCATAATGTCAATAACTGTGCACAGTGAACAAGAGTGAGTGATTGCATAGGGTTTCATAATGTCAACAACTGTGCACAGTGAACAAGAGTGAGTGATTGCATAGGGTTTCATAATGTCAACAACTGTGCACAGTGACCAAGAGTGAGTGACTGCATAGGGTTTCATAATGTCAATAACTGTGCACAGTGGCTAAGAGAGAACGTCACTGATTTTGTACTGTTTTCTGTGTTGATGATTAAAAAAGCAGTCTGTAAAGTTACTATTGACGATGGATATATTTAGAAGAATTGACTTTAATCATGTTTAATATGTTTTTGTGTTTAGGGAGTTCTAAACGTACCAAACAGTTTGTACACTTATGTGTGCCACTCAGATTTACACAGTATGCACACCAGTTTTTACATTTATACCTCCATAATCACAAAAATGTATTGTTTAAGGTAAAAGTATTATTTATACCTCTCCGGACTCATACTTATTGCTTAACTCTACTCATTTCCAAAAGGGAGTAGAAACTTCATGAACCGTGTTCCCGGAGAACAGAGAAAACATCTCACATGAACACACCCCTGGACTGAGCATGTGCACTGGAAGCATGTGACCAAGCCCGGTTACACGTCACTCTCTCATTTCCTGTACCTAATTCGGCCAAAACAGGAAAGTGGGGACGGCTGGGTGGGCGCTTTAATGTAGGAGTCAGGATAAGTATAAAAATATTTTGTACAACAACAAAAAATACATATTTAATCTTATCCTGACTCATACTTATTGCTTGAATCCCATGGTTGGTGGTGGGTGCCAGCCACACATCTTATGTTGAAATCTCTGAGGTAATGGTTGTGAAAACCACATCTGATCTCGAGAAATAACCTTGACATAATTGTCAGAATGGAGCAATTTCCATGTAGCGCAAAAGCAGATGCTATGGCTCTCACTTCATGTGGATTGGAGGCTGACAGAGGGTTAGGGTGGGGGCTAGTCCTGCCACTCTGTAGGCTCAGAAGATTACTGATCTCATTCAGAATGAAGTGGTTGTTCTTGATACTACTGTGGTATTATTCCTAGATAACGGAATGAACAATTTTCTTAGTTTCTGTCGTCTGGAGCTTGATCTGTTTAGGTAGATGCATAAGGCTGGAGCTGGAAATAAGGATAAATCCTCTGTGTCCTCAGAACCTAGGATTGATGAAAGTGGTGAAATATGAAACTGTCAATCTGGCTAACCAGGTAGTCGATTCTTGGTGGAAAAATCCCATCTCAGGCTGAGATGAGCTGATGCAATCTCGCCTCTGTCAAATCGAGTACGTCAGAAATTGATTTCATGAATCTCAGGCATTCTAGCTGCCATGGCTAGGGCTAGTAAAAATAATGTCTTCTGCGTTAGATGTTCAAAGTAGTTCAAAGGGTTCATAAACTTCACTGGTGAGGTTATTAAGTACCACATTCATATCCCAGAATGATACCAGAAGGTTAGAAGAATGTAATCCAAGCAAAAGATTTAATGAAAAAGGGCTAAGTTTGATAGGATGGCTCAGATTACAAAGCTCAGGAAAGTTTTCCCCAACCACCCGGTTGCCGCGAAAATGAGAGAGTGACGAGTAACCAGGCTCGGTCACATGCACAGTCCAGGGGTGCGTTCGGGTGAGATAGTTTCTCTGTTCTCCGGGAACACAGTTCAGGAAGTTTCAAGTACCTTTCAGAAATGAGTAGAGATAAGCAATAAGTATGAGTCATGATAAGATAAAATAATATTGAAGTCACTTCTTGAGTGAGTGTGAGTGAGTGAGTATGGTTTTTAAGCCGCTATAAGCAATATTCCAGCAATATCACGGCAGGGGACACCAGAAATGGGCTTCACACATTGTACCCATGTCGGGAATCGAATATCGGGAACCCATGTCAGTGCCAAGGAATCAATCATATTGTCTCTACCAACAAACTTGCTTACTTACGGTTTGAGAAAGTTGAAACCATGCACACAGACGAGTATGTTTCCATAGGCATCCACCTTGAGAAGGTTACCATACCACTTGTCAAACCACAGTCCTCTGTAATAAATATTATGGAAGGTCAACAAGAAGATATTGTCCTGAAGAACCTAACAGGACACTACTGTCTATCTTATGTAGTACAGTTACACAAGAATGAGATCTTATAACTGCATTCAGAACTTTCATAGGTGTCATTCCATGAGATGATCTTAAAGTGTGCTCTTTGTGTACACAGCTGCACTAGGACAGACAAGATCTACATGTCTCAGACAATCTACTGTTGTCAACACACACAAGCCTCAATTAAAACTGCTCATTCAAGTAAAATAGAAATAATCACTGATAATTGATGACTGAAAATACATCATGCATGGGTAGATTTACAAACTGAAATCATTTAGAAAAGATTCCTACAAAATTGTTCTTTCCAAAAGCTGAAAAAATATATATTTTCATTGAATAAATTTGAGAAGTTTGGAATTATTCGTTTTCACAAAAATGTCAAACTACATTTAATGATGATGAGTGTGTTTGCTTGTCAATTACGGCAAGCTATTGTCCCTATGAGAGTGTAGCACACAGCAAACACTACAATAATATAAAGAAAACCTCAAGTGAGAGAGTGTAGACCACGCTAACATACACGCCCGCCTGTGTCTAGCTGGAACGGCTACTGGCTGGGCGGGTACTGGGCTGGGTAGTCCGTGCCAGCCCAATCTGATCGCCTGTACCACGGAGAGCCTCTTACCGCCTAGCAGACAAACAAGTCATACAGGGCACATTATCAATGTTAGTAGCTGCAGCTAGAGGTTAGTCCCTCTCCATCAATAAAAACTTCAAGTCAGACAAACCTAGGCTAATCCCACTGATCTGACTTCAAGGTTTTTGGCCTTGATGGAAATGCTTGCTTAAAGAAATAAAAGGTTATCAATGTTGAAACAATGTATATCATGGAACATGAGACGTATGAAAGGCGATTTACCAAGTCTGTATCATCAAATCAGCATCTGAAGTTACATGACATCAGGATACTCATAATAGTACAGTTACACTGTAAACAATAGTAAACAATAGTAAACATGGTTAGGCATTGTGCACAAAATGGTTTTCTCTAGTAAATCTTTTTGACATTGATATGTTCAGTTGTATTTGGGTCAAAAGACTCTAACACTTTCATATTCCTAAGAACTTCAAATTGTTAATCATTCCTTCAGTCATTGGGAAATATTGCCCAAGGCAAGATATTCATTTGGAGTTGTGCTCAACTGGTTTACAAATCCTGTACCATTAAAGGCTATTTTTTCTGTTTTTGTCATAAAGACTATCTGGTCTATTTACAATAGGTCCAAATATTATGAATGTTTTAACAATGGGAGACACATAGTAACAATCAACTGCTTGACTCGTCCTAGACCAGTTAAGGCCAAAATAATGCAATGCTATTGGCTTGACTGACTTGTAGGGGTGAAACGATACATCTGTACAATAGTGCATCATGAGTTTTCGTGCGATGATACAATACACGATACATTTTTTAGTAAAACATATTACTTACTACTCGTTTCATGATCCCCCAGCATTTTGTCAGTAAAATATTGCAAAATGTGTTGTAATTAGCGTTTCAAGTACACTTCTAAAAATAGCTGCTACGAACATGTGTCCTTTTGAACCTGCTCTGAAATAATAATAGTCAAGAAGTTTCCATGCGATCTGACCTCAATATGCGTATCGCAATAAGTATCGTATCGGGAACTATGTATCATGACACATATCGTATCTTGACCTTTCTGTATCGTTTCACCCGAACGGTCACGTGGACAAGAAATGTACTATATGCAAATTAGGTTCATCAAATAGTTTCATAATCACATCAAAACTGCTGTCTGGTACAATGTGATGAGTTCAATGTTGTAAAAATAATGTCTTCTACATGGATGATGTAGTTTCTCAGGTTATAAACCTTTATGATGACATCATGCTATGGATACTGCAGTGGATTCTGAGCTAGGAATTCACTGGCCATTCTGAACATGCATTTAGAGTAAAACTGACGCAACTACAGGTCATAATCAGAAAATTCACTCGTATCTGTTGATGCCAGAAAAAGAATCAACAGATTCTCATGAAGTCCATTACGAATCAAGACACTTGATCATGTTGTTTGTTTGGTAACAGCACTGATCCTTGAAACATGTTCCAGTAAATGACATGAATACACAACAATACACTATTACAAGCTGATAACTGGCTAAACACAAGCTGCTCATGATAATATAGATATGACAACTGATCTTACTTTATGATAAATGATAACAGGAAGGATGTGAAGATAACAGAATATCACACTCCAGTCCATAGTGGCATAAACATGAATAAAACAGGAATAAAAATACATACGTAATGAAAACATTCACCTGCTGGGAAACATCATCAAAACTGATGAATCACAAAGCGTAATTTCATCTTCCAACTCACCTGACAGGAAAGGAGGGGTCATACTCAAACACTCCGATCTCCTTGGGGTAGCCAATGGTCAATAGCCTCTGTTTCAAGAGGTCAAAGCTCATCGTCTCATACTGTGGTGACTTGTACACTGAAACACACAATCACAATACTTTACATAACTAATTCCTTCACTTTCAGAATTTGTGCCCTATTGCTTATGATGTCATTAGACATTTTGATCAGAACTAAATGAAATATCATGAGCAGCGAAAGTTGTTTCAGATCAGTTGAGCTAATTACTTATACATAATACTGATGTACTTGTAAATGGACAAGCTGCAGCCATTCTTCTCCCCAACATCAAAGCTCAATGCATCTGAATACTGGCATTCACTGACTGAAGTTGGGACATGGGTGGCTCAGTCATCTAAGTTGCCACAATTCGGTGTACAGAGTTGCATCCCTCGTGAGTTCGAATAACAGATAGACCCCGATTATTTCCCAGTTTGTCAGCACGATACTAATGCTCATGGGTTTCACCAAAGTGGTAAGCTTCTAAGACCTGCATCACTTCAGGGTTCCCTCGCACATAAAGCTGACACGCCGTGATATAACTGAAATACTTTTCAAAGTGGTGTAAAACCAAACTCACTCACTCACCCACTGAAGTAAAGTCAATGTAAAAGCTACAAAATGCAGACACCCATCTTCTACCTTTTTAATCATGCCCATAGTGTAAATTCCTCACCTGCAAGTGTATAGTCCATGTCAAAGCCAAAGAACTTGATCTTCTCCAGATGCAGGCTACGGTTGACAAAGACTCTGAAACAGATGCAACTCAGTCACAACCAAGTGATTATAGTCATGACACAAGCACAGCAAGATGAACATATTCAGGGTTACAACCAGTATTGTTGAGGAGGCCAATAGAACAGTGTTACAGGACAAAGCTAAAGGACAAAGCTAAAGTACAGAGCTACAGGACAGAGCTACAGTACAGAGCTACAGGACAGAGCTACAGTACAGAGCTACAGTACAGAGCTACAGTACTTTCACTTGTCTAGTCAGTGCCAAGTAATAGATAAAACACGAGTGCCAGTACTTTATGGGGATAAAGGAGATAACTACGCGATAAATCTCAAAGAACAATTAAGAAACGAAGCGTGGTTTATTTCACAATAAAACATTGTTCTATCATGATGTCTTTTCTGGAGATTCAAACATGTGCTTGCAACTTGATGACATATATTGGACAATGTTATTTTTGAGAGGGGAGTGTATAGTGACTTGTTCCCCTAGATGTAGCTGGGCAACGTAGATCAATGCAAAGGCCGAACGATTGCTTCCAAAAGTGGGATTGATATGACAATCGATATTGGAGAAAAGGTACAGATAATTGATGTGAAAACTGTGAGAATATGCAGAAAAGACGAAATGTAACCTCCCATACATAAAATGGACTTGTCTGACATTGCACTGGGCTATACACAGAATCATCTAGCCACTCTCAAATGCCAATCAACCTGATCAAGGGCAAATGTCAGTAAAAATAATAAACATAAGATTTCCTAAATCAAGTCATGATAGTAGGACCAATAGTGAACAAATCTGTTGTTTGCCCCATTCTGCCTGGCAAAGGAACTGAAATGTAAATCCACAACACTGCCTCATGTCAAACATATTTACAAAAGAGGCTATGCTGAACAAATATCCATATATCAGATTTCACTAAAACATCCCATTACAACAATTACATTATTGTGTTTAGCACAATGAGTTGTGACACAAGTGCAGCTAAACAGGAAGGGCCTAAAACAGTCTGGGTGATTGCATCATTTGCCTTGTAATTGCTCACACATTTGAGTAAGTGTTTGTACTGGTAGTCCTGTAACGATCCGCTACAGTTCAGTTCTTGAGTTAAATAAAGTCAATGTTAAGCGCTTGCTGTTTAATATCTCCCTCACAGAAGTCTTGAAGTATTGTAATTTGTATACAATCAAATGTCAATGCAAACAAGCATGGAAACCATTTTCAGGGATGTGAGCAGGTTTTGCCCAAAAGAAAGTCAAGTCAAATAAACAAAGATGACGGATGCAGTAAAATTTCAAAAACAGGATCGAAAACAGGACAATCCACGACAGTTGTCCGGAAACACAATAATATTTTTCGGAGAAATTTTTTTTAATCTTTGATTATATTTTTATGAGGAAGATGATTTTTTCCCCTGCATTTTATACACAATTAGTTTAAGTGAATTATGCGCTATATTTGATATAAATGCAGGGGAAAAAATCATCTTCCTCATAAAAACATAATCAAAGATTAAAAAAAAATTCACCAAAAAATATTATTGTGTTTCCACTTACCTTCACAGCATGTTTATCTTGCAATAAAAGTATCAGTTTGAGACAGAAACCTACCTTTCCGTTTGTCTCAAATCATGTTCAAGGCAATAAATCTGTTCAACTGCCACACAATATACTTTACGACAACTGTACATTTTGCAAAATAAATTGAATTCTTCAACTGAAAAAACAATATATGATCAACTTCCAGTTCCAGTATGGTAAGTTATTTTTATCTACATGCCTTTACACCATTAATGTGTTTTAATATAGTGTAGCTGAATAATCCTACTGCTTTTGGATGAGATGTGACACCACTATCATGTAAGCATGAGTGAAAGTAATGTTTGTTTATTGATACCGCACTCATCAATATCACAGCTGATATACCCTGTAACAGCAGCCTGTAAATAATCTGTGGCTGGATCAGACAACTAGTGATTCAGGGTTGGAAATTGACACTAGTACAAATTGCTGTGGGCTTGTACAAATTTTCAAATTTCTCCATTGTTTAACATTATTATGACATTTAAACTAACCCTGTGATTGATGTTATGAGCAACTCCCCATGTCATCAACATGATCAAGTTAGACAACTCGCAACCTATTAACCCACCACACCCTGATGTCTAAACCATTAAATCCCCTCTTACAGCAACCATATGTTGCTGAAGACTTACTTAGACACATTGTGACCAGTGGGTTTTACCAAATGTTCTACAAATATCTACAAATAATTGTATGTAAACATATTCATTTGTATCATTGTAAATAGTGATTGTGACTACACCATCAGGGAATGACGACACATAATCAACCAATGTATAACCTGAAACCAGGGTTACAAATTAAAGTTTATTTTCACTAGTATGCAAAAATCATTATCCATCAGGTAAAAGTGGTGGTCTGCCAGGAAATGTCACTAGTCCTTTCTTAAGTTCACTTGTCTCGAACCAGCAGACTTATGTTAATCTTGAACTCTGCCTAACCCATCTTCAAATCCAGGGATCTTTTGGTCTGCTCAGCCAAGTACTACTATACCTGGGATGATGTAAGGCCAGGCCCGTTCCCAGTGTTAAGCTGTTTAAAATAAATAAAGTTACTTGAAGGAAATTAGAGAGGGCTGTAACTTGTAAAATGTTCAGCAATATGCTTAACAAATCTCTATATTACAGTCTTCTATTAATCTGTGCAGCAGAGGAAAATTTACACAGTCAGGTGTGTATACTGTCATATAAATACGCGAGAGACTCGTTAAGTTTGAAGACGTGAAAGTTTTAATAAATAAATCTATTTTTGTAATTTTGAGTGATAAACATGATTAAAGCTTAACGCCGCATCAGCAATTTTGCAGCTATTCGTGGCGATGTAATGTGTCTGGGTCACTTCTGAGCCTTTATCAACATTACACTGGGTCAGCATATGTGAGTTAATATCTATACATGTTGATATGATTACCAGGGTGGAATTAATGTATACAGATAACAATTTCAACAATGAAGCCAATAAGATTAACTACATGTAATTAATTAAGCTGCTGTGAAAACAGCGTGGTGAAGCAGGATGTGAGAACAAAAAGTGACTAGGGTAACAATGTATGACAATGTTACATCATAACAATGAAAGTGTCCATTTGGGGGGCAATGATTGTCTACAGCACAATTGACTAAAAATGCTGGGCAAGTAGATGCCTTGTTCCCTCTTATGGCTGGCTTGTTTCTTTGGAAATTTACTAGTTTCATGCAGTTTCCCTTTTTTCCAGTGATTCATATTTGTGTTGAGAATTTTGGTTTCTTGCCAGTAATATTGTGGTCAGGATTGTTGGGGTGCAAGAAGAGGGCAGTTTTCATATCAGACTTGGCAACAGAGTTCTTGTGTTCCTTTCTTCTGGTGGCAATGGGGCATGAAGTCTCTCCAATATAATTGTCTCCACTGCTACATACGATCACATCCACCAACCCTGAGGGTTTTGGGGTGGATTGGGTGGGACCTTTACCAAGGCATTAGGGCTGGGACGAGTCCAAATTTACTACCCGCGTACCGGCCCCCCTATTACCCGACCCTACCCGGGTACCCACTGCAAGTCTCAAGAGTAGGGAACAAAATGTCTGATTGGTCATTGTTTTACCACAGCCCTGGCTAAAACTATTTAGATACATGTATCAAACAATCAGATCATGCGTTCACTGAAGTTGACTGAAGCTTTATCTTTACTAAAAAATGTACAAGTCAAAAGGAATGTGTGCATCGTCAGAAAGAAATGCGAACATTAGCGACTTGTTGTGTAACCATTGAGCTACAGTGAGTTTTTGTCATTAAACAATATATTACGTGACTAACCACGGGTCTGGGTAGTCCTGTGGGTACCTGGGTCCTACTCAGGACCCTACCCGAGTTACCTGTCCCAGCCCTACAAGGCATCTATCTACCCAGCTATGTATCTAACTCAACAACTATTCAAATAAATTACTGTCTAAATCTATATTCAGCTTGTTAAGTGATACTGGATCAGTGTATTGGATCACATCTACTTTGTTTTAAATAAATTTAGTTGCAAGTTAATCATAACCAACCTGACCCATCGAGCTACAATTATTATTCCAAGAGTCAAATATCAATCATCATTGTGTTATTCTTACAAAGTTAACAGGTCAGCGTTAGAAATTGGCACTAGTCTCGTAGTCCTTGCCAAACTGCCCAATAGTTAAGGTATCATAAGGACCAGTAGAAATTGCCATTTTTAAGGGTTTTGCTATATGTTATGATAATAAGGACTAGTGAACTAAAAATGTTAGTTTCTACTGCTGTAACTAGATTCAGCAGCGTTTTCATGAACATCAAGTATGCCTAATTAAATACCATCAAGTTGAGTTGTTAACTAAAGATGTGTGTTTACAAAAGCAGTCAATATCTAAACTTTCCCGAAATTCATGACAATAAATAACATTATTTGTTTGTAATGTTAGGAGTTCAACCTGGTTGTTAATAATAATAATGTTAAAGTCCGATGCTCTAACGATACTTACCTCACAGAAGTCGTTGAGATGTCCCAGTAAAAACAACCACAAAGATCCGTCAAAACAGTTGTAAAATGGTATCGCGCATGGCTTCACCACACAGAAATGTCTGGTAATGTTTCTAACATGCAATCAGCAGCCCAGCTCGTCTTACATAAATCAGTAAGATAGCATTGCCAATGCATCGATGCAATCACTCAGGCTGTTAGAACTGATGAAAAGAAATTACTGGAAATGATAGGTTATTTTGCAACAATGATCAATTGCTGAAATCTACTTTCAACATGTTCAAAGAGTAAGCAGACCTGTCAACCCCTCATCATGACAATGTGGGAGATTTGACTTCAAAATGGGGGAGATTTGCCTCCAAAGGGGGAGATTTTTAAGATAGTGAAGATAAGATAATTTCCAACTTTTATTTTTAATAATGTTACAAAGAAAACCAAATATTTTGAAACAATAAATAATCAATAAGTTTCTTATACGTACAGCTTGCTTAATTTCCGTTTGCATTTTCCTCCTCCAAAAATAAACCCAGCACAATCTACCCATATAACTTTCGTTCAAAGATCATCTCAGATAAACGCAAACAGATATTGAAATTTCACAATCGGTAGCTTGACCAGTTGATGACGTGTTCAATCCGACCAGTTGTCAGGCTTCGTTACGATGCAGGTTTTCTGAGTATTTGGCGCGATGTTGGTTACAAAATTCGCCAAAGAAATATCAAATGCATTTTTCCTGACGCAACATCATCGCCCTTAATTTCAATAAGATATACTGGTTTTTTTTCTGTCTGCAGTAGTCTGTTGACAGTCCCATTATTTCGCTTCTTAAATTTCCTAGAAATGTTCACGTTATTCCATTCCAAGAAATGTATGCCATATTTGGAAGTACTATTACGTTTTACTACAATTTATGAATGAAATGAGTCTCGTTGTCGTTGTTGACCTTTCTGACCTTGACGTGTATTAATCTCATTGGTTGACTAGTACTGTTGTATGCAAATTAGATTGTAGATCGGGGACGCAAGCAAACTATTAGCCAATCAAATCGTGTAAAATAATCACGATACATTCTCACGAAATTTGATAAAGTTCTGTTTTGATATTTTCTGTGCACACAAGTCACGATGTCAGTCAAAAGGAAATTTATAAGTTTCACTTTAAACTTTGACTTTGAAATCCTAGCTGTGAGGAAGCGTGATCGTGTAACTCATTGTTATTTCGACTAACGAATCAACCGATCACGCATAGTGTTGTTTCTGAAGACGGCGCTTGTAGGACATATTTTGTTTTCATTTCCAAGAGTTCAATGACGTAACTTTGAGGTATGTTGATGTTTTAACAAAGTTTCTGACAAATCTGATAACCAATAAAGTCATGTATAACTGGACTGGCCATATGTATCTACGTTCTTAAATTATGGAAGAATAAACACGCTAAGAACATGAAGACAACAGTTCATTTCATGAAGTGATGAATACTTGGCTGATTTTTCATTTCAAGTTCAACCCTTCAGGCACCTGTTAGGACTACCTGAGTTTTCTTAACAGTTTACATTGTTCAATCGTTCACCATATGAATTTAATTACCAGTTGATTACTGGACAAAGGCCCATCTGGGTCCCCCTGCGGGTGGCTGTGAAAAGGGTTGCTAATCCGGGAGCCTACCGGACAGATCGGGACGCAAACTTCCCGTTCATTGTTTTTACTCACGGGACAATGGAGGCGAATTTTTTAAATAATGAAAAATTCTGTTTTGCGGGAGAAATAGTCCATCTTGGGGGAGACTGGGAGATTTCATCAAATTGCGGGAGTCTCCCGCAAAATGCGGGAGGGTTGACAGGTCTGAGTAAGTATTGTCTCAGGAGAAAACGAAGTGATGCACATGCAAGAAGTTACCGCCTACTCTCACCTGTGATGAGGCTCTCTCCTGTATCTGCGAGGACAAGGCTCACTGGTGTTATGGACGCCATTGGTGCTGGCACCGTTTGCTATGGCCGGAGCAGCCATGGTGTGCAGGTAGGAGTAGAGCTCAGGCAATGTACAGATCTTGAGTCCTCAAACAGTGCTCGCAGGTGGACTTGGAACTCAGAGCTTCAAAACAGTTCCGATTTTTCTGCAAAACATCAGACAAATGAATTATTATCTTCTTCTTCTGTGAAGTTCTACATGAACCACTAATTATTTATTGTGTAAATCACTTTTTTCCTTAGCCAATTTCCTGTATATTGTTTAACAATAACAAGAGAAAAAGACATATAAACATGATCATGATGATAAAGGCGACAAAGGATGTTAAATAAATGCACCACTGGAATCTTAAGGTTTTTAATTTAGCAACACTGTAACCATGGTAACAAGTACAAAACAGGTTAAGTTCATTCTCTTGTTACATTTCCAAATTTTCCAAATTGCAGTGTCAATGCTCCATCATCATGATCAATTGTCGATAAAGAAAGAACTAACATCCAAATAAAAGAAAGCTATTTGCCCTTCACACTAAACATTGTGGTAAGAATACTTACTAAACAATAATTGGTTCTTAAATAATAAATATCAACATGATCAAATCATTTAATTGGATTCAGGCAGACTAGCTCAATTACACCATGTGTGTCTGTTTGTGGCTGCTTGTACTCATCCGGACTGATGCCGACTTATAGTGCTAGCTCACTGAGATACCATGCTGCAGTTTAACATGAATACCCCACTCAGACACAGCATACTGACTCCGATCCGACCAGTCTGTGTTTTAGCCCCTTAATGACCAACGTCTGACAGGCTAACAACAAGTACCATCTTTAAACAGCTTTTGGTATGACGCGGGCAAGGATCTAACCACCGTTATTCCTCTCTCCGGGCTCATGTCACAAACAGACAATTATGACATAGTGCTAAAACTGAGCAATAGAAAATATCTTGAGTATCTTTACGCCAATATATAGTGTTAAAAAGTAAGGATATCCTGGGGTCCAGGGTCATAGCCAGGATAATTAAACGTAAGCAAACATCATGAACATGATGGACATGTTCTTTCACATAGAATGATTATCAAACACAGACCAAACACATGCAGGCCTGTACAATAAATCTAAAACAGATATCCCCCCTCGTTCTGGACATAACACTCAGAGCAGATTGACCATTGTGATCAAATCCAGATATCCTCAAATATTAATGCAACAAGCAAACACAACACTATAGAACCAACTCATCAATGAGAATCTTCACAACCAGGTCAACCTGTTTCATTTTCTAAGATTCGCGTCTAAGATTATTGCACTTATATAGCGACATGCATGCACATGTGTGTATGTGGCTGCTTGTACTAGTCCGGACTGATGCCGATTAATAGTGATAGCACACTTAGATATCATGCCCCAGTTTAACATAAATACCCCACTCAGACACAGTATACTGACTCTGGGCCGACCAGTCCTTGTTTTAGCCCTTTAATGCTGAGCGCCAGACAGGGTAACAACAAGTACCATCTATTAACGTCTTTTGGTATGACGCGGCCGGAGATCGAACCCCGTACCTTCCACTCTCCGGGCGGACGCTCTACCACTAGACCACGGAGGCGGTTCATTTTCTTAAAACTGTTTCTTAATTACAATTTTGTAACAATTTTAAATTGTCAGCATTTGGCTCTTGTGCTACTTAGTAGCCATGCTACAGGTCCTAAAGATCTGTGCCTATAGTATTTGAATCCAGAGGTCTCCTAAATCACAACTTTTAACATAAGACTCAGACTTTCATGCTTAATCAAACAGTGAAACTTTCGCTACCTTTCCCATAGTGGTAGAAACAGCTGGAGGTGACTCATCCTATAGCTCAGAGCAGCTATCCTCAAATAATAAGGTTATTAGGGAGAAATCACAACCTTCAGATCAGATTCTAAAATACAAAATGCAGAAGATGACAAGATTCAATATTTGAGATTTGCCCGGTGACAGTAAGCATTGGGTAGTGTGAGTTACCTGAAGTAGGATGCAGAGCCCCTGTATGATGATCGAACTATAACACACTGACACACAACTGAGTTCTGTACATCTGTGTTTACAACTACTTCCTCAAGTACATAACATGGGTGAGACATACAAGAGGGAAAGTAACAGGCCTACAAAGCAGCCACTTGCTGCAGAGCTAGGGTAACCTGATCTATCTACTCCTGAGAGGAACACTCAGTGATCATGTGATCTCCAGATATATAGCCCATGTAGACGCAACACTTACTCCACCTCTCCGTACTCTGCCACCCTGACCCACATGTTCAGTCCATGCTCCTTCTGTATGCCCTCAATATCACATTAATTACTAAGGCAGTCTGCAACTCTTAACACCAGACCGGAGCCTTATAATAGCTATCATTATTATCAATCACAATTGTCAATATATTTCTATAAAAATTCTGAAAACCATGTTCAGGCACATAGACACGAAAACATTTTAACACAGGCTGCAGCATCTACTTCTATTATTCCAATATGCTACTTTAGCCACTAGTGTCCCATACAATAACACTAAAATCTAATGCAAACATTTTTGACACAGATTGTTACTCTGTAAACTCTGAAGTTCCGAAAGATTTTTAATAAAAAATACATATGAACTGATGATACAGCCACCTATGCATACATAAACAACCTAACAAATGGTAACAAACAAAAGGTAGAACAACAGGATGATGGTAATTGAAATTAACAACATCATCCTACCTTACCATGAACTGACAAGGTTGGTTGGTTGGTTTGCTGTTTAACGCCGCACTCAGCAATATTCCAGCTATATGACGGCGGGCTGTAAATAATCATGTCTGGACCAGACAATCCAGTGATTAATATCATGAGCATCGATCTACCAATTGGGATCAATGACATGCATCAACCAAGTCAGCGAGCCTGACCACCTGATCCCGTTAGTCGCCTTTTACGACAAGCATAGTCACCTTTTACGGCAAGCATGGGTTGCTGAAGACCTATTGAATAACTATTCTACCCCGGAATCTTCACGGGTCACTGACAAGGCTGAGTAAAATGTCCATTGACATAAGGTAAGCACTGTACATCATTGTCATTTGTAACCCAAATTCAAACAATCATAGACATGATAGATGATATTCCTTACTACTCTTTGAGTGTTTTAGCTCTCATGAAGTGATAATCTGAGGAGTGAGTGAGTGAGTATGGTTTTACGCCGCTTTTAGCAATATTCCAGCAACATCATGGCAGAGGACACCAGAAATGGGCTTCACACATTGTACCCATGTCGGGAATCGAACCTGGGTCTTCGGCGTGACAAGCGAACGCTTTAACCACTAGGCTACCCGACCGCCCCATCTGAGGAGTGAGTGAGTAAGTATGGTTTTACGCCACTTTCAGCAATATTCCAGCAACATCATAGCAGAGGACACCAGAAATGGGCTTCACACATTGTACCCATGTCGGGAATCGAACCCGGGGTCTTTGGCGTGACGAGCAAACGCTTTAACCCAGCGGTAGAAACTAACAGTTTTAGTCTACTAGTCCTTATAATGATAACATATAGCAAATCCCTTAAAAATGGCAAATTTCTACAGTCCTTATGATACCTTAACTATTGGGCAGTTTGGCAAGGACTACAGGACTAATGCCAATTTCTATCGCTGTTTAACCACTAGGCTACCCGACTGCCCTAATAATCTGAGGACAATCTCAATAAAATAAAATCTGTTACCTCTATGCACAAAGATCTGTCAATATCTCAGCATATTGTAAATGTTTGTATCACATCATAAACATCTTCAACACCAATACAGGGATAGAAATTGGCACTAGTCCTGTAGTCCTTGCCAAACTGCCTAATAGTTCTTGTGGTCTAAAACTGTTAGCTTCTAATGCTGTCAATATGAAACATAATTGTAAGATGTTTTAACACCCGGTTGGGCTGGGACGAGTGAAAATTTACTACCTAGGTACCAAACCATCTGTTACTCGACCCTCCCAGTTTACCAGCTGTTGGTATCAAGAGCGGGGAACAAAATGTCCGATTGGGAATTGTTTTACGATGCAACTGGGGCCCTGGCAAAGACTAGTTTGATACACGTATAATACGATCTGATCTTGCATGCATTGAAGTTGACTGAAGCTTTATCTTTACTCAAACATATTCACATAAACAGTCAGAAAAAAATGTGAACATTAGCAACTTATAGTGTAATGACAGAGTCTTATTGTTATTATCGTTAAACAATATATCACGTGACTGTAGGTCCAGGTAGTCCTGTGGGTACCCTCCTTGGTACCTGACCCAAGTACCCGAGTTATCCGTCCCAGCCCTAATATCTGGGTAGAATATTTTGACTTGTCCTAGCCCTAGTGCAAATGACCAAAAACAATAGTAGTATGTTACAAATAATAGTGAATACACAAAAACATTGTTAAATTTTTGATATCATAGAGATTAACATTTATTCGCCGCAAACGAAAGGAAAGGAAAGACTTTGTGCTCCCTCCCAAAGGTCACACAAGAAATATGGTGCTCTGATTGGCTGAATCTCACATACTTTCAAGTTTGACATTTGTGGATTGGACAAATATCAACTTTTAAAAGATGTGCATGCGCTACTACCCTCTTCTGGGAAAAACTAACTGTTTTTGTCATGATCATGATTGGAAAGAAAAGTGGAAAGAATATATATAACAATGTGATGATACAACAGCTATCACCTTATGAAGGTAGGATAAACTAGATGTCACATGATCAGAATCATGTGTGAGATAAACAATTTTCAGTTACTTTAACAACACTAGAAAAACAATTCAATTAATACAATTAATGTCAATCAACACTGCTATTCAAACAACACTGACACAGAAGGACTGTTGCCATATCGCCAACCTGGGCGATAAATGTTTTCATTGGGTGCTTAATTAACTTATGATGATAATTACATAGCCCCATCTAAAAGTCATGATATTATATCAATAAACGAAAATAGAAATCATATCAATACAAACACAGAAATTCTATGAATACCAAAACTCGCAATAGATATGTGTACCCTACTCACACGCATGAGTCCCAAAGAGAGACAGGTCAGACGAAAATACTAAGGCAGATGGTGAGGTGAAAGGGGGTTTAACGTCGCGTCCAAGATTATTGCACTGATATAGTGACCTGCATGCACATGTGTGTGTGGATGCTTGTACTAGTCAGGACTGATAGTGCTAGCCCACAGAGATACCATGCTGCAGTTTAACATGAATACCCCACTCAGACACAGTATACTGACTCTGAGCCCCTTAATGCTGAGCGCCAGACAGGGTAACAACAAGTACCACCTTTAAACGTCTTTTGGTATGACGCGCCAGGGATTGAACCTCTGGACCTTCTGCTCTACAGCTTGACCACAGAGGCGGTCGCTAAGGCAGAAGTCGACCGCTTAAACACTTAAAGCAACAACATTTGTTGGTTTGTTGTTTTACGCCACACTCAGCAATATTCCAGCTATATGACGGCGGTCTGTAAATAATCAAGTCTGGACCAGACAATCCAGTGATTTATATCATGAGCATCGATCCACGCAATTGGGATCGATGACATGCATCAACCAAGTCAGCGAGCATGACCACCCGATCCCATTAGTTACCTTTTACGACAAGCATAGTCACCTTTTACGGCAAGCATGGGTTGCTGAAGACTTATTCTACCCAGGAATCTTCACGGGTCTAAAGCAACAACAACAAACATTAGTGAGTATTGTTACTATGATAGTAATTTTTATATGTTATTCATCATGAATTTTACCCAGCACAACAGGACTAGTATCGTCGGATCATAGGTTTTCGGACATTTTCAGACAGCCATGTTTATCTTGTTTACTCGCGCTATAACAGGGGTTGTAGTATCACACAGAAATTGCAAATGCTCTGATGATGGCTTGTTCTTAAGAGACAGTAGTCTTTTATGAACAAATGAGATGTTTTAAGTTGTTCATATGTTAAGAGAGAAAACTGTTTCTTAAAAGTTTGAAAACCAATGGGGATACCAGCTGCAGATCTATCTAGCTGAATCACAAAACACTTGTACGACAAAGTCAACAATATAGATTAGAAATGATTCATTTACAAAATATTGTTCCGATAATTACTGGAACATTCTGTGGACTTGATCATTGCGAATAACTCCATATGAACAAAACAATATGTACACGTAGATCTAGTCTTTGAATGGCATTTAGAAGTGATACACATAAGCAGTGATAAGGAAGAAAGTTTATGGATGTCATATCTTCTTTATTATGAGGTATATATATGCATGCTTACGCCTTCATCAGGTGAGATCACCCGATGAAGGAGTAAGCATACACTCCAAAACGTTGTGTTCCTCATAATAAAAGTTGACATCCATAAACTTTCTTTCTACTCAATTTCCAACAACGTCAACGCCTCTCATGTCTAGGCCTATATGAAAAATTGAGACTAAATGGTGCAGTTCGATCTGAACCAAGTGACCTCGCCAATCCAGCTTCGTGTCTACCCATAACCTATTATCCCACAAGCAAATGATCATGTTTGCCTTGACACGAATTACACATAATATTAGTTTAATCTAGCAACAGATCACTGTCATAACTGGACTGCACTAGGTCTCCTCCGAGCTATCTTTCACTAGTTTCAGGTCAAAATCGCCTTCAAATGTTCAATGAAATCACACTTTTACCTTACTGATAGCCCAGAAATAACTACAATTGCAATAATCTAATCTTCAAAAGAAATCAGTGTATATATGTGTGTTACTCACATGTCTACAGAGGTAGCACTATTCTTATCTAGTACGTTCTAAGGGGTAAAGCTGTCAAATGTCTAACGCAAGGTGTTCTTGCCTTATCGTCAGCTGTTTGGCGCAGTGATATAGAATCTAGGTCATCTGCCATAAACATTAGCGTAATTGGCATTACTTGTAGTCCTGAAGCATAACTTTTGGCTTTCAAAAGCATCAAGATTGGCAATGAATTACTAAGAACATAATACATAGACGTGTGTGAATGTATATTGAGAAACAATAACGAACTATTTTGCAAGACAAAGCTCCTTACAGCGCGTGACACCTTCATTATGCTCTCGGTATCATCTTGAGCTCTGCGAACGGGATATCACGGTGAGGAGCTTGATGGCGATACTGATATTAGACTGGGTTCCTGTCTACCTACACTACATTATATTCTGTAAAGCCTGTGGCATGCCGTTTTTTGTATCAGTCTGTGGCATGTAGTTTTCTGTATCAGTCTGTTTTGAACATTTACATACGTACATCCCGCCAATCTCTCGCATACAAAACATACATACAGAAGTGACAGTCATCAGTTTGTATGCTCCAAACTTGATTATCTACGTGGCGCATTGATAACCCTGAAATCATATTTTCTGACTGTCAACGAGGGCTGTTCGACACAGGGAGAGAGTGAGTGAGTGAGTTGGGTTTAACGCCGTTTTTAACAGTATTCCAGTTATATCACGGCGTGTCAGGGAGGAAAGCCCGAAGTAATACAGGTCTCAGACGTTTACCACGACACAGGGGATATTGTGTCTGTAATGTTCACATCGTGACATGATCGCGTACTCTTTTGCAGTAAAATTAAGCGGTCGAATAATTGTTCTGTTTGAATTATGTAAAGGTGAGTGATTTGGTTTAACGCCGGTTTGAACAGCGTTTCAATTATATCACGGCGTGTCAGCTTAATGTGGGAGGAAAACCCGAAGTGATGCAGGTCTCAGACGTTTACCAATTTGGTGAAACCCACGAGCATGGGTATGATGCTAACAAACCTAAAAACATAATCTGGGCGAACGAGGATTCGAACCCACGATCATAGGTTTTTGGCTTGACCAAGGGACGTAACTCTTTCACGGTGAATTGCGGCGCCTTCGAGGGCTGGGACCCGTGCCCCCGATTTATGTAAAGAAATCGCTTGAGTGGTGGCATATTCAAACAAAGGTGTTTTGAAACTGGTGCGAAACAAATTCACTCCTAGTGGGAACTTAGTAACAGGTGATCTTCAGGTTGAGATTGCCGAGGTATGCAATCACTTTGGAAGACTCTAATTTATGGTTAAATTAACGGCTGCCTACTAACGTGTTGACTGTGGAAAGCGTGTGAAAATGCGGCACATCACGCTATAGTTAACCCTCCCTTCTAAGTTAAGGAAAGGTACATGCTTTTTTAAAGGTTGTTATCAATCTTTTCGACACGTTCACATGGCTGACAACCATTTTTCAATCCCTTCATATCATTTGCGTGGAACACATGAACAAGTAAAGAAGCCTGACCAACGTGTGTGAAAAATATAATATTTATCGAGTTCTGGTTAATACATAAATACGATCAATTCCGTGGCTTGACCAGACAATCCAGCGATTGATATCATGAGCATCGATCCATGCATTTGGGATACGATGACATGCATCAACCAAGTCAGCGAGCCTGACCACCTGATCCCGTTAGTAGCGTCTTACAACAAGCATAGTCGCCCGTTACGGCAAGCATTGGTTGCTGAAGACCTATTCTAACCCAAGTGTTAACGGGGCTCAAATCTATTTTGACAAATTGAAGAATGGTAGCCTGTATGTTATACTATAACTGGCGCTCCCAAATCAGGATAAGCCTTCGCTGTCCCTCTACGCACTACATTAACTAGGACCGAGATATTGTAAATCAATTCACTGTTTGTTGACACAGTAATTGGCGATAGTGGAGCTTCTAAGTAATTGTGAGTAAGTGAGTATTGTTTAACGCGTCATCACAAGAGAATCAGATGTAACACATCTACATGCGTGTGACCTAATACTTTCGTGCTAATAACGTATGCGTTGTATGCTTGTCCTGTGAACACGTGGTGTCATCACTGATTTTCAGTGATCCATTCACATAAATTTCACCGCTGTTTTTGAGCCTAATATAATCTGTTTCGGTGGATAATCGGGACTGGTTATTTCCTTATGTTGACGTTTTATATTTATTTTATTTATTGTATTAGCGTATCAGTTGTACAAGCGCATTTATCATCCCAAACTGGCTCCCACGGGCGCTATCGCTTGGGTGATATCGCTGCTATGAAATTGCATCATAATGCTTTGCAGACCATTGTGACGCCATTGGTTACAATGACGTCACAACCAAATGACTTCACCAATGGCTCTGCTACTAAATCTGTTAGCAGTACTTTTTACACTAAGACACTGCTTATCACTGTCTACAAACTGAAAAGGTTTGAAGAATGATGTTGGATGATAAATAGAATCCCACCCTTGCGTCTTTTGATATCAAATATATCAACACTCGTCGATAAAAGTTTAAAACCCCGAGGCAAGCACATAACTCAAAGCACAACCATCCATTTCTGGTGACCCCTGCCGTGATATTGCTGGAATATTGCTAAAACCGACGTGAAACCATACTCACTCACTCAAAGCACAACCACTGAGGTCAACAGGATGAAAATATCAAAGACTGCCTTTTTCGTGAATTAGACTTCAGATAAGTGTTGTTTTACTGTAGGAGATGTGATCCCCTACAGTCGCCAGATAAACGTTTGAATTGCATTAAATAGTCGCGCAGGCGACTATGCTTGTCGCAAGAGGAGACAGACGGGATCGGGTGGTCAGGCTCACTGACTTGGTTGATGCATGTCTAACACGGACGTCTGTCTGCACTAATATTTGGCCCAACAGCTCCCCGTGGGAGACACGTTCCTCTTATACAAACAACATATCTTCCCGAGGCAAGAGAGTAAATTGACTTTAAAAGTCCAGTTTCCACCCTTGCCGAACTAAGTTGGAATTCCTGGGCTCGATCGTAGCGCCACCAGTGGTTATTACGAGTTACGTCCCTTTAAACCTCTCCAATGGACCAATCAGATTCCACCTCTCGTATCAGTTGCATTTGTTTCAAACAAAATGGCGGCACCCAGTCAAGACGATCTGATCCATAATTAAGGTCTATATTGAGGATTTTAAACGGGTCTTACATCGCGAAGTGCATCAAATCACGTGACCACCTTGATTAAAAACATGAAAAGATTTTGAAAATATCTATTGACAACGAGTTAGCGGTGCACATGCTTTGCAAATCCTGCAGTCGACCGAATCTGCACGACATTTTACGAACCGGTTTTCGATTTCGTTGCGCGATTTTGATTGGACTATCCATAGACTCGTTAGTACAGCCAAAATGTAACTCCATAATACCAGCCTAGTTCGGCAAGGGTGGAAACTGGACTTTTATAGTCAGTTAAGTCTCTTGCCTCGGGAAGATGCAAACAACATGACTATCAGTATCACTTGTGACGGACTTGACAATGCATTGCAGTAGTCCCACTTCCTTGTTCAATACACTGTCACTATCAGACTATTCATCTGTTTGTCCCGCTGCTGACAGCAGCTTCTCGATGGTGGCCTGCTGGAGATCCGCTTTAATGACAGATTCCTTCAAACTGTTGGAATGTAGGTACACCTCCAACCTTTCGAACAAGTTTTGTCAGTTGGATGGTAAGCTTCCAAAAGTAATTTGATCCAGATCATTAACAAACATTCATTAAAAACTAACTACTAGAATTAAAGCATAAAAATGCCAACCGTGCAGTGATCGAGTGACAGGTGACACTTTAGAATCACAAAGAGCGCAAGCAGCTGTAAGGAAACACATAAAGACCACACCGGCAGCTGTAATAATACACGAGTGAGTGAGTATAGTTTTACGCTGCTTTTAGCAATCATTCCAGCAATATCACGGCGGGGGACACCACACCACGGGCTTCACTCATTGTGCCCATGTCGGGAATCGAACCCGGGTCTTGGCGTGATGAACTAACGCTTTAACCACTAGGCTACCCGACCGCCCCCAATAATAGACGAATCCCCCAAACCACACTAGCAGCTGTAGGGATACACTATGGTCACGAGAAAGCTGTATGTACGTAGGAAGCAATGAGAACAATAGACAATTTGAGATAAGAAAAACGCACCCTGAGAACACCAGCACAACTGAATCAATATTTGTACATTGTCAACAGTGTACGTAGTTGGGGGATCTTTGTACCAACGGTTATTGCTAACCTAATTCTAACAATGAAAAGCTCCGAGCCACACATATTTGTATAACTGCTTATCTCCACAACTGGACGCAATCCCAGTGCGGAGGGCAGGGGTTTGGGGTGGGGGTGGGGTGGGGTGGGATGGGGTGGGGGTGTCGCAGTTGCCCCCCTTGATTTTTTTTTTTTTATAGAAAACAGTTTTATTTGAATCAATTTGGGGACAAGTGATACTTGTACAAATATTTAACTACGGCCTTGAATCCTTTGCATATGTTTGCCTTGGAGCGGTCAGGACCTGGAGTCGTCCACATTCCCCAAGTACAAATACAACCACGTGTATGTAAATGAGAGAATCCACCAATTATCAACGGCGAATACACACATACCGAACATTTGCACATGCGAATCACCTACATGTATCCCTACAAGGGACGGTGGGGTAGCCTATTGGTTAAAACGTTCGCTCGTCACATGCCGTATACCCGGTTCGATTCCCCTCGTGGGTATAATGTGTAAAACCTATTTCTAGTGTTCCCCACCATGATACTGCTGGAATATTGCTAAAAGCGCCGTAAAACTTCACTCACTCACATAAATCAGCCTATCATAAATTGCAGCGAGAATATGCACATGATACAATACACCAACTGTACTCTGCGAATAAAGAAACGCAAAAGTAGTAAAATCGTAAATATCTGACAGAGGTTTTGGCGACATCCATACAAAACTAATGCCACAAAATTAATTGGTCATTTGTGAATGGATTGGGATTGATTTGTAGGGAAAGAATGAGGTACTGCAGAAATTTGGTGAAATGATGGGAAAATCTCAAAAACACGACCGCGCCGAGCCTTGCGCCGAAACACACCGACATGACATGCACGTGCAACTTGTTGAGCTATATAAACGTTGGGTTTTCATTTTCATGCCATCACATTGTTACAGCAAGTGAACAGCGAAAACATGCCACGACGCAACAACGCCACCAGGAGAATCATCTTCAACTGTAGCAGATGTTGTAGCTGTAGAATCACCACGGCAATCGCTACAACTACGGCAATACCAGGACATCAACCCAAACAGTAAGGAACCATTTACGCGCTGAAGGTATTCGCTCGATCAAGACGACCAGTTCGAAGTGTCATTTGGACGGACCTGCATCGTCGGGCGCGAAGTCAATGGTGTCAAGGTCACAGAGTGTGGCCACAACTGCGATGGAGACAAGTTTGGTTTGTGATGAGTCACGTTTTAAGCTTGGCCCTCCAGGTCAACAGATTTAAACCCAATCGAACATTTATGGGATGCACTGTATCAACGAGTGCGAACACGCCAGCAACAACCACAGAATCTCCGACAGTTTGCACAAACACTGCAGGCAGAGTGGGTGAACATTCCCCAGGCCACAATTAGGGATCCGACTGCTTCCATGGGACGACGGTGCCAGTCCGTTTTTGACTCTAATGGTGGCCATACCAGATATTGAGAACAGAATAGAAAATCTACTGTTCCATGTGTGCCATATGGGACCAATAACAAAGGTGTGTGCCAGTTTTGAACAATCGATTAAAATTACCATCTGTTTATCATAATATATAAAATATGCATCTCAAATCACTTTTGTGTTTCTTTTCTTGACGAGTATACATACCCAAAATAAATTATCCCTGGAATATGCACATACTATAATACATTAAATTTAGACCCACAGTATAAATAACACAAATTATTCCCCCACGGTCGACGAAGAAGTATCTTATGTTTATAAACTCCACCATGCAATTTGTAGCACGTAACACAACATATCGTAGTATATAATGCACATATTATTGTTTGTCTGTATTCTTTTTTTAACGCGGCTTTCAACAATATTCCAGCTATATGATGGTGGTTTGTAAATAATCGAGTCTGGACCAGACAATCCAGTGATTGACATCATGAGTATCATCTACGCAATTGGGATACGATGACATGAATTTACCAAGTCAGCGAGCCTGACCACCCGATCCCGTTAGTCGCCTCTTACGACAAGCATAGTCGCCTTTTACGGCAAGCATGGGTTGCTGAAGACCAATTCTAACCCGCATCTTCACGGGTAATGTAACGTAAAGCGACAAAAAGCGTTTCGAAAATCATTAGAAATCTCTCCTAAAAGTAGTCCATTCTACGATGCCGCCTATAACATCCACACCTGTTACATTAATGAAACTTACAAACAAAGCCAATATAAGCACATAATATACTACACCAATTACATGCAGACACTTAAATTCAACCGATTGTTCCCACATAATATCCTTCACAAAATATATAACCTAATAAAGCTATAAATGTATACGCACATAATACAAGCACCATGTATATGTACACTTACTAAAAAAGTTTATGGTTTCCTTATTATAACCCGATGGCGAGTGGACTGCCTCCGTGGTCTAGTGGTAGAGCGTCCGCCCGGAGAGCGGAAGATCCGGGGTTCGATCCCCGGCCGCGTCATACCAAAAGATGTTAAAAGATGGTACTTGTTGTTACCCTGACTGGCGCTCGGCATTAAGGGGCTAAAACAAGGACTGGTCGGCTCGGAGTCAGTATACTGTGTCTGAGTGGGGTATTCATGTTAAACTGCAGCATGGTATCTCAGTGAGCTAGCACTATAAATCGGCATCAGTCCGGACTAGTACAAGCCGCCACACAAACACACATACACGTGTATGCACGTCGCTATATAAGTGCAAGAATCTTGGACGCGACGTTAAACCCCATTTCACCTCACCTCACCACCACCGATGGCGAGTGCATGGTCACTCCATATACCTCTGTTATCTGTCGCCAAAACGAATTTCCGAAATGTATCTACATGCTTGAAAACACGTCTCTCTCCGACAGGCTGCATTGTGTCACGTACCTACATGACGACTCATGGCTGACCCAGCACGTCCCCAGTGAATGGTTGCCTGTCTTCCTTCTGTAGGTGCACCCGTACGCACCACCCATTGCATCATCACTTAAATAGATCTACATACGTGCAGTATTATTACGTCATATAAGATAGCTAGGGCCCGTTGCAAGCCACGAATCGCTTAGAGAAAGCAAATTCATCGCTCAACCCGGGGTCTGCAACAGTTCGAAGCGCTTGCGCACTCTTCCAAAATGGCGGCACAACTACCGCTTGGTTGCCTTGACGTTTGTTTGTTTGTTGTTTAACGCCGCACTCAGCAATCTTCCTGCTATATGACGGCGGTTTGTAAATAATCGAGTATGGACCAGACAATCCAGTGGTTGAAATCATGAGCATCTATCCACGTAATTGGGATACGATGACATGCATCAACCATGTCAGCGAGCCTGACCATCTGCGTAATGAAGAACGTAATAGAAGAGGCTCGATGACGAGCTGATGAAATTTATGACTACTTTGAAGATGTGGAGACTGAGGATGATGGGGTGTTAGCTACCTTTGCTCATTTCTTGTTGATCCAGTCAAGAATTCCTTGTTCCGCTGTCAAAGTAAGCCGCCATTTTGGTTTGAGAACGAAGCGACCTCAGTCAGCGATTGTTTCGCTTGCAAGCGGCTGAAATTTTAGCGCACTGTTGTGAGGCGAATCGCTGTACATCGCTTACAAGCGATTGGCGCTTTGCAACGCACCCCTAGCTACGCGATAAATCGCAAAGTACAATGAAGAACGAAGCGTGGTTTATTTTCAAGATAAAACATTGTTATATCGTGATGTCATTTCTGGAGATTCGAACATGCGCTCGCAACTTGATGACGTCGTAAATTGGACGACGGTATTTTTGAGAGGGAAGTGTCTAGTGAGCTGTTCCCCATAGATTTAGCTGGTCAACGCAGATGAACGCAATGGCCGATCTATCGCACCGAAAAGTGGTAGCGATGACAATCGGTATTGGGAGAAAAGGTTCCGATAATCGACATGAAAATTTTGTGAATACCAAACTTAACCACCCTGTACATATAATGGACTTGTCCGACATTGCCGGATTGTATTTAGGGAGCCATCATTATTTAAATACGAGTAAATGTTTTTGAAGCTTGTACATTTTAATGACATCCTTAAAAAGGCTGTAAAAAATGTTGCTATCTTATGGTTTATTCCCTCTGCAGTGTTTTTGCACTTTGTTTGTTTGGGTTTGTTTTTTTGTTTAAAGCCGCACTCTGCAATATTCCATGGCAGCCATATGACGGCGGTCTGTAAATAATCGAATCTGGATCAGACAATCCAGTGACTGACATCATGAGCATCGATCCATGCAATTCGGACAGATGACATGCATCAACCTAGTCATCGGGCCTGACCACCCGATCCCGTTAGTCGCCTCTTACGGCAAGCATGGGTTGTTGAAGACCTATTCTACCCCGGATCTTCACGTGTCGTTTTTGCACTATAAACAACCCCCACTCGTCGTTTGTTTCCATCTTAAGTAAATATGGTGGTCTTACAGTTTCCGAGTCCCATCGGACCCTATGATCCGAGGTCGGACACCTTGTCAACATAACTGAAGAGGTTAACCCTGTCAAAAGGTAATGTAATCTATGGTCTAACTCCACGCCTTGCACCACATACCCCCGTCAACAGAAGGCACGTCCTGGCCACACAGTAAGGGTACTAAGACATAGTTTGATCAAAACTTATATGAACGTGCTCAACCCCACGTTCGACAACAATGTAGCGACCATAAAGTTTCCGGGTCCCACATTCGAACATCAGACATTCTTATCAATGACGAAAGAGTTTAACCCGTCAGCCTGCTGAAAAGTCATAAAGCATGTCATCTTCACGCCCTGCTTCATAAATAATATATAAATAAAGGCGCATTTGAGAGAAATGTCTCGCTGTTGAATAAGTGTATTAACATTAATCGATTCAGCAAGTGTCCAGCAGCAATTTGTGAATGTTTTGAACCAGGTCAGCCGAAAATAAACGAGCGAACGCACAGACCACTGAACTATCCCATCCAATATGGATACACTTATATAACTAGGATATTTTGGCAGAGACAGAATATGTTTTCGGTCTCCGCTGCAAGATATGTTTTGCTTTCTGAAACGAAGAGACGGACACTTCTTTTGTAACAATACAAAAACAAATCAAAATATACACCTCGAAATTAATTAAGCACCACCTGGCAAAAGAAGAGTGATATAACCGTTTATATAAATTCAAGTTCCGTGATACTCATTCATAGAATGGCTGTCGATCTCGAGTATAGTCATGACAATAACTGACTGTGTCTTTCAAACACACAGACATATGAAGCAAGAGACCCTCGAGTTTCAGGAAAAGCACTTTCATATTGATGATAAGGGTCCATAAAGTGGCAATTATCCGAGTGTTCAGTCAGCACATGCAACCATATCACGCAGGGGACTGTCAGAAACACTCCGTTGGCAAATTATTGGCATGCATGACACAGGCATATGTCATACAGAGCCATTGGACGTCAACTTGGCTGTGACCATACTGTCATGTATAGACTGCATTACCGCCGTAGTGGCAGCAGTTGCCTCTTTATCATATCAGAAGACTCACTGGGGGAATTAGACTAACATCTAGTCTCTGAAATGAACACATCTTACATAAAAAAACAGTTGTTCAGTTATCTTAATAAAAATATAATAAAAAGGAGCCCAGTGACTCTCTTCATTTTGATACTGCAGTGATCTAGACTTGCCAAACATTATAGACTTGCATGGGCTGTATTTGACATATATTTGTATCAGGGTCTGTAAGACAGACTATGGGGGAATGAGAAGGGTAGAATCTGCCGTCCAGACACAGAGGGTCACTCTTGCAACTGATTTAAGGATTGTGATTATCTTTATAAGATAACAATGGACGTTTTTGGACGGGAATGGCCGTTCATACCATTCCACTTCATAGATCAATAGTTTTCGTGATTATAGATTACAGTATTATCGCAACTGTGTTATTAATGCAGCTAAAATACTGAACAATTGCATCAGTCTGTGTGTTCATTAGTCAAGAGTCTCATCTCACACAAGACATTTAATTCTCCACCATAGCTCAGACTTGTCGCGAATGATACCTTGTTGTTGGTCAGATATGGTCGCAAAACCAGGAGGTGCTTAATTAATTTTAGTTATATAGATCCACCATTCCCATGATGGGACTACAATACTGAGGAGGATGCAGTTACTGCAGCTGCTGCAATGCATGGATGGGTAGGGACCCGGAGATAAAGAACCAAGGAACATTGCCTACAGTTCGGCACGTGTTGCAGTTAATTCCTTGTATTATATCCATGTGTGATAATGAATAACATATATCGCTGTTTAATTGGGCGTAACATACTCGGGTTGGCAAAAGCAAAACAACGTAATTTGGCCAAGACGTTTAACTTGAGCTTCAGGTATAACGATGATCTGATATCGTTCCATAACAGTCAAATAACCAGTTTCGTTCCTCTGATTTACCCACCTGAAATAGAAATATAAGAGACCAGTGAAACCTCATTTTCCTTAGATCTATGCATAAAAATTCAGAGTAACAAAGAACTCTCCAAAAGACTTTATGACAAGAGGGATGACTTCAACTTTTTCCCCCTTAAACTTTCCCTTTATGTCGAGCAATATTCCAGCAGCTCCAGCCTTTGGTGTTTATATTTCAAAACTTTTGAGATATATTCGAGGATGCTCTTTCTACGAAGATTATAAAAGGGGCCATATGTCACTTGTTTGATCAAGGTTAAACATTCAAGGTCTCATTAAACTTTTCAGAAAGACTATGGTGGACATGTTGAGGACATTTCTAAATATGAAGCATCAATGACAAAAGATATGTCCGATTCAATTCCCTATTTTGACCACATGTTCCCGCGTTACTTTTAGGTGACTTTCCTTTGCATGTGTTTGTGACGGGTGCCAGCTGTGGAGCAGGATACGCTGATCTTTTCGCGAACATCTGGTATCATCTCTATTTGATAGTGGTTCACAAACACATGCTCATATAGTCAGAATTGTACAATCGACTCCGCAAGCAAGAATTTCTTCTGAATATGGAAAGGTTTTGTCGCTTTTATTATATATACATTTTTTAAAGGAATTTCTTGCATATACACATGTAAAGGGTACGCATCACACCTTTCTATGTTCATATACCCGGAACATCTCTTGGAACCCGTGAAGATCGGGGTTAGAATTGGTCTTCAGCAACCCATACTTGCCATAATAGGCGACTGAAGGGATCGGAAGGTCAGGCTTTCTGACTTGGTTGATGCCTGGCTTCCAATTGCGTAGAACAATGCTCTTGGTGTCAATCGCTGGATGGTCTGGTTCAGACTCGATCGCCGTCATATAGCTGGGATAATGCTGATGTATGTCTCCCCAGATGAAGTACTGAAATAATTTCATACCATGCAAAGAACTATTCCCATGGAACAGTAGATAAACAAGTAATGTTTTTTATTTCTGAATTTAAACACAAGGATGCAACTTTGTTAAAAAAAAGCATATGGTTCTGGAAATCGGGGTTAACCGGGATTCGAACCCAAAATCATAGTTTAGGCGAAAGCCCGAAGTGATGAAGGTCTTAGACGTTTACCACTCTGATGAAACCCACTTGCACGGGTATGGTCCTGGAAAATCGGGGTTAACCGGATTCGAATCCACAATCATAGGTTTCAGGCGAGTCCAAGGGATGCAACTTTGCACAGCGAATTGAGGCGCCTTAGACGTTTAAGCAGGTCTCAGACGTTTATCACTTCGGTGAAACTCACGAGCACGGGTATGGTGCTGACCGGGATTCGAACCCACTATCATAGGTTTCTGCACAGCGAATCGCGGCGCCTTAGACGACTGTGCCACCCGTGCCCCCTCGCAGTGGAACAGAAGTTTACTCTGACCTGGACAACATAGCATTATGAGTGGGCTGTAGATCTGGCATGGTTCCAGGTAATGCAGCTGTGTTAGCAATATCTTTCAATTCCCAAGTCAAATATAATTCAAAATATCCTCTTCAGGTAGGCACAATATAATGTTGTACCAGAATGCAATGCAATCACAGCACATTCCGACATGAATACGCATGATCCCGAAGCTCGTTCATTGTATGTAACGAAGTCCCTTTAATCCGGAAAACTCCGCTTTGTGGACAGAACAGAACTTTTGTTTACTCTCTGTTTGAAAACTTCGGTATGCGAGGTACAAATGACAATATATATACACTGTGAGATGGCGGAAATTATATTAACCGGAAGATTTACCATTTACTATTATGAGCTTACAAAATATACAGAATTGTTTTACAACTGACAATTCGGTACAATTAAAAAGTGCTCTGAATTTTAACCCCTTTTTACCTTCCTAAATATTGTTTAGGTATAAAAAAAATTCTCTCTTAAAATATTTACATTTGTTTATCGAAACGTCGTTATTGATACGCTCGCACTACCGTCGTCTACAGTGTCGTCAGAACTCCCTGAACGTCATAACGTCATTATTGATAAATGCCTCGTACCGATGTCTACGGCGTTCAAACGCCGTAATGTATAAACGATTTGAACAAAACAAGGCCTGTCAATTTACTCCAGGCTATTACGTCTTCAATTTGATTCATGGGCTCTTTGGGAATGTGCAAATAGCGTGGTTGGTATAAACTAACAACATAAAATTGTGCACTTAAAAGTAAAAGTGCTTGAAAATCGGGAAACAATTTGCGTTTTCTCGCCAAAGAATAATCGACATATGGTTATTTTTGTTATACCCTCCACCCTACCCCACCCTATACCATCCTTCACGTGATTTTTAACATACTCACCCACACCCAACCACCCACACCCCTAACACACCCTCCCTTGATTTTTTTCCCCTACATGTATCAATGATCAGGTCTTTGTGAATACTTGGTTAACCATGTTCATATATATATATATATATTATTAGCGAGATCGAAATCAAATAAGACACAATAGCAATAATAATGTTTTTTCAAGAAGTGCAGCCAAATGGACCACGTTCGATCCCAACATTGCCGTGCTCTTAAACATACACCCTTTAAAAGGACACAGGTTTCTTATAACTGTAATTCAACCTTGGCGTTAAAACATTGGTATTTTACTCTAAATAAGCACCTTTGAAGGGCACCTCTTTTGAGACTTTTCTGTGAGAATAGATCTGGCATTTCAATTTTACATGATTGAACATCGTTATGTCACTTGATCGCGCACACACGCACATGCCATCCTAGAATATCAGGGTATTTATGGGGAGTGTATTTCTATCTGACAGCTATTTTGATAGCAGAAGTTCATACTGTTGTAAACTGGCTGTGCTCCTCGGGAAGTACAAATGTCAATGTACAGATGTGCGTGAAGACCGCGTGGAGACTGTCTGAGATGGTGTGAGACCAGTGGGTTACCTCAACATGTTCGGTAACTTGTGTGGAGCTGCAAAAGTACATATGTACTACAATATAAGTACACTAAGGTGTACAGAAGTGATTGAACAAGACCAGCTTTTCTGTCATATAGTGTCTAAAATGCACCCCCATTCGTATAGTATTCAACTATATTGTGTCTGTTATGCTCCCCAAATCTTATAGAAGTCCACTATATCGTGTCTGTTATGCTCCTCCCATCACAGAGTATTCCACTATATCGTGCCTGTTATGCTCTGACCATCAGATAGTATTCCACTATATTGTGTCTGTGATGCTCTTCCCATCATATAGTATTCCACTATATTGTGTCTGTTATGCTCCCCAAATCTTATAGAAGTCCACTATATCGTGTCTGTTATGCTCCTCCCATCAGATAGTATTCCACTATATTGTGTCTGTTATGCTCCTCAAATCATATAGTGTTCCATATATTGTGTGTGTTATGCTCCTACCATTATAAAGTATTCCACTATATTGTGTCTGTTATGCTCCTCCCATCACAGAGTATTCCACTATATCGTGTCTGTTATGCTCCTACCATCATATAGTATTCAACTATATCGTGTCTGTTATGCTCCTCCCATCAGATAGTATTCCACTATATTGTGCCTGTTATGCTCCCCAAATCTTATCGAAGTCCACTATATCGTGTCTGTTATGCTCCTCCCATCATATAGTATTCCACTATATTGTGCCTGTTATGCTCCCCAAATCTTATCGAAGTCCACTATATCGTGTCTGTTATGCTCCTCCCATCAAATAGTATTCCACTATATCGTGTCTGTTATGCTCTTCCCATCATATAGTATTCCACTATATTGTGTCTGTTATGCTCCCCAAATCTTATCGAAGTCCACTATATCGTGTCTGTTATGCTCCTACCATCATATAGTATTCCACTATATTGTGCCTGTTATGCTCCCCAAATCTTATCGAAGTCCACTATATCGTGTCTGTTATGCTCCTCCCATCATATAGTATTCCACTATATCGTGTCTGTTATGCTCTTCCCATCATATAGTATTCCACTATATTGTGTCAGTTATGCTCCCCAAATCTTATCGAAGTCCACTATATCGTGTCTGTTATGCTCCTCCCATCAGATAATATTCCACTATATCGTGTCTGTTATGCTCCTACCATCAGATAGTATTCCACTATATTGTGTCTGTTATGCTCCCCAAATCTTATCGAAGTCCACTATATCGTGTCTGTTATGCTCCTCCCATCATATAGTATTCCACTATATTGTGTCTGTTATGCTCCCCAAATCTTATCGAAGTCCACTATATCGTGTCTGTTATGCTCCTCCCATCATATAGTATTCCACTATATTGTGTCTGTTATGCTCCCCAAATCTTATCGAAGTCCACTATATCGTGTCTGTTATGCTCCTCCCATCATATAGTATTCCACTATATTGTGTCTGTTATGCTCCCCAAATCTTATCGAAGTCCACTATATCGTGTCTGTTATGCTTCTCCCATCATATAGTATTCCACTATATCGTCTCTGTTATGCTCCTACCATCAGATAGTATTCCACTATATTGTGTCTGTTATGCTCCCCAAATCTTATCGAAGTCCACTATATCGTGTCTGTAATGCTCCTCCCATCATATAGTATTCCACTATATTGTGTCTGTTATGCTCCCCAAATCTTATCGAAGTCCACTATATCGTGTCTGTTATGCTCCTCCCATCATATAGTATTCCACTATATTGTGTCTGTTATGCTCCCCAAATCTTATCGAAGTCCACTATATCGTGTCTGTTATGCTCCTACCATCATATAGTATTCCACTATATCGTCTCTGTTATGCTCCTACCATCAGATAGTATTCCACTATATTGTGTCTGTTATGCTCCCCAAATCTTATCGAAGTCCACTATATCGTGTCTGTTATGCTCCTCCCATCATATAGTATTCCACTATATTGTGTCTGTTATGCTCCCCAAATCTTATCGAAGTCCACTATATCGTGTCTGTTATGCTCCTCCCATCATATAGTATTCCACTATATTGTGTCTGTTATGCTCCCCAAATCTTATCGAAGTCCACTATATCGTGTCTGTTATGCTCCTCCCATCATATAGTATTCCACTATATCGTCTCTGTTATGCTCCTACCATCAGATAGTATTCCACTATATTGTGTCTGTTATGCTCCCCAAATCTTATCGAAGTCCACTCTATCGTGTCTGTAATGCTCCTCCCATCATATAGTATTCCACTATATTGTGTCTGTTATGCTCCCCAAATCTTATCGAAGTCCACTATATCGTGTCTGTTATGCTCCTCCCATCATATAGTATTCCACTATATTGTGTCTGTTATGCTCCCCAAATCTTATCGAAGTCCACTATATCGTGTCTGTTATGCTCCTACCATCATATAGTATTCCACTATATCGTCTCTGTTATGCTCCTACCATCAGATAGTATTCCACTATATTGTGTCTGTATGCTCCCCAAATCTTATCGAAGTCCACTATATCGTGTCTGTTATGCTCCTCCCATCATATAGTATTCCACTATATTGTGTCTGTTATGCTCCCCAAATCTTATCGAAGTCCACTATATCGTGTCTGTTATGCTCCTCCCATCATATAGTATTCCACTATATTGTGTCTGTTATGCTCCCCAAATCTTATCGAAGTCCACTATATCGTGTCTGTTATGCTCCTACCATCATATAGTATTCCACTATATCGTCTCTGTTATGCTCCTACCATCAGATAGTATTCCACTATATTGTGTCTGTTATGCTCCCCAAATCTTATCGAAGTCCACTATATCGTGTCTGTTATGCTCCTCCCATCATATAGTATTCCACTATATTGTGTCTGTTATGCTCCCCAAATCTTATCGAAGTCCACTATATCGTGTCTGTTATGCTCCTCCCATCATATAGTATTCCACTATATTGTGTCTGTTATGCTCCCCAAATCTTATCGAAGTCCACTATATCGTGTCTGTTATGCTCCTCCCATCATATAGTATTCCACTATATTGTGTCTGTTATGCTCCCCAAATCTTATCGAAGTCCACTATATCGTGTCTGTTATGCTCCTCCCATCATATAGTATTCCACTATATTGTGTCTGTTATGCTCCCCAAATCTTATCGAAGTCCACTATATCGTGTCTGTTATGCTCCTCCAATCATATAGTATTCCACTATATCGTCTCTGTTATGCTCCTACCATCAGATAGTATTCCACTATATTGTGTCTGTTATGCTCCCCAAATCTTATCGAAGTCCACTATATCGTGTCTGTAATGCTCCTCCCATCATATAGTATTCCACTATATTGTGTCTGTTATGCTCCCCAAATCTTATCGAAGTCCACTATATCGTGTCTGTTATGCTCCTCCCATCATATAGTATTCCACTATATTGTGTCTGTTATGCTCCCCAAATCTTATCGAAGTCCACTATATCGTGTCTGTTATGCTCCTACCATCATATAGTATTCCACTATATCGTCTCTGTTATGCTCCTACCATCAGATAGTATTCCACTATATTGTGTCTGTTATGCTCCCCAAATCTTATCGAAGTCCACTATATCGTGTCTGTTATGCTCCTCCCATCATATAGTATTCCACTATATCGTCTCTGTTATGCTCCTACCATCAGATAGTATTCCACTATATTGTGTCTGTTATGCTCCCCAAATCTTATCGAAGTCCACTATATCGTGTCTGTTATGCTCCTCCCATCATATAGTATTCCACTATATCGTCTCTGTTATGCTCCTACCATCAGATAGTATTCCACTATATTGTGTCTGTTATGCTCCCCAAATCTTATCGAAGTCCACTATATCGTGTCTGTTATGCTCCTCCCATCATATAGTATTCCACTATATTGTGTCTGTTATGCTCCCCAAATCTTATCGAAGTCCACTATATCGTGCCTGTTATGCTCCTACCATCAGATAGTATTCCATATATTGTGTCTGTGATGCTCCTCCCATCAGATAATATTCCACTATATTGTGTCTGTTATGCTCCTGCAATCATATAGTATTCCATATATTGTGTCTGTTATGCTCCTACAATCATATAGTATTCCATATATTGTGTCTGTTATGCTCCTACCATCAGATAGTATTCCACTATATCGTGTCTGTGATGCTCCTCCCATCAGATAATATTCCACTATATTGTGTCTGTTATACTCCTTCTATCAGATAGTATTCCACTATATTGTGTCTGTTATGCTCCCCAAATCTTTTAGAAGTCCACGTTATCGTGCCTGTTATGCTCCTCCCATCAGATAGTATTCCACTATATTGTGTCTGTTATGCTCCTCCCATCAGATAGTATTCCACTATATTGTGTCTTTTATGCTCCTCCCATCATAAAGTGTTCCACTATATTGTGGCTGTTATGCTCCTCCCATCAGATAGTTTTCCACTATATCGTGTCTGTTATGCTCCTCCCATCATATAGTGTTCCACTATATTGTGGCTGTTATGCTCCTCCCATCATATAGTGTTCCACTATATTGTGTCTGTTATGCTCCTCCTATCATATAGTATTACATATATTGTGTCTGTTATGCTCCTCCCATCAGAAAGTATTCCACTATATCATGTCTGTTTTGCTCCTCCCATTACATAGTATTCCACTATATCATGTCTGTTTTGCTCCTCCCATTACATAGTATTCCACTATATCATGACTGTTTTGCTCCTCCCATTACATAGTATTCCACTATATCATGACTGTTTTGCTCCTCCCATTACATAGTATTCCACTATATTGTGTCGTTTATGCTCCGCCCATCATATAATAACCGCAACCGCTGACCCTGTGTGTAGATTAACCCTATCTTCTTGTATTTACTTTAATTAACATACACGAGGGACAGATTATTCTCATTACCTCACAGTGTGTTATATTTAAAAACATCCTGCCATACTGGTTTGTTATAAACAATAACAACTCATTAAGAAATTATAGTTTATTTGTATTCAATCAGGCTCCTAAAAACATGAAAAAACAGGTTATCATGAAATGAACACAATGTTCCACCAAGATTATTCTTCCAGTTAAAATAATAATGATTTTTTAGCACAAGACAATGACAAAGAAGACTTAAAACCCTTCATCACACTATTGGAGTTACTGATGGCTAAATCAACATCACTAAGTACACAAGGCACAGAGAATGGCAGGATACCAGTAACCAAGGTAACCAATGTCTCTACTCTGACAGCCCACAATCCATGAACCAGGTACCTAAACCATAACAACAGATCATATCTATAGCACTATGAACATCAAGATCTGGGGAGGTAAAAGTGAAACAGAAATGTTGGTTCTCTGGCTCAAAACCACTTTGTAGCTGGACTATCCTTGAAATATTAGGCTCTTGCATCCTTGGATTATTTCTGGAGTTTAACCCTTTATGTTTGGGTTGCTAAATATCAAACGGAAATGTTAGTTTCACAGACTTGTACAAAGTTGAAACCACTTGATGCAGGGAGTATTTTTCAATACTGTTGGTGCATCACTGACTTTGTACTTTCTATTCAAGTAATGATAAAATACTCAAGAAATGTGTCATTGTTCAAGGAATAGTTTAATAATCATGTAGTGATTTATACTGTTCAAGCAATATTTTATTAATCAAGTAATTTTTTACTGTAAAATAATGTTCCACTATTCACGGAAAATTTTACTAAGTAAATCAAATATTTTACTATTACCCCGGAAAATAAAAGCAACAAAATCTGACTATACATTATGTTTCATTACTCAAATAATATCTCAATAATCAAGTTGTTTCACTAATCAAGTTATATTTCACTGATCAAGTTATGTTTGACTAATCAAGTCACATTTCACTAATCAAGTAATGTTTCACTAATCAAAATGTTTCACTAATCAAGTAATGTTTCACTGAACAAGTAATGTTCACTAAACAAGTAATGTTTCACTGCACAAGTAATGTTCAATAATCAAGTAATGTTTACTAATCAAGTAATGTTTCACTAAACAAGTAATGTTTCACTTATCAAGTAATGTTTCACTTATCAATTTATGTTTCACTAATCAAGTAATATTCACTACTCAAGTAATGTTTCACTAATCAAGTAATGTTCACTAATCAAGTTATGTTTCACTACACAATTTATGTTTCACTAAACAAGTGATGTTTCACTTATCAAGTTATGTTTCACTAAACAAGTAATGTTCACTACTAAAGTAATGTTTCATTAAACAAGTAATGTTTCACTAATCAAGTAATGTTTCTCTAATCAAGTTGTTTCACTTATCAAGTAATGTTTCACTTATCAATTTATGTTTCATTAATCAAGTAATATTCACTACTCAAGTAATGTTTCACTAATCAAGTTGTTTCACTAAACAAGTAATGTTTCACTTATCAAGTAATATTTCACTTATCAAGTTATGTTTCACTAATCAAGTAATATTCACTACTCAAGTAATGTTTCACTAATCAAGTAATGTTCACTAATCAAGTTATGTTTCACTACACAATTTATGTTTCACTAAACAAGTGATGTTTCACTTATCAAGTTATGTTTCACTAAACAAGTAATGTTCACTACTAAAGTAATGTTTCATTAAACAAGTAATGTTTCACTAATCAAGTAATGTTTCTCTAATCAAGTTGTTTCACTTTTCAAGTAATGTTTCACTTATCAAGTAATGTTTCACTAAACAAGTAATGTTTCACTAATCAAGTAATGTTTCACTAATCAAGTAATGTTTAATAATCAAGTTATGTTTCACTACACAAGTAATGTTCAATAATCAAGTAATGTTTACTAATCAAGTAATGTTCACTAATCAAGTAATGTTTCATGAATCAAGTTATGTTCAGCAAGGGTGGAAACTGGACTTTTATAGTCAATGAACTCCATGCCTCAGGAAGATGTGTCTGTTTAGACAAGAATCCACTGTATGTTTATTTGAATATTTTCAACAGGTCTTTAAACATTCATATAAGTATAAATGCTTGTTAGTTTACACTGCAAGACCCTGGGAACCATTCTCGAAGCTGAATTTGGATACAAAAGGAGTGGAATTCTTTCTTGGAGAGGACATCTAATTTAGCATTTGAAGACTGACTACTACGTATACCCTTGTTAGGAAATTACCCAATCAGGAAAGGGCCTTTTCACCAGCTGGTGGGTAAGTCATAACGATATTCTTGTATCTGCACTGTCATTTGTTTTTCCGAACTTGCATCAGCAAACTTTCTAAACTATAACTTACAATGACATTGTAATTGATTTGAAAACACTTGTTAAATATACAATCCTGTCGTGTGTTCACTCTTTCTTGTACATTATTATTCAGAGCTCCTGATTAACATGTAATACTATATATGTCTACACTGAAATACAGCAGAGCGGCTTGTGTATGGTTGCTGTATGAATGTCTTGAGTTAAGGCATCCATATGCTCATAACAAACTGCAGCTTGGGGCAATGCTTATTTGCACAGTGGAGAGAACCCATGCACATAGGGGTATAATTTACCGTATTCGACGTAATAAGCGCCCTGGGCGCTCTCAAAATTAGAAATAAGGGGCTCTTATTAGGATATTATTTTGATGAAAAAAACAGAGTTGAAAGATAAATTTCGTGGTTTTATGCTGACAAGCCTGAAATGTTTATGTACGTCAGATATATTTTTCCAGAATTTAATTACCCATAATTAACAGTGCATAGAACACACGAGTGCATATTATACGCGAATAAATAAGTCTTGTGTACATTGATCAATCGGAAGGGGTGCTAATTGGGATTGTTCACTAGCCAATATATTAGCAAATATCGCCGTGGGCGCTTATTAGAGCGGGGCGCTTACTACGTCGAATACAATACTTCTGTCATGTACCGACATGTATAACCTGTTTATACCATGCATTGATATAGGAGTATTTCATGCAAAGCTAACATGACTTGAATGCATCGCTAAGCAATACAAATAAATTTCTACCTATTCCTCTGGAAAATTGCAGAAAGTATGTGAAAATAAAGTAATGTGATAGCCCCTGCTTTAGCTCTTCCACTGCACAGTTCTGTTTACAACTGATGCTTTTCACAGTCCATTTGACAGCAGGTTCATTTTGAGCAGATTGTAGATTTTTCAAGGGAACACAATGTTTGTGGTGCTGCCTTAGTTTCTCTCATACCAGCAAGGCACCTGACTTGTTTGTTTGTTGTTTAGCGCTGCACTCAGCAATACTCCAGCTATATGACGGCGGTCTGTACATAATCGAGTCTGGACCAGACAATCCAGTGATTGACATCATGAGCATCATTGCAAATGGGATACAATGACATGCATCAACCAAGTCAGCGAGCCTGACCACCTGATCCCCTTAGTCCCCTCTTACGACAAGCAAAGTTGACCTTTGCGGCAAGCATGGGTTGCTGAAGAACTATTCTTCCCCGGATCTTCACGGGTCGATTTGTTTGTATATAGTTAGGATACTTGTGTTATGCCAGGCAATGGGTGAAGAACTCTGGAATGTCTTACTGACCTGTTCACAGTTATAACACAAAACCAGATCCTTCTAGTTAGGGAGAGTTTCTGCAAGTTGTACTGGAGTGTACCATTTATCATTTGGCAGAACTCGTTTGTGCCATGCATCGTTTGAAAATGTAAGTTTGCAGATGGAAATATACAAAATAATGTTTTAAGGATTAACTTTTTCATTTTGAAGGGGATGGAGGATCCGTTAACTATTTTGTTTTAAATGTATTGCACTAGCTGAGGCATGGCAGAGAACCATGGGTCTACTTCTAGAATCTTATCATCAGTTGCCATTTCTATTTCCTTTTTTTCTACTTCCAATGCAAATATCTAAGCATTCCCCAACCTTTGGAGAGATGTAAGACACCTCTGTAAGCACAATCATAAATACTATCTCTGTAAATATACCATAGATATAATATACACAACATATATAGCACTGTTTGAACATTATATATACAAACACCCTTATATAAGCACCCTTACATAAGACTCAAGATCGCCTCTGTGGTCCAGTGGACCAAGTGTCTGCCCTGGAGAGCAGAAGGTTGGTGGTTTGATCCACAGCCACATCATACCAAAAGACATTAAAAGATGGTACTTGTTGTTACCCTGCCTGGAGCTCAGTATTAAGGGGAAATAACAAGGACTGATCAGCTCAGACTGAGTCAGTATACTGTGTCTGAGTGGGGTATTCATGTTAACTGCAGCATGTATCTCAGTGGGCTGGCACTATAAACCAGACATAGGTCCGGACTAATACAAGCAGCAACTACTGGGGAATATATATTTTAAGGCTTTGACTAATGTCTGAATTGAAACAATACTTCTACTCAACCACTGATAACTTTGCCTAAACAAATCTTGGGACAAACTTGGGACAGATGGACAGAAAGAAAATTACGAATACACCTGAGATTTGGCAGATACCCATGGCATATTACTCCTCCCAAACCCTAGTGAATAAATTAAAAAATGAATCCAACTCAAGTCTAGAATGATATGGCAAGTCTAGATTGCCTCAGCTCCATTTGAATTTAGAATTGTCCATGGCTCCTTTTGAATTTTATTTTTTTTATTTTGCAGATACATATTTTTAAATAAGAAAACTTTATTTCTGGGACAAAATGTTAGTGTAACACATTCTGTACAGAGGTGAACATTACTGGGGTAATAACACATAGGTGTCACATGTGTTTATATAGCCAGTCATGAAGTGGTTAGCTACTTTAAAGGTGAAGGAGTGGATCAAACCACAACTTGGTAGGGGTGGGAGGTAGGGTGGCGGTTAGTTATCTTAAAGTTGGAGGGATGGTTTAATCCACAAACTTGGTGGGGTGGTTTGTTATGTTAAAGGTGGAGGGGTGGATCAGTCCACAATTTTTTTTAGGGGGAGGGGTAGGTACCTTAAAGGTGGAGGGGTCGATTAGTCCACAACTTGGGGGTTGGTTAGTTATTTTAAAGGTGGAGGGTTGGATCAGTCTACATCTTGGGGGGTGGGTCATCAGCAAAAACATCTATCCATAAGGAGGATGGTAGTGACATTAATGGAGAGTAATTTCTGATTTAAAATATCAATAATTTATTTTCATTAAAACAAACGACATTGTCAATTACACATTCTTCCTGAGGGTAAAAGAATAACATTTAGAGACTGCCAATACATTGTATTGGGGAAGGTTATCTTTCTTGTACAGATGCAAATTGTTGCCATTCCACTTCAAAATGACAGACAACCCCCATGCCATATAGAACATTCATACAAGTTGACAAACAATGGTAAAAGCATGCAACGAACCCTCATGTTATAAAATTGCATGGACACAAAATCGTCATAAAAGGGGAAAATAGAGTCCCACATTCACTGATATTGCTTTTCCTGTTGAGTATTATATGAAACAAGTAACAACTGTACAGAGAATCATTTCCTTCAACAACACATGGGAAGGACATCTATTGCACAAAATACACACCATGGACACAACAACAAACAAGGTTGAACACACTGGCAAAAAGATGAAACATAACACTATTTACAGCTACATATATATTTACACAATGAGGCTGACATTTCTTGGAATATCTGGTATCAATACATACAGTGAGTAGGTTTTTCACCGCTTTTAATGATATTCCAGCAATATCACTGGACACTCTAAAAATGGCCTAATACCCTTACCCATGTGATGAGCGAATGGTTCAACCAGTAGGCTACGCAATTGCCACATCAATATAATGACTAAACAATATTATGATACATTGATTATTCATACAATCGAGAAATTTAGAAGCAGTATTTGAAAGTACAACATATAACAGTCTTGCTGAGCTGTAATAAATCATTGTAATTAGCTATCTTTGCTGTCTCTCAGTCAAATGCTAGTAGTACTTCTGTTGCCAAAGTACTGACTATACTACTCAAAATAAGTTGAGGACCACCTGATTCTTTCATATTACTATAGTAATCTGTCTTGCCACTCGATTCTTTCATATTACTATAGTAATATGTCATGGCAGGGTCCTTTACTTATTTTGAGTAGTATACATGAAAGAAGGTAATGTTTTGAAGGTCTACAATTATACACTGATCTACCATATCAACCTTTTGATATATCCAATTTAAATGACAGCCCTATTAAATAATCATGATAATTGATTACCGGTATACACTGTACAAACAGGGAGAGATTTCAAGATATATATACATTTAAACAAACTGGTAAAACCCCTCACATAGGCACAAACTCAAAACACTTTCTCACACTAAAACAACAACCCTTTTTTCATTCACTCAACTATGTTTCCAGTTTTGTCAGCATACCGGTATTCGCGGGTTTCAAAGTGGTAAACATCTGACACCCGCAAGGCTTCATGTTTTGCTCCCACATTAAGCTGACAATCTGTGATATAACTGGAATACTGTTCAAAGTGGTGTTAAACTCAACTCACTCACTCACTCACTCACTCGATCAAATTTGGTCACACAGACAGAAATCCCAACAATTCAATGTCACAGGGATGAAAATTTACTCATAAACAAAACAAGCCCACAGGGTTTCTGTGGCCTGCAAAGGTTACTAGTTTTATAAATTAAGAAGACTTTCAAATATCAAATTTAAAGTCTTATGAAAATTATCAGACAGCTTCAAATGACTTAAAAGTAGACATATTTTCTTTCTTACACCTGCAATTTCTTACTTCATCAAATATACAACTATGGATAAAATGAATGAAAAAACCCAACAGATTTTCTATGTATGAGCAAACCTGTGATCCAAATGAATATTTAAAGACATGTTTGCATTGATCTTATCTAGAACTCCTAATAGATTCAAATTTCCTGTTTGAATATTAGTAAAATACTTCCTGAATACCAGTAAAATCAGTCTCCACAACACACTCAGCCTTACGTATGCATTTAGTGGGTCAAAGTCACAAACATGCAATTTCAACAAGAACAAAGTCTGCTTCTCAAATAAACGCATACTGTAAAGATTTTCTTCATTTCTAAAATGATCCATATTGTGTGGGTCAAACTGGGCTCATGAACTAGATAATCAACTCCTGCCCAGATGAACAAATACACATTAGTAACTATGGTAACACAAAATATAACAGAAAGAAAACTATACACCTTGCATGTTTTGTCCAAAAGAATGGTTGGAATTTTCGACATAATCGCATCTCCTGAATATTGTCATCACAAACAATGTCAGCTTTACATCTCTCTAATAAATCTGAACCAGACATCCCCTGGATCAAAGCATCCACAGTCAGGAATAAATAGCAATCTCTTTCAAGGTAAACATAGAAAACTAACACAAAATATAAATGAAACAATAAAGGCACAGTTTCACTAGTTGGTCTATAGGTGCAGGGTGTCGTGGCAATATCTGAAAGTTTCTAAAGTCTTGCCTGGAACGAAGTGCAACGGACGGAACCCATTCAATATTCCAAGCTTGATATCTTGATGTGAAAAGGTATGCGATCATCATGAACTTGTATCTTTAGAAATAATACCACTTCCTTATCCAAAAATATCATTTGCAAAACATGAGCATATTTTTATGTTTGAACTGAGAACAATACTTACAACGGCAAAGCCAGTTGTAGAGTTTGAGCATGGCATGCTACCTATGTTACTGGACACAGCAAATACAGGCTATATTTGCAGGTTTAATACTCATTTCATACCCTGTCATTTTCATCCATACATTTTCTTATGAACATACACTTTGTTTATTTGTAGGTTTGTCTCTGTCAACTCTGCAAAGTTGGAAAGCAGAAGAGCTCTGAGTAAATATTATGAAGTTATTGATGTTTAAAAAAACATGACAGCTTCAGGGGAGGGGCATAAAAAACATGACAGCTTCAGGGGAGGGGCATAAAAAACCATGACAGCTTCAGGGGAGGGGCATAAAAGACATGACAGCTTCAGTAGAGGGGCATCCAAAACATGACAGCTTCAAGGGAGGGACATCTTTAACATGACAGCTTCAGGGGAGGGGCATAAAAACATGACAGCTTCAGGAGAGGGGCATCCAAAAACATGACAGCTTCAGGGGAGGGACATAAAAACATGACAGCTTCAGGGGAGGGACATAAAAACATGACAGCTTCAGGGGAGGGGCATAAAAGACATGACAGCTTCAGTAGAGGGGCATCCAAAACATGACAGCTTCAAGGGAGGGACATCTTTAACATGACAGCTTCAGGGGAGGGGCATAAAAACATGACAGCTTCAGGAGAGGGGCATCCAAAAACATGACAGCTTCAGGGGAGGGACATAAAAACATGACAGCTTCAGGGGAGGGACATAAAAACATGACAGCTTCAGGGGAGGGGCATAAAAACATGACAGCTTCAGGGGAGGGGCATAAAAAACATGACAGCTTCAGGGGAGGGGCATAAAAACATGACAGCTTCAGGGGAGGGGCATAAAAAAAACATGACAGTTTCAGGGGAGGGGCATTAAAAACATGACAGCTTCAGGGGAGGGGCATTAAAAACATGACAGCTTCAAGAAGGGACATAAAAAACCTGACAGCTTCAGCATGTTCAGGGGAGGGGCATCCAAGAACAATCTTAAGATAGCACCAAATTCTATGCAATGAACCTGATCTCTATTTTGAACTTGTACTTCTCTTATATCATGTATGCTGCAGAATAGAGAAGAACTTGAGGTGGGTTGAAATAAAAATGGGATTGTAATGTTTTGTACACGTCAATCTCATTAAAATCAGATCTCAGTTCTCGCTACCGCTAAACAAAGATCTGAGGACATCCCATTAGGAGTCATGTCAGAACGACCTTTCATCCAACCAATCAGGGCGTCACTTACCAGATCATGAAAGTGACAGTCGGAATGTGATTTCTAAAAACAGGATATTCCGAACGATAGTTACAGTCTTAATGACTGAATCTATACAATCTAGACCATCTATAATCCATTCAAGAATGTTCTTTTCTTCAGTTTTCAAATTTGTAAGCGAGAATTTGTCAAAATATGTTTCGAAGCGTAGTCGCCAGTTTGAAATTAGTGCCGCAAAGAACAAGAAAGCTGCCTTCTGATTGGCTAATGTCGACTTCTTGTCAGTAATTCCATTGGTCGGTCAGAGTTCATAAAAGGTCGGTCTGACGTGACCTGTAATGGGATGTCCTCAGATCTTTGTTTAGCGGCAGCGAGAACTTAGATCTAATTTTAATGAAATTGTGTACACGTTTGTTAGTTATGGAGCCATAAACATAAATATCACACTAAAGTGTATTTGAGTATTGGACAACTATGACAAGGATGAAAACATCATCATGCAAAAACGTAACAATGAGAATGAAAGTGAAGTTACATGATCAGATATGTCTTCCTGCCTATTCGTCATTCAGCTGACACACATTAAACACAATACACACACATAAATAACACAGGGTCACATGAACACACCTACTGTAAGGAAATGAGCTTATTGGACGGATTATCTCATGTGAAGCTAGCTGATGTGTGATATGATATCCTGCCTCTACATTTACATCTACATCTACATCTACATCTACATCAGCCTTCTGTACACCATGGCAACGTGCCGGACATTATCAAGAGAGGAACACTGATGTATACTACATCTACATCTACATCAGCCTTCTGTACACCATGGCAACGTGCCGGACATTATCAAGAGAGGAACACTGATGTATACTACTCAAAAGATGTTAAAGCACCGTCCAGAACCATTGCTGGCAAACAATAGCCAAAAAACACACCCTAGCTTACTTGGCTCCACTCACCTCATTCCGAAAGAATTTTTCCTCCATTGACCACAATGCTGGATAAGTAAGGATAAGATATATACTTCTTTATTACAATTAGGAGCGACATTCCGGTGTAGGTTCTAACACCTTTATCACTTGCCTGATAATAGTGTTAGAACCAACACCGAAACGTCACTCTTGTAATAAAAATGTTGTTCATCCATATATCTTATCCTTACTTAGTACTCCAACTTCTAAATGCCTCTCAAAAAAGTCACAAGACTGGAGTAGGCTCAGTAGCAGGTCAGGAATACCTTGCCTTCTTTCTTCAACGTGATCGGCTTCACACGACAGAGGCATTTATAGGCTTTGATAAGCACTGGTTTCTAATCCAGTCAAGCTGACAATTCCAATTTTGCAACTAATCCGTAGGAAAAACACACAAGCTTTCTCTTCAATTTGCCTCCAACATTAAACATGATCGAAGCCAGTTACTCTGCGCAGCTCTTGGGTTGTTGGCTTTGCTGTGCGGAGCTCTATTATTTCGGTTCGAAAATTGAATCGTGAACCAAAGGTGTGAGGTCACACACAGAAATAATTTCATGCATGATTTAAATACACCCAGAACTGTATTGTCCTGGCTCTTTATGGACCTCCATGTTCTTTCATATTACTATGGTCAATCTGTCATGCCATGAAAGATTAACTATAGCAATATGAAAGAATCAGGGGGTCCTTAACTTCTTTTGAGTAGCATAATTATATTGATAGAAATACAATAAAATCTGCAATGCTGCCATGTGTATTTCATAGCAGAGGGAGAAACATCTGTGTACACAGATCATAATTATGTGTACTTTGTTTAATATTTCAAAACACACAATGGTTGGTGCATATAAATCAACACACGTTCACATAAACCACACGTTTGCCTATATTTGTATATCATCTTTCATAGCAGTGGCAAAAAAAGTAAGCACAATATTTACTGCTAATCCTAATTCATAACACAATTCTAACTGTCTTGCATCTACTGTAAATCTTGAAATTAATGCCTCTCTAAATTAATACGACTGCTGACCCCTAGCCAAAAATTCGACTCCAAATCAATGCGACTCCCCCATCCCATCCCCAGTGGAATGATACATATCCTCACCTTAATCCAATCAAACAGCAAATAGCACTACTTATTAGCGCTGAGTAAAGCACTTTCGTACTAACAATAAACAGTGTTTCCCTAAAAACAACACACAGTTTATATGCTTATTCTGTTGACTGGAATTAAGGAAGTTCAAAGGCAATAAAATAATTGAACCAGCCTAGTTTGACATGAGTGGGTAGAACTCTTGACCCCAGCAGTGATAACTCACCGGATGCCCATTGTGTAATTCCTATTCTTTGAATAACATTGTTATATACTTGTTACATCTGCTGCTCAGTAAAACTGTTTGTGTATATATTCAGTTTGGTATTTCTGCTTATTTCAAAATTCCAAATTTGTTCTCCAAATTAAGTAAGCAACCCTAAAGTCCCCCTAGGTTGCCTCCCCTTTTCGGACGTACCCTTTTCGACCAAACACTAAATGTCCTGGCGGGCCCGTGCGCGAAATACGCATATGTCTGAAAGTGCAAGTTAAATTCCCAATTTAAGTAAGTAACTGCTGTCCAAAGTGTGCAGTGAGGCCCTCTTATTGTTCATAGTAATTTTTTAGACACAGATGCAAAGTTTCATGAATGCGAACAAGGACCACTCGCATCTTTTGCATTTAATTCATGCTTTCGTTGATTTCAAGATTTACAGTATTTACTACACAGACTGGCCCTTGAACACAGTGGCATGTTCAGGTTGCATCCTATCATCTATACACCACTACAAACAATATAGATGGCTTCATGTTAGTGACAATAGTCACATAGCATAACGGCATGTTTACTGTACATTAGGAAAATTCATCAAACATATGACAACACAGTAAAAGTGTGAATACCTACTCTACACACGGCTAGGGTGTACGAAGCACCAAGTTCGAGGCTACGACTAGTGCAAGTTTATCTAGCAAGTTAACGCCATGTTAACTGTACAGTTAACAAACATACAGCTACCACAGTAAAAGTGTGAATACCTACTCTACACACGGCTAGGGTGTACGAAGCACCAAGTTCGAGGCTACGACTACTGCAAGTTTATCTAGCAAGTGAACGCCATGTTAACTGTACAGTTAACAAACATACCTGGTACAGCTACCACAGTAAAAGAATGAATACACATGGCTAGTTTGTACGAAGCATGTTTCAATATATACAGTGGTAGCATTAAGATACCTTTGTTGAACAGGTCAAAGTCATCTACGGGTACCAAGCCAACCTATATCTGACGTTAATATAACTCTCATTTTCTCAAAATAAAATAAAATAAAATATATTCTTGTCCTGATAGGAAGATCAACAAAGGAATCAACATTGCAGTTGCAATAAGGTGTAATGGATACTTTTGGCATCCAAAAGAAATATTTTAGAGGCAACAAGAGTTGATCGATATGGCCCGTCTAAGGTATCACATTAGGGCCACATCTTCAGGATAACAAAATTAAGGCAACTGCTTTCAAATTAAATTTGGTGATTTTGAAACAACAACATTATGCTGTTGTAGTTATGGTGTCAAGCAACAGGTTTTGTGTTATCCCGCAGATCCTGACCTATGTTATCAGCACATCTTCATCTCCTTGCCTGTCACACTCCCCAATCCTCCGATACATCAGGGCCACATGATTATCTCCCCTTGCATTCTTCCGATGCTGCATGAGAGCCAGTAGAATACCAGCACCAACTCCGAAGCAGAACGTGAGAGTGATGACAGTTCCTGCAATGATCCACTGCTTGTTGCTGCTGCTGTTGGAGGATCGCTGCTTGCTCTGCTGTTTGACTGGCCATGATGGGATGTAACACTTGTTCCGGCTACAGCAGCACAGCTCCTCCGTCCTGTTGGTCGTACCCATGGGTACCTGAGTAGTGATGACAACAGCAGCAGTGAATATGGTTTTACAACAATTTTTGGCAATATTCTAGGCTTAAAAAAAAATTTGGTTCTCAGGCAATAACTTTAAAAATAATAGTACAAGTGGGCGGTGTTTTGGGTTTTTTTGTTGCTCGTTCAAACTAATATTTAACCAAATAAACAGTTGTGTACCATCAACCTGAGAAAGGGCCTCCATACATAAACAGGCATACAAACTCCTATTGCCGCCATGAGATGCATGTAAAGGGAAGTAACTTCATTAGGCTTTACATTTTGGTGTCTATGTGGGGAATCAACCCTGGGTATTTGAAGCAAACACTTCACCCACTTGGCTATCCCACTGCCCAGTTATAACAACACCAGTGAAGATCTGGGTTAGAATAGGTCTTCAACAACCCGTGCTTGCTAGTTTCTAACATTGTCAACAAATGGATTATTACAAGCTGGGCTTACTGGATAAGGAGGGATTTTATGAGACCAGTTGCCAAAGTCACAAACAATAAACTTAATTCAACAACTTATATCACTCAACTGAAATTCATTTCAAATGTTTATTTTGTGAAACTCAATCTCATATTCATTGTTTATGACGTTTTAACAAAGGAAATAGCTTTGTTTGTATCATGATATACAAAACATTATGCCAATCCTTCCTGGAAACAGCTGATGTACCAAACATTATGCCAAGCCTCCCTGGAAACAGTTGATGTACCAAACATTATACCCAGCTTCCCTGGAAACAGCTGATGTACCAAACATTATGCCAAGCCTCCCTGGAAACAGCTGATGTACCAAACATTATGCCAAGCCTCCCTGGAAACAGCTGATGTACCAAACATTATGCCAACCCAGCCTGACACAGCTGATGTACCAAACATTATGCCAAGCCACCCAGGAAACAGCTGATGTACCAAACATTATGCCAAGCCTCCCTGGAACCATCTGATGTACCAAACATTGTGCCAAGCCTCCCTGGAAACAGTTGATGTACCAAACTTTATGCCAAGCTTCCCTGGAAACAGCTGATGTACCAAACATTATGCCAAGCCTCCCTGGAAACAGCTGATGTACCAAACATAATGCCAAGCCAGCGTCACACAGCTGATGTACCAAACATTATGCCAAGCCTCCCTGGAAACAGCTGATGTACCAAACATTATGCCAAGCCACCCAGGAAACAGCTGATGTACCAAACATTATGCCAAGCCTCCCTGGAAACAGCTGATGTACCAAACATTATGCCAAGCTTCCCTGGAACCATCTGATGTACCAAACCTTGTGCCAAGCTTCCCTCGAAACAGCTGATGTACCAAACATTATGCCAAGCCTCCCTGGAAACAGCTGATACACCAAACATTATGCCAAGCCTGCCTGACACAGCTGATGTACCAAACATTGTGCCAAGCTTCCCTGGAAACAGCCGATGTACCAAACATTATGCCAAGTCTGCCTGGAAACAGCCAATGTACCAAACATTATTCCAGGTTTCCCAACTAACAGCTGATACAACAAACACTGTGGATAACCTACCTGCTTGCAGTTGCTGTTATTACCAACTGTGATGCCATTTTGTTGACAGTAAGAGAAGTTATCACAGAAATACTGAGTCACTCTCTTCCCATCCTGCTTCCAAGTGGCCCGACCACAAACAGGAATTTTACAGACTTCAAGACTGGCTGTTGAACAAAAAGAAATTCAACTACAAAAAGCACAAAGTGGTAAAATTAACGTTAAACGAGCCAAACTATTTTTCCGATCAACAAATTATAGAAATGTGTCAGTATTCGGTTGAGTGAGTAGAGTTTTACACCATTTTGGCAATATTACATAGGGCTGGGACGGGTAACTCGGGTACCTTGTTCGGGTGGGTCCTAAGTAGTAGCAAATGCAAGTGAAATGAGAAGTGGAATCTGATTGGTCATTTGGAAGGACATAGAAGGGACATAACTTGTAACAATCAAGCCCAGAAATTCCCATCATGTTTGTAAAGGGTGGAAACTGGATTTTTGTAGTCAGTTAACTCCCTTGCCTCAGGAAGATGTGTGGTGACACACACCAACTGGACGTTAGAGACTTTCCTCCGGTTCTGGGACATAATAACCATGTGTCAGTGTGTATAACTACAGTCTCAGTGCTCGATACATCATGTCCTGCTGTCCTCACCTGTGGGTCTGAGAGTGATGTTGCTCCCAGAGTAGCAGATTTGTTGCTGCGGAGGAATGCCCTGAATGTGGATGTTGCACTGGCTGGTGTTGCAACAGTAAACATCTCCATGGAGACCTTTGTATGTCACCTGCAAAACAACAACCCCTCCTCATCAGCTACTTAGCATGCTTATATTTTTAAAGCATTTTTACATTTTTTGTGAACATGTTAAAGATTGCATAAAGATTTATAAAAGATATTTCATTTAAAGATGTTTTAAGATTTTACATTTTATGTAGTCAGCTGTATTCAGGCCACCTCATCATGCTCATAACATCATACCATATTCCATTAAATAAACGCCAGGACTAGATAAACGCCTGGGTCTTGATTAAACTCTGGGCCTCGATTAACATTGATTAAATAACAGGTCATTTTTAGGCACAGAATTTCCCCCATTATTATCTTTGCGATTAAATGACAGGGGTAAAGTGTGTCTGAAAGAATTATATGCCCAGGCTTTTAAAAGACGGAAAATGGTATAAATAATTCAGTCTGGACCAGGCAAACCGTCGACTGAGAGCATGACATTGATGACGAACCCTCAACACCATCTTGACATCATGAATCACAGAGCCAACTAATTCCATTCTTAGATGCTCTCACAACAGGCATTACTTTGACCCTCCTTAATATCTAACACTGAGCACAACCTGCCATCTTCCTGTGGCAAGAGAGTTAACTGACTTTAAAAGTCCAGTTTCCACCCTACCAGTTATGTCCCTTCTAAGCCTCTCCTATAGACCAATCAGATTCCACTTCTCATATCACTTGTGTTTGCTTTACACAAAATGGTGGCACCAAGTCAGGAGGACCTGATCAATAATCAAGATCTATATTGTGATAAAACGGGTCTTACATCGCAAAATGCATCAAGTCACGTGAGCACCTTGATTAAAAACATGAAAAGATTCGGAAAATATCTGCTGACAACGGGTTGGCTGTGCACATGCTTTGCAAATCCTGCAATCGATCAAAAGCTGCACGACAGTTTACGAACCAGATTTCGAATTTGGTGCGAGATTTTGATTGGATTATGCATAGACTCATTAGCCAAGCCAAAATGTAATGAAGATGACAACCTGCAGGATTAGATTACACGTAGCATGGTACACTATATTATCGCGGTAGTTAATTTATTATGGATCCTAATGGTGCATGCTTACTAGCCTATTAAATATGTCATACCCAAAACGTTTCTTGTTCTTTGTTCTACTTTTATGACACATCAGTTAGGACTGATTGATGCTGATATTCTTTACCGAGTTCGATAAAACAAAGTACCCGTCATTAGCGACTCAGGGGCGGGCAACTCTATATTATCGTGGTATGGCTATTTTGTGGTATGATCCGTGTGGCATATGTGCTTACATCACTTCCTGTTTTGGAATATGCATTATCAGTATGCATAGGGCATAAGTTTGGTCAAGGGACTTTGTCCAAACATTTAGGTTCTTTTCTAATTAATTTTGAATGGAGGTAGGGGTAATTCCACTTAAAAATCATTCCAGAAACTAATAGTTTCTCGTAAGTATACACATTAACTTCTTTATGATAGTTACTATCATAAAGAAGTTAATGTGTATACTTACGAGTACCTGTGACGTAGCGCAACAAGTCCTGTATTTGATCAAGTGGTGAAATATTGTGCCTAGATTTGCATTTAAGTAAACAGTCAACAGGGTGTGTGGATTACAAGATTGACCAATGCCATGATAAAATAGAGTCATACTATACTTAATGCTGTCCATACTCACATTGAACAACCATCCACTTCTTATGCCTTTACACAACCCAGGATGGTCACACGAGTAGTTGGCGTACATGCTGATTTCATAGGTCTTCTGTCTTGCCCCAATCTCGGTGTGCTTCATGTACCTGAAGATCATGCAGTGTGCAACTTTACTGACGGACACAGCTGCCCCCGCCGTTGAGTGAGTCAAGTTCTGTGGTGGTGGTAGCGTTGTAGCGGCACCATTCTCTCGGGACACAATGTTAGCCATGCTCACTTTTCCTGATGCACATGTTTCATTCATCAATGATGCATGAGATTCAATATCACCATACCAACAGTAGGATACAGATGCACTGCAAAACAAACCAATAATTCAAAATCTATGACACTACATTACCATTTGGGCTGGGAGGAGTCCAAATTTACTACCCGGGTACCCACCCCTCTATTACCCGACCCTACCCGGGTACCCTCTATAGGTCTCAAGTGATAGGTCCAAATGTCCGATTGGGAATAGTTTCACCGTAGCCCTGGCAAAATTTATTTACACACGTATAAAATAATTTGGTTATACCCACACTGAAACATATAAAGTTAGAAGGAATGTTTGCATAAAGAGAGAAAGAAACGCTAAAATTAGTCATAACCATAGAAATCTAGATATCACATGACCATGATATCAATCAAACATTGTTTGCTTGTTGTTTTACACCACACCCAGCAGTATTCCAGGTACAAGACACAATAACAATACTGCTGATGATATCCTGCAATGAATATGTTACACATGCTGTTATAATTCTTCATGACATTATTACCTTGAGAACACAATTTACTTTCTGACTGAATAGAGATGTACATGATATACTCCATACTAAGCAACAGATATTGTTTTATGACGAACATTTTTTTTATGAAATGCAGTTGCAGCCCAACTCTCACATGTTCCAGCAACTAGTGTGTATGGTTTTACGCCGCTTTTAGCAATATTCCTGCAATATCACGGCGGGGTACACCAGAAATGGGCTTCACACATTGTACCCATGTGGGGAATCGAACCCGGGTCTTCGGCTTAAAGGGGCACTGATCTAACGCAATTCCCCGGGACTGGTTGTTGCCTTTGTTATTGTTTTTTCCCAGTGAGTACCCGGATGTATAGCAGAAATCTAGACTAGTTCGCGACCTCTGCTGCGCCATTCGTAAGCGCGTTAGTCACTTTTATGGGTAGTAATAAGGGCGTATGGTCACATTGATCAACAAAATGAAATACAGTTTTCGAGATAATAAGGAAATGTAGGTATCTTTGTGAGTAGCATCGGTAATGGTGACGAAGTTTTGATAAGTCACTTTCTTGGTAATTTTGCGATTTTCGTTTACACTTACTATTTTGACTTGCAACACAAAGTATATATTTCACCTGAGCATATGCTTTTTTTATAGTGTGTATATTTTTTTACTGTCAAATGTGTAACAAATTTATTAAACGTCTAAATATTCAGTTATTTTACAAAGTGACTGAAAAACATTTCCATCTGTATTATTTTGACAACGAATTCCAAACATTTTGATGTTTAATGTCATCACCAAGAGACTGAAAATGTAACGTTGAAAAGTACATTTCTAAGTTGTTTGGCTTTTAATCCTACATAATAATCTGTTGTGATGTTTGTAGGCCCTTTTGATCGTCTTGATCAATCTGGGCAGATTTTTTAGTCAAAATGACTGAAATATTTACACATTTTATAAATTGCCTGAGAGAATCACATTTTACAAATTGACGGTAATATATACACGCTTACAAAGGAAAAGACCTGTGACAACAACGACTATCGCGCATTGAAGAATTTCCCAACCAAGACGTAGAGAAACAAGAACGAATGGGTTCAAATGAAGGAAAACAAAATGCAGATATCATAATTACAACCTACCAAATTTATGTGTATAAGTTTTAGGCAGCTTCCTTGTTCGAGGAATGTATCCGTGAATATCCACAGAAAGGAACAATATCCCACTCGTCTGCAGCTGTACAAAGAAACTTATTCGATGTCACGTGTCTCAGTTACAATCAAATATTTTAAAAGATATATATCGTTTCGGGATATTATACCTGTGTTCGTTTCTCAACTGATCGCTTGGATTGTTTCAGGTGTTTTACATAGGTGTCAAGTCTCAATGGTCGGCTGAGAAAGCCCACGTGACAACTATTTTCATAGCGTCCACGGTTCCTAAAAAATCCATTGAGTGATAGATAACAGTGATCAATCAATCAACGTATTATCAGTTAACCCTTTGAACAAAGTATGTTGTTTTTACATCGGCATTTCGTGCCATGATATGAGTGTATTCCCTTTGTTTTAGTAAACCTAGACATGTAAACACTCACTCTTGACATATCCACTGTGCAAGATAACAGTGATTAATCAATCAACGTATTTTCTGTTAATCCTTTGATGACTAGGAACGATCCGTTGATTTACAAAAACAGTAAATCAACTGATCATTCATCTCTTGCTGGGCTGCCACGTGCATATTACATAACACACATTTCACCTCACTTCAAACCTGGATTTAGATTGAATAATTACCCCAGACACAATAAATGCCAAATGGGAACCTTTGTCTGGTAATATAAGTGGTGCTACCACTAATTGTACCTGTAATAAATTCATTAACTGAGCATCAATTGAATGACGACAAATACACAAGTGTAGGGTTATACGAGAAAACGTGGATGACAACAAGGGAGTAGTAATCGTATTATCGACGCAAGCCGATATCCGAAAATGCTTTCACTGCATGGATACTGTTTTTAGTATTAAACTATAACCATCTGGGGTATTTCCAAATGACGACATCCGATGAGCTCCCTTGTTCTTTTTGTTTGTTTAGGCTGAAGAAATAAATTAACATGCGCCCTTTGTCGAAATCTTTATAGATCACAGTTAACCAATCAGTGTTCAAAAATGCGTAAAACAAATATTGCCTCCAGCCTCCAAGTTTATTTAGCTGTCCTTGCAGACGGTACCCCAGTCTCTGGTCACGCTCAGTTGCGTTGCGTATCATCCGGGTACTCACGGGGGAAAAACAATAACAAAGGCAACAACCAGTCCGTTAGATCAGTGCCCCTTTAACGAGAGAACACTTTAACCACTAGGCTACCAGACCGCCCTGTTCCAGCAACTAAAGAACATGCTGAACTGTATGACCTCAAATACCAAAAACAGCAGAAAAGTTCACTGTAGCCTACATATTATGACATACATTAACATGTTTAAGTGGCATTTTAAAAGCTGTTGCAACATTGAAGTAATTTAAGCTGACTTTCAATGAGACGTTTCAGTAAAGATGCTTGTACCTTTATCAGGCAAGTGACATACATGCAAAATATAATTAAGTATGTTAAATTGCTCAAAGCATTCGGTGGAATAAGAATGAATAACTAAGGTAGTAAACAGGTAAAGGTAACAAAAACTAAATTAACGTTATGAGATTAGATCGTAAATGAAAACGATGTCACTGAACCAATTAGTGTGCGGTCGGTAACCTGCAGTCTACGTATTCCAGGTCTGACTGCATTCCTGATGTTGGCTTATGTCCAGCCTCCAGGCAGTCAAGGTATCGAAACCTAATTTTTATATGCTTTCAGAATGCTCAGTGAGGGATTTTCTGGAACAGTCGTATCGCAATCATTACAATCAAAACACGATGTTAAAATGATCTGCGCTTCATTCGTATTATATAAAATAGTAAACATCTAAACCTGCCTTGTGAAGGCGAATGCAAAGATCCAAATTCCAAATGTCAAAAACGTAAACAGGTTCCAAGGACCTGCCATTTTGACCGCTTACTACATAAATAAAATTGATCGTGGAGTTAACTCCCTTTGAATTGACCCATCCAAGCTCCTTCCCAGCGCGTGACACCTTCGTTACACTCTAGGTAACATATATATAGAGAGAGAGAGAGCTCCGGGAACGTGCTATCGCTGTGAGGAGCTTGTGACCCATCCACAGCTGTATTCAACTCATAAAATGAATCACTGTTCTGAAACCAAATAATTTACAGAAATATCAATGCATACGTTTCCGATTTGACGACTCTCTTATTAAAACACAATTCGCCATAATGTGGTATTTTTTAATATTGTATGTGGCATATTACCCGGATCAATTTAACCGACAACGTCCAAAATACATTTTCACTGTTATTTGTTTTCATCGATGCTTAAGCATCATATCAATCGCTGGATTATCTGGTCCAGACTCGATTATTTACACAAAAAAACACAGTCATATAGCTGGAATATTGCTGAGTGCGGCGTTAAACAAAAACAATTCAGATGACAATTCAGACAACATCTCTATAGGTTTGTCAATATCCACACGCATCTGAACCATTTACATTCTATGTAAGAGTCTTCCAAAAAGATTATCTTAACCTTGGAGATGGTATAACAATACATCACTGACATCACTTGTTTGGGAGGCATTTAGAAGTTTGAATTATAAGTAAGGATAAGACATCTTATTACAATTAGGAGCGACGTTTCGATGTAGGTTCTAGCACCGTTATCAAGCAGAGTATGGTTGAAAAGTGGATCGGGTGGTCAGACTCGCTGACTTGGTAGATGCATGTCAACGTATACTAATTGCGTTGATCGCTAATGATGTCAATCCCTGGATCGTCTGGCCCAGACTCGATTATTTACATGCTGTCGTCATATAACTGGAAAATTGTTGAGTGTGGTGTTAAACAACACACAAGCTATAATTATAGCTATATTATAAAAGTGATTTTCTACCAGAGAGTGGGTGCTTTTACGAGTGCTTCCAACATTGTAGATTTCCAGCTTTCAACAATATTACAACAGTAAACATTTCTGAGCAATGTTCAAAATAAGTCCCTGCCCATAGGCCCGTGGCTGGTAGATCTTGTGTCAGGCCCGTAGTTTGAAATGTGCACGGGTCCTCATGGCCTGCAGTAAATTTACGTGTCGATTTATTTGTCACAGTCAGCTGCAGTTGTTGTTTTTTTCTAATTGAGGGCCTGAAGAGTTTGGTCAGGGCCTGCAGGTTCTAAAGTAAGTTGGTCCTGATGGCAGTCAGACACAAGTGTTGTTGTTTTTTCAAGATAGTTTTTTAGTTGTGGCGATTGTATCTTTGGCTAATACAGTCTTTTTCGTTATTCTTTATCAACATACGCGTTGAAATAGCGGCTCTATTTTGGCAGGAATTGTTTTGGCAGGTTCTTAATACTAGATAAGAAGTTACCCTTTTATCATGCTCCATACTGTTTCGATGTCCCGTAACGAATATCCCGACCTGTCCACTGTGTTGGCATGAACAGAGTAAATGTTGACAGATGGCGGCCTCGAGACCCGTGAAGATCCGGGGTAGAATAGGTCTTCAGCAACCCGTGCTTGCCGTGAAGGGCGACTATGCTTGTCATAAGAAGCGACTAACGGGATCAGGTGGTCAGGCTCGCTGACTTGGTTGATGTATGTCATCGATGCCAATTGCGAGGATCAATGCTCACGATGTCAATTACTAGATTGTCTGGTCCAGACTCGATTATTTACAGACCACCATCATATAGCTGGAATATTGCTGAGTGCGGCGTTAAACAACAAACAAACAAACAAACAATAAAGACCGAGAGAGCTGTTCTGTTTCAATATTGTATGTTTTTTGTTTAAATCTACGCGCCATGTTTACTTATATATATGTTAACTGAAACTAAAAATATTCCTGATACAATCATATTCATTAATTTTTGGTTCGTTTTTATGTTCTAGTTAATAATATGTTTTGTCATGTAAAATATAAGAATCATCAACGGTGGAATCAAACGAGACTATGTGTTATCGTTACATGTTTACACTGGCGGTGGGGTAGCCTAGTGGTTAAAGCGTTCGCTCGGCACGACGAAGACTCGGGTTCGATTCCCCACATGAGTACAATGTGTGACCCCCATTTCTGGTGTCCCGCGCCGTGATATTGCTGGGATATTACTAAAAGCGGCGTAAAACCACATTCACTCACATGCTTACAAAGTACGATCGGAACACCAGAATGTTTGCACGATCCCAGATAACTAGTCCTGTTATCATAAAAGTACACTTATCTAATGATGACTTAACACCAGAATTCCGGACTTTATATGTAGCACTAACGACCAATATAATCTAGTTTAGAGTTTAGGTTCTACACCCATAAACCAAATCCCATGCGCACTACTGCGGGCAGGTTTGAAAAATGAAGCGTTCATACATAGTCCACAAAAAGCAAGAAGCGCTCCTTAACTCTCCAACGTCAGCAGAATATCGCAGTGTCACGGCATAGGAAATGCACACACATCTTATAAGGCACACAGTGTTCATACAAAAATATAATTCTGGCGACATCGCGTGAAGCTAGAATTAGTTGTTTTGACAGCATGAATAGGAGCTTAATTCCAGGGGTTAGGAATCTTTGTGTCTATAATCAGTCAATATGTACACTCAGGAAATGTTCATTCAATATACATATTGCCTGGAAAAGGACATTACGCAGGTTGACTGAAATGAGAAGATTCCTTTAATGTAATCTCCTCATTTTAATTTGGATCTCACTAAGGTCAAAATAACTTCTAATTAAGTAATTAAAACGTTTCCACAATGAATTGATTGGGCAATATGTACATTGTCTGAGTGAATCAGTCAATATACATATTGTATTATATCTTAAAAAATCTAGAAAATTTTTGAAAATCGTATTCAGTTCATAAATGCAAGTAGTGTGTACGTAGCAAGATATCGATATTTTGGTCTTTGTAAGTAACGGAGACCATATATACCAATAAAATGGTATATGTCTCTGAAAGCAATAAAGCCAGTACATTTAATGTTAACCACAATAACCAAGATAGTGAATGGCCTTAGGTGCTGAATACAATCTCATTAAAATCAGATCTTAGTTTTCGCTACCGCTATGTTTAGCGATAGCGAGAACTAAGATCTGATTTTAATGAGATTGGTGCTGTATATAATATAGTGACCAGTATTCTAAATAAACGATAACGTCACCAAGACCATTTTAATGCTATGCTTTTATGTATATAAATTGGAATTCCGTTTATTCGGCGAGTTTACTTTTCAATAATATTTTTTAAATTGTGTCCGTATTTTATCCGTTCAGCCGATGGAAGCTGAAATGGAGAGTAAACTTTCTTCTAAGAGTGATCAGCCGTTAAGAGAGCACAATGAGGGAGAAGAGGCGAAAACAAGTGGTTCTTTAACGATAACCAAGAAGGATATTGATGTAGGTTCATATATTTGCTTTGAAAAGTCTAAACCGTTAATGATCATATGTCGTCCAGATTTCGATCACAACAACTTGAACAATTGCAAACACACATCGGCGCTTTCAGGAACAGGTTGTTTACTGATACGTGCATTCTATTTACAGAATAACGGCACGTTTCTTATTAAAGTACTCTGTTATCACTGGATGTTATGGGTTTAGAACAATTAAATGTTTACTAATGATATATTTTTCTTCCTCATTTGACTTTCGTCAGAAGACACCACTGCTATTAGGACGGTGCGCTATATTATCGCTGTAGTTAATTTATCGTTGAGATGGCATTGCTGATATTTTGACGGATGAGTGAATCAAAACTCGAATTCTGCTTCATACCATTAAGTGATGTCTTCAGTAATAGAATTTAGCTACATTCCGAAAGAAAACAAATCCTTGCTAAAAGGCGTGACCTCCATTACCTCGGCTGTAAACTTCCAATTCACTCGAGTGACATCACCTATTTTCAACACCTGATTGGAAACATACTTTAGCGGCGTTCCCATGAATGAACAGACATGTTTGGGCGCACATTTCTCAATAAGTAATTGAAAGTTTGAAACCTATTCACAAGATATCAATATTTGTGTTGACAGTATTTTACTCTTCCTTTTATCATGACACGGACACCAATATTCTGAATGACGAGGGAATGTTTTGTCAGGTGTACAGTACTTCACATGAACCCAATGTTGACAGGCCAAACTCGTGCACTCTCCAGGCGGCAGTTTTCATGACGTCACACCTCTCGTAGCGACAAATAAATATCAAATATGGCTGTTCGAAAATAGGGTATTTGTCGATATCATGGATGGTAATGGCGCACACTTACTGACCTATTAAATATGTCACCAGCAAAATGTTTCTTGTTCAACTTTTGTGATGCTGATTTTGTGTAACGAATTTGGTAAACAAAGTACCTGTCATTAGTGACTCAAGGGTGGGCAACCCTATATTATTGTGGTATGGCAATATTAGGACTATGGTGTGATTTACGTTTATTATGTGGTTTACATTACTTCCCCTTTTGGATTATGCATACTCAATATGCATACAACCTTGGTGGGGTCAGGGGACTTCGTCTAAGGAAACAGGTTCTTTTCTAACCAATTTCGAATAGAGGAAGGGGTAATTCCACCTGAAAAACTTCTAGACACTATCATAAAAAAGTAAACATGTATACTTACGAGTAGCCGCCGTGACATACTGCAACGAGTCCTGCATTCAATCAAGCGATGAAATATCATGGTTAGATTTTATAAGTAAACAGTCCACAGGGGGTGTGGATTACAAGGTTTACCGATACCGCAATAATATAGAGCCCGCAATAACATTGAGTCATACTATATATATATATAGGAATGTTTCTTAAGTGTCTGAAAACCCATAACACTGGGATATAGGTGTCATCTACTTACCATGCAGTATGTAGCATCATTTCCTCTGTAGATTCAAATCACAAACTCACGTAATCATGTCATTCTACTTCATACATTTATCAGTCTCTATTAGTAAGTTCACGTAATACCGACAGCTCAATTACCGCGCTATACCGTTACCGTGGCTCATGCTAAAATGCACTCACACTCGTCTCAGGGAGCTGATACGCCTTTGCGATCCAACACCCCATTTCAATCTTTGGGTGCTGACATGCCTTTACGATCCAACACCCCTTTTTGATGCTAAGGGTTAGCCTGGTGAGGGCTAAAGTTAGCCATAAATTCTTACCTTTTTGCGGTGTTTCCCCAAATTCAGTGAGGGTAATTCTATTACAGTAGCCCTTTTTAATATGTTTTGATGGGCAATGCCAGGCATGGCTTCCTCAAAAAGATGAATCGAGAGGGTGTGACATCAGTAACACGCATGTGCAATTCATTGTTGACTTAACTGCGTATGCGTGTTAATGAGGTGCTAATTATTCGTTAAACAAGCACTAATTACATGTGATGGCACTCTTGGTCCAGTGGTAGAGCGTCAGTTAGTTAATTGCCAATAAGCCAAGTCAGTATGCCGACGAAGTGAGCCCTAGCCCCCACGGTGCCAATTGGATCTGAAAAAGTGCACGGTAAAGTGCACTACTCCTAAACACTAAATATTATCATTCAACTAACAAGGGAACAACTCAATATTGATACCGTTTTCGAAATGTTCATGAATTCTACCAATATTATGAGTTTCCTTTGCATTGGTCACTCAAACCAAAGTTTGAGAATACTTGAATGTGATTGGTTGGTGAACATAAACAGATTCTATTTGCCACTTGCTATTTAAAAAAAATGTCTCTTTTCAATATAAGAGGTAAACATATATTTCATCATAAGTAAAATGTGCACTATTCTGATCATGCTGATAGTGACGTAAACATGGTAAAATGTCATAAAATGTGAGACAGTAGAATTATCATGAGGCTCTGACACTACTTTGTATGATAGTTTTCATGGGGAAAATATAAACAATTCAGCCTCATTGACGGCTTCTGGAAATATGAATTGCTGCAGAGATATAGAGCGAAAGGAAACAGAGAATACCAAGCCAGTGTTTGAAATAATTTGAAAACCCAACAAGACGGTCAGGCAGGTGACCCATAAGTGTTTTCAAAGTTGCCTGCCCGCTTTCAGAAGTTATTAATGTTGAAAAATCTAAAAAAGTAAGAGAAAATCGCATCTTGATTCATTTCTGTTGGAGTAATGCAAACAGTTACTTGAGAATCTACAAGGAGTTAAAACTCAATACGTAAGCAGTCCTAAAAATATCTGCCGGACAGTCAGGCAGGTGGAGGAAAATTTCATGAAGCCTTCACCTCTGTCCAGGGGCAGATAATCCCAAACATCTTTTCAATGCAAAACTACCAGAAATTAAATATTACCCCTTTTTTCCCAATGTAAAATTTACATTGAAATTTGCTACAAAATGTATTCCGTTTTGCTACGCTACAATTAAAGACTGGTAATTGGCAAATTGCCTATGGCTGATGACATCTTCTAGTAGTTATAACATATAGATTTCTTATGGAATTCCCTCTTGACACATGTGTGATAACCATGATACTTTAGTATCCAGTATTACAGAGGGCAACAACTGACCATTCCAAGTCCAAGAAGGATGTCGCAAGTGTGGGAGAGTTTTCAGATCCAGTGTACAAGAAGCTGGCTCGGCTGAATGGAGAGATTAACAAGATGACGAAAGACCAACTGAAAGCAAAACTGACAGCACTCAAACTAGACACCAAGTAAGTCGTGATAAGTTGCCTTTTCTTTGATACTAAGTAGGGGCGGTCGGGTAGCCTAGTGTAACGCTGAAGACCCGGGTTCGATTCCCGACATGGGTACAATGTGTGAAGCCCATTTCTAGTGTCCCCCCGCTGTGATATTGCTGGAATATTGCCAAAAGCAGCATAAAACCATACCCACTCACTCACCCCCACTGATACTAAGTATGTCAGTATTGAGGAGGACAACTGGCATGGTAGGGTAGTCTTGTGGTTAAAGTTTTCACTCATCACACTGATGGCTCTGGTTCTGTTGAGTGAGAGACAACAGTATTTCAATTATATCTCTGTGCATCAGCATAATGTGGATGGAAAGCCCAACACTCTCCAGAAGATGACTTTCTTCAAAAACAACTTGAGGCTGGAACTAGGCTGGAGTTATATTGGCTGGACTAACAAGCCTATGCATTGTCCAATCAAAATTGCGTAGCAAAATTGACATTAGATTCATAACCATGATAACTGCCGTGTAGATTTCAGTTGATTGCAGGATTTGCAAAGTCGGCATTTCCCAAATCTTTTCATGTTTTTAATTAGGTGCTCACCTTATTTAATGGACTTCGCAAAGTAAGACCCATTTTATCACGATATAGATTTTGATTATCAATCAGATCGTCTTGACTGGGTGCCGCCATTTTGTTTGAAGCAAATGCAAGTGAGATTAGAGGTGGAATCTGAATGATCAATAGGAGGGACATAAAAGGGACATAACTCATAATAGCCACTGGTGGGGCTACGATCAAGTCCAGAAATTCCAGCCTAGTTTGGCAAGGACGGAAACTGGACTTTTATAGTCAGTTAACTCCCTTGCCTCAGGAAGATGGTCCTGAGGCAACTGGGTGATGGCTGAGGTAGGCAATCTCCTTTATTTTAGGAAGGAAATATGTGCGAAAACTTATTTTTTCTCAAAGAAGAAAGTACATTTGATTTGAACATGTTGAAATAGGATTTATTTTCCTGTTTGCCTTCCCATGTATTATTTCCTGCGTACGATCATATAGCTGGAATATTGCGGAGTTAAACTTCAAACAATCAAAACTTATATGTTTGCTGTGTTGCAGTGGGGTGAAAGAAGTTCTGAAACGCCGATTAAAGAATTTCTACAAGAAGCAAAAGTTGATGAAGGCGCGCATCAAGACCCCAGGCAGCACTAAGTACGACTACCTTGTTGTCATTGACTTCGAGGCCACGTGTGAGAGGGAGGTGGACGACTACCAGCATGAGATCATCGAGTTCCCAGCAATACTGGTCGATGTAGCCGAGATGACCATTGTGAGTTGGGATAACCGATTACCGTATTCGACGTAATAAGCGCCCCGCTCTAATAAGCGCCCACGGCGATATTTGCTAATATATTGGCAAGTGAACAATCCCAATTAGCATCCCTTCCGATTGGTCAATGTACACAAGACTTATTTATTCGTGTATAATACGCACTCGTGTGTTATATGCACCCTTAATTTTGGGCAAGTCAATTCTCGAAAAATATATCTGTTGTATATAAACAGTTCAGACCGTCAGCATAAACCACGAAATTTATCTTTCAACTCTGTTTTTTTCCATCAAAATAATATTCTAATAAGAGCCCCCTATTTCTAATTTTGAGAGCGCCCTGGGCGCTTATTACGTCGAATACGGTAATTGTTTGATAGGCATTACTCAGATGTTGACAGATGACATAGTAGAGGCAATTTATGAATAACAACTTCTTTATTTACTGTCAAGGCGACATTTCTGAATAGATCCTTATACCGTTGTCAAGCAAGCTGAATAAAGAACATGGTACAGAATACATACAGTAGGTGGAAGATTAACAATAACAACAATTGCATACATCAGAGAGATTGATGTGAGTAGATTAAACAATGATAACGGAAGGCGTTGTTCAAGGAGGCTGCTTTCTCTGTGGTCTACACTACGACGACCTTCTAACACACGCCCTGTGTCATTGTGAGGCTTTAAGCATGTATCGAGACATGCTGTGGTGTGACATCATCAACATTGGTCCTGTGGAACTCAGTGTCCATCTCCAAGATAGATCCGACACTGATCTTGTCTGCAGTCTCCTGTCCTGTCAGCCTCCTGTTTCCCTGTCCGATGAGGATCAAGAACTGTTCCAAATATCTGTGATGACCAGACTATATGATATGTGCAACTTCTAAAGTGACTATGGAGGAATAAAAGCATATAGTACTGTAACCATGGTTACAGCATGATGGACCGATGATGAGGAAGCCAATTAGACAGGAAGCCATGTTCATTATTCAGCCTTGCTTGACAACGGTATAAGGATCTATACCGAAATGTCGCCTGTGATCATTATTCAGCCTTGCTTGACAACGGTATAATGATCTTAACCGAAACGTCGTCTATGTTCATTATTCAGCCTTGCTTGACAACGGTATAAGGATCTTAACCGAAACGTTGCCTATGATCATTATTCAGCCTTGCTTGACAACGGTATAAGGATCTTAACCGAAACGTTGCCTATGATCATTATTCAGCCTTGTTTGACAACGGTATAAGGATCTATACCGAAATGTCGCCTGTGATCATTATTCAGCCTTGCTTGACAACGGTATAATGATCTTAACCGAAACGTCGTCTATGTTCATTATTCAGCCTTGCTTGACAACGGTATAAGGATCTATACCGAAACGTTGCCTATGATCATTATTCAGCCTTGCTTGACAACGGTATAATGATCTTAACCGAAACGTCGTCTATGTTCATTATTCAGCCTTGCTTGACAACGGTATAAGGATCTATACCGAAACGTTGCCTATGATCATTATTCAGCCTTGCTTGACAACGGTATAATGATCTTAACCGAAACGTCGTCTATGTTCATTATTCAGCCTTGCTTGACAACGGTATAAGGATCTATACCGAAACATTGCCTATGATCATTATTCAGCCTTGCTTGACAACGGTATAAGGATCTATACCGAAACGTTGCCTATGATCATTATTCAGCCTTGCTTGACAACGGTATAAGGATCTATACCAAAACGTCGCCTTCACAGTAAATAAAGAAGTTGTTATCCATAAATTGCCTCTACTTAGACAACCGATGGCTACCTATTATAGAACAGGGTTACGTGGCCTTTTATGAGTGGATGAATGTCTGGTTTAGATTTTAGGAATGAATAGGTTTCTTGTTAAACTTGTTAAGATGTGAAAATGTTCTATTCAGATTTAGATATTGCATTATTAGGATATATAATGCGATTCACATTTTACATAAAACCATCATTTTAGTTGACTGCATAGGCTGCTTTCTGAAAGAAATGGTGGTCTTGCATTGATTAGATTTGATCCTTATAATTTGAAAGTTTAAGAAAGACATTTCAACCCTGAACATGCTTCTGTTGTGGACTGTGAGACACTTATTTTGATAGATAATATTTGATATATGGTGAGCCGATCTTGTATCCGGGTTAGAATTGGTCTTCAGCAACCTATGCTTGTCGTAAGAGGTGACTAACGGGATCGGGTAGTCAGGCTCGCTGACTTGGTTGGTGCATGTCATCATGTCCCACTTGTGTAGATCGATGCTCATGAGGTCAATCACTGGATTGTCTGGTCAAGATATGATTATTTACAGACCACTGCTATGCAGCTGGAATACTGCTGAGAGCGGCGTTAAACAACAAACAAACAAACTTTATATGGACGAAATTTGTTGTCAGGCAGATGAGTTTCACTCCTACTGCAGGCCTGTGTTGAATCCCCGGCTGACGGACTTCTGTGTCCAGCTGACAGGCATCACACAGGTAACTTGTCCTACTTCCTACATTCACACAGGTAACTTGTTCTACTTCCTACATTCACACAGGTAACTTGTTCTACTTCCTACATTCACACAGGTAACTTGTCCTACTTCCTACATTCACAAAGGTAACTTGTCCAACTTCCTACATTCACACAGGTAACTTGTCCTACTTCCTACATCCACACAGGTAACTTGTCCTACTTACTATATTCACACAGGTAACTTGTCCTACTTCCTACATTCACACAGGTAACTTGTCCTACTTCCTACATTCACACAGGTAACTTGTCCTACTTCCAACATTCACACAGGTAACTTGTTCTACATCCTACATTCACACAGGTAACTTGTCCTACTTCCTACAATCACACAGGTAACTTGTCCTACTTCCTACATTCACACAGGTAACTTGTCCTACTTCCTACATTCACACAGGTAACTTGTTCTACTTCCTACATTCACACAGGTAACTTGTCCTACTTCCTACATTCACACAGGTAACTTGTCCTACTTCCTTCATTCACACAGGTAACTTGTCCTACTTCCTACATTCACACAGGTAACTGGTCCTACTTCCTACATTCACACAGGTAACTTGTCCTACTTCCTACATTCACACAGGTAACTTGTCCTACTTCCTACATTCACACAGGTAACTTGTTCTACTTCCTACATTCACACAGGTAACTTGTCCTACTTCCTACATTCACACAGGTAACTTGTCCTACGTCCTACATTCACACAGGTAACTTGTCCTACTTCCTATATTCACACAGGTATCTTGTCCTACTTCCTACATTCACACAGGTAACTTGTCCTACGTCCTACATTCACACAGGTAACTTGTCCTACGTCCTACATTCACACAGGTAACTTTTCCTACTTCCTACATTCACACAGGTAACTTGTCCTACTTCCTACATTCACACAGGTAACTTGTCCTACTTCACAGGTAACTATGAACAGTTGTGTTGTAATTCAGACTAAAGTGGCTGCTGCACCAGAATTCCCACAGGTTCTGACATCTTTCTCAGAATGGATGCAGGCTCACCATCTAGGAGACGGACACTCATTCGCCATCGTCACAGACGGGTGGGTGTGATATCTTCCTCTTCCAGTAACTTATTCTTGTCAATAGAGTCAGGATACATATTATTTTATCAAATATCACGTGAAACAATCAGATCTCATCATTCGGACATGGAGATATGGTAATGATTTTTCTTGCTAATAATGAGTATTAGTCTCTAGATTAATGATTAAATAATTTTGAAACCCTGGTGTGTGGACTTGGATGATTTATTTGTTTATTGGGTCTTTAAATGGAGGCATTCAGTAAGTGAAATTTGGTGTCAACCTTGCTGGTGGTTAAAGCATTAGGGCCCATTTCACCATGCATTCACAGTGCTATGATGATTGTACGTTTTGGTAACTGTAACATAGGCTTACAATCATTGTAGTCCTAACTGCAGTCTGTGGAGTGGGGCCCTGTTTGGCTTGCATAAGACCAGGTCTTCATTGCCCCAGTTATTGCAGTGATATGGCTGATGTCATGTGTATGTCCCCGACTTTAAATCCATGCTTGCCATAAAAAGCGACTATGCTTGTCGTAAAAGGTGACTAACAGGATCGGGTGGTCAGGCTCACTGACTTGGTTGATGCATGTCATCGATCCCAATTACGTGGATCGATGCTCATGATGTCAATCACTGGATTGTCTGGTCCAGACTCGATTATTTACAGACTGCCGTCATATAGCTGTAATATTGCTGAGTGCGGCGTTAAACAACAAACCAACCAACCAACCAACCAACCGACTTTAAATCATGACGGTGACATTGATTGCAGTCCCTGGGACATGAGCCGGTTCCTCCACATGCAGTGTCAATTCAGTGGCCTGGACTTCCCACGCTGGGCCCGCAAGTGGGTGAACATCAGGAAAGTCTACAGGTAACATAGATGGTCATGTGACATAGTCACCCATGAAGATCCGGGGTAGAATAGGTCTTCAGCAACCCATGCTTGCCGTAAAAGGCAACTATGCATGTCGTAAGAGGCGACTAACGAGGTCGGGTGGTCAAGCTTGATGACTTGGTTGATGCATGTCATCGTATCCCAATTGCCTGGGTCGATGCTCATAATATCAATCACTGGATTGTCTGGTCCACTATTGTCTACTATTGCTGAGTATGGTGTTAAAAAACAAACATCATATCAGTGGTCAGTGTATTTGTGTGATATGACTCATATGCTATTCAAAACAGATTTAGACTCAGAGACTATTCTTATGTACATTTTTTGTGATCCCATAGGAAAATTAAAATGAATATACATAACTTCATCAAATACAGAAATTGTTGAACAAGTCATCTCCTGTAATTTAGTACTAAACCAAAAGATTATGTCTGATGAAGGCCTGGGCCCTGCTCAACATAGCGATCTTAACGCTACGACAGTCGTAAGTCTATGTTAAAGTATGGGAGTTACGATCGTGTTTGTGCTACATTTGCTTTGTGGAACGGGGCCCAGGAGGCTGGAAGATTGTCAATTTGAGATTATGTATATTTATGTATTGTGTAGTTATGTGAAAATAATGAAATATGTGAGCAAGTGTTTCCTTTTTCCAGCAACTTCTACCAGTGTCGTCGATGTGGTATCGAGGCCATGCTCATCAGCCTTGGTATGTCCTTCGAAGGTCAGCTTCATTGTGGGCGGGATGATGCCAGGAACATCGCACGCATCGCCATGCGACTGCTCAGTGATGGTGTCACTTTCAAAATTAATGAGTATCTAACACAGAGCACTAACCGTCGAAAAGACAGAACAGCCGAAGTGGAAAATGTGTCCTCATCAAACCCAATACCGTCAGATATCTGCTCAGAGGACGAGTTGGAAACAGGAGATGGTGCAAAGGTCACTGATGAGGTCAAGACAAAGGTCAAGGCTAGTAAGGTTGATTCAGAATTATCAAGTGGTGTTAAGAAGCTGTCTCTGTGTGACGAACAAGATGAAGGTATTGAAGATTTGCTGGCTTACTACAAACTGCAGTCTTCGTAACGGGCACCAGCTTATGGCCATACAGTCCATCACGACCTTTGTAAGTGCATTATGGTACACACTTTCCACTGATTGGATGATCTCCATATTGCTTCTACTGAGCTGATTGGATGACGTCGTCATTGCTTCTACTGAGCTGATTGGACGATGTCATCATTGCTTCTACTGAGCTGATTGGATGATGTCCTTATTGCTTCTACTGAGCTGATTGGATAATGTCCTTATTGCTTCTACTGAGCTGATTGGATGAAGTCCTCATTGCTTCTACTGAGCTGATTGGATGATGTCGTCATTGCTTCTACTGAGCTGATTGGATGACGTCCTTATTGCTTCTACTGAGCTGATTGGATGATGTCCTTATTGCTTCTACTAAGCTGATTGGACGATGTCGTCATTGCTTCTACTCAGCTGATTGGATGATGTCCTCACTACTTCTACTAAGCTGATTGGATGACGTCCTCACTACTTCTACTGAGCTGATTGGATGATGTCGTCATTGCTTCTACTGAGCTGATTGGAGGATGTCGTCATTGCTTCTACTAAGCTGATTGAATGATGTAGTCATTGCTTCTACTAAGCTGATTGGCTGATGTCCTGATTAGAAGACGTCCTCATTGCTTCTACTGAGCTGATTGGACGATGTCATCATTGCTTCTACTGAGCTGATTGGACGATGTCATCATTGCTTCTACTAAGCTGATTGGATGATGTCGTCATTGCTTCTACTCAGCTGATTGGATGATGTCATCATTGCTTCTACTGAGCTGATTGGATGACGTCGTCATTGCTTCTACTGAGCTGATTCGATGACGTCCTCCCTTCTTCTACTGAGCTGATTGGATGATGTCCTCATTGGTTCTACTGAGCTGATTGGATAATGTCCTCATTGCTTCTACTGAGCTGATTGGATGACGTTCTCATTGCTTCTACTGAGCTGATTGGATGACGTCCTCATTGCTTCTACTAAGCTGATTGGATGACGTTCTCATTGCTTCTACTAAGCTGATTGGATAACTTCCTCATTGCTTCTACTAAGCTGATTGGATGACGTCCTCATTGCTTCTACTGAGCTGATTGGATGATGTCCTCATTGCTTCTACTGAGCTGATTGGATAATGTCCACATTGCTTCTACTGAGCTGATTGGATGACGTTCTCATTGCTTCTACTGAGCTGATTGGATGACGTTCTCATTGCTTCTACTGAGCTGATTGGATGATGTCATTGCTTCTACTGAGCTGATTGGATGTCGTCATTGCTTCTACTAAACCGATTGGCTGACGTCCTCATTGCTTCTACTAAGCTGATTGGATGACGTTCTCATTGCTTCTACTAAGCTGATTGGATGACGTTCTCATTGCTTCTACTAAGCTGATTGGATAACTTCCTCATTGCTTCTACTAAGCTGATTGGATGACGTCCTCATTGCTTCTACTGAGCTGATTGGATGATGTCCCCATTGCTTCTACTAAGCTGATTGGCTGATGTCGTCATTGCTTCTACTAAGCTGATTGGATGACGTCCTCATTGCTTCTACTAAGCTTATTGGATGACCTTTATCATTGCTTCAACTGAGCTGATTGGATGATGTCCTCATTGCTTCTACTAAGCTGATTGGATGATGTCGTCATTGCTTCTACTGAGCTGATTGGATGATTTCCTCATTGCTTCTACTGAACTGATTGGCTGACGTCCTTATTGCTTCTACTGAGCTGATTGGACAATGTCGTCATTGCTTCCACTGAGCTGATTGGATGACGTCCTCACTACTTCTACTAAGCTGATTGGATGACGTCCTCATTGCTTCTACTGAGCTGATTGGATGACGTTCTCATTGCTTCTACTAAGCTGATTGGATGATGTCGTCATTGCTTCTACTAAGCTGATTTGATAACGTCCTCATTGCTTCTACTAAGCTGATTGGATGACCTTATCATTGCTTCTACTGAGCTGATTGGATGACGTTCTCATTGCTCCTACTAAGCTGATTGGATGATGTCGTCATTGCTTCTACTAAGCTGATTTGATAACGTCCTCATTGCTTCTACTAAGCTGATTGGATGACCTTATCATTGCTTCTACTGAGCTGATTGGATGACGTCCTCATTGCTTCTACTGAGCTGATTTGATGATGTCATTGCTGCTTCTACTGAGCTGATTGGCTGACATCCTCATTGCTTCTACTAAGCTGATTGGATGATGTTGTCATTGCTTCTACTGAACTGATTGGCTGACGTCCTCATTGCTTCTACTGAGCTGATTGGATGATGTCCTCATTGCTTCTACTAAGCTGATTGGATGATGTCCTCATTGCTTCTACTGAGCTGATTGGACGACGTCCTAACTACTTCTACTAAGCTGATTGGATGACGACCTCACTACTCCTACTAAGCTGATTGGACGACGACCTCACTACTCCTACTAAGCTGATTGGACGACGTCCTAACTACTTCTACTAAGCTGATTGGATGACGTCCTAACTACTTCTACTAAGCTGATTGGACGACGTCCTAACTACTTCTACTCAGCTGATTGGATGACTTCCTCACTACTCCTACTAAGCCTATTGGATGATGTCCTTATTGCTTCTTCTGAGCTGATTGGATGACGTCCTCACAACTGCTACTAAGCTGATTGGATGACGTCCTTATTGCTTCTACTAAGCTGATTGGATGACTTCCTCACTACTCCTACTAAGCTGATTGGATGACATCCTTATTGCTTCTTCTAAGCTGACTGGATGACGTCCTTATTGCTTCTACTAAGCTGATTTGATGACATCCTTATTGCTTCTTCTGAGCTGACTGGATGACATCCTCACTACTGCTACCAAGCTGATTGGATGATGTCCTTATTGCTTCTACTTAGCTGATTGGATGATGTCCTTATTGCTTCTACTTAGCTGATTGGATGATGTCCTCATTGCTTCTACTTAGCTGATTGGATGAAGTCCTCATTGATGCTGTTGAGCTGACTGGATGATTTTGTTTTGAAGATAATAAATAAGTGTGATTGTGCAGGTGGCCACATGTCTATTTGGATCATCAGTGTATGTAAGGTTTGTGTTCACTGGGAACATGCAGCTTGTTTCTACCAAAGCGCAGTTGTCGGGTTATTATTAGATTAAGAGATTAAATGCTTACCAGTTGGCAAGTATTATTCAGACTTAACAATTTACAGAGTTTTAGTGTAAATATATCAAGCACAGCACTCATATTAACGAATCAGCATTTCGCAGCCAGTTGTTTTGGTTGATCATTAGCATGATTAGAGCAGGATATGCATTTGTTTCCACTTCACAAAGGGATCATTTGATTTCCATGAATCAACATGCCTCATTTCACTGGATGATTAAAAGTAGATATACGTCAAGCTTCCACCACAATGTAGATGTATGTATTTACTGGTCATGAAGAAACCTAGTGTGGCCAAGTGGCTGGAGACAATTCCCTTTATAAGTCCTTATAAAGGATGTTCTTGAGAAGTTACACTGAAGGGGTCGTTGTCGACAGGAGTAATACGGATATGTACCCCAGGTACGTTTCTGTATACAGAAATGTACCCAAGCCAAAATCAGAATACAGAAAGGTACTTGGTACCCTAAACAGCGGATGAGTCCGTATTTCTCAACCCGAAACCGAAACCGGTTCATGTTATGGTCCTGGTTCGCCTGATGACGAGTGCATGCTGGATAATGGTGTGCATCATGGAATATTAGAGTAGTACGTAGATGTCACTGTGTTTGTTTGATTTTAACATAGTACACTGGATGTGTCGTATATATAAGCGTTCAAGGAATCGGTTAAGTGCATTGCACAATACAACCTGCAGCTGAATGGACTCATCCTGGGGTACCTTTCTGTGGCAAGAGTACATTTCTCTGTCCCCGGGGTACATATCTGTAGTACCTGTGCCGACAACGGCCCCTTCAGCAGAAGTTACCTGTTATGTTTCCCTTTACCATGTTGGCTTAATAACGCTCACCTGAATGAAAAAAATGAATGAATACAGCTACTACAACAACAGTGTTCCCGCTGGCTTTTGAAACTGCCAGTCCCCCCCTAATTTTTGCCAGTCCAACCTTTCAACAGATATAAAAATGTATGAAAATTATTTGTTTTTAATTCTTTCAACATCATGTTCAGTGCAAAGATGTCATCTCTGAAGTAACTTTGATCTATACGTCATTCAGTCACAATTTTCTCTTTTTTTTGGTTAATATTTCAAGACGAAGTCGCTACAAATGGATATTTAACCTAGAAATAGACAAGGGGAAACCCTATTGGTAACAGACAAGCTGAAAAATGTACTTATATGAATATCACCGATGTTTTATTCACCAACAAAGATTTACTAGGTACTTTATTTGCCGATCCACAGGGACTGGCAGTCACATAAATTACCGGCCCAAGCCTAATTTTACCGGTAAAAAACTGGTTATTACTGGTAAATGGGAACTCAGGAACAAGGAAATCACCTAATACACGTAGAATAATATGGAAGATTTATGTTGAGTGTGTTCATTTTCATCATCACATATATGTAAATGAGCTAGATATTAAGATTGATAACTGTAATTTATTGTTGATAAGTTTTTTAATTCACTTTGTTGAAAAGCACAAATAAATATCTCAAAATTAAAATAGTTGTGTTGTTTTGTGGATACCATCATGTTAAGGAAAGGATATCTGATGGTTAACCCCAGTGGGGATTTCGGGTTAGAGTAAGCCCCCAGCAATGTATACTTATACAGATTCCACACAAACATCGTCAAAATAAACCCTTCACATTTCAAACACAGCCAGGGTTACAAGTGGCCAAGTTGTCTAGGTGCTGTATTTTGCTGTGCAGAGTTGCATCCCTTATGTATGCCAGAATCCTATGATCATTGGTTTGAATCACAGAATTACCCTGATTTATGTCTGTAGGCTTGTTAGCACCCAATCTCATTAAAATCAGATCTTAGTTTTCGCTACCGCTAAACAAAGATCTGAGGGTATTACGGGTCACGTCAGAATGACCTTTCGCGAATTTTGACCGACCAATGAAATGACTGACAAGAAATCGACATTGGCCAATCAGAAGGCAGCTTTCTCGAGCTTTATGACACTAGTTTCAAACGGGTGACTACGCTTAGAAATATATTTTGACGTATTCTCGATTAACAATTTTAAAACTGATAAGAAGAACATTCTGGAATGGCTTATAGATGGCCTAGATTGTATGGATATAATCATAAAACCCGTAAATATTGTTCGGAATACCCCATGTTAAATATATCGTGGTTGCATGATTAGAAAACACATTCCGACTGCCACTTTCATGATCTGGTAAGCGACACTCTGATTGGTTGGATGAAAGGTCGTTCTGACGTGACCCGTAATGGGATGTCCTCAGATCTTTGTTTAGCGATAGCGAGAACTAAGATCTGATTTTAATGAGATTGGTTAGCACCATACCCATGGTCATGGGTTGCATCAACATGGTAAAAGACCAACACCACTTTGGGCTTTCCTTCAACATCAAGTGGGCATGCCAAGTAAAATATTACTGAAATACAGTTGAGGTGGTGTTCATTGGAAGCAAATTCACTCACTTAGGTACACACAGTACCAGTCTTGATGTGTGTCTAGACGTGGTGAGGTGAGATGAAAGGAGGTTTAACGTTGCGTCCAAGATTATTGCACTTATATAGTGACGTGCATGTACGTGTGTGTCTTTGTGTGGCTGCTTGTACTAGTCCGGACTGATGCCGATTTATAGTGCTAGCTCACTGAGATACCATGCCGCAGTTTAACATGAATACCCCACTCAGACACAGTATACTGACTCCGAGCCGACCAGTCCTTGTTCAGCCCCTTAATGCCGAGTGCCAGACAGGGTAACAACAAGGACCATCTTTTAACGTCTTTTGGTATGACGCGGTCGGGGATCGAACCCCGGACCTTCCGCTCTCCGGGTGGATGCTCTACCACTAGACCACGGAGGCGGTCTGTGTCTAGACAGTAATTAGACAGTATCTAATATACATAACACTCTATCTAGACAGCACCTGCCATTCATTACACCATAATGTGTGAAGCCCATTTCTGGTGTCCCGCGCTGTGATATTGCTGGAATATTGCTAAAAGCCAAAACCATACTCACTCACCCTGATTACACCATAAATTATTCCATGGGTGGCTAACCAATGAAGAATTGACATCAATATTATTTTGTGTTAATGTAGATATAAACATAATAACCAGCATGCACACTTTGCCCATATTTGTTTCTACATCAGTTTTAAGTATCTCTGCACCATTAGACATTCAAAACACTGTTTTAATCTCGAAAGCACCTGACATTCTTGACTGTTGGAAGGGTTTTAGTGAAATGCAACCTTATTATAATAGTGAATATTTTTAGCATTCAACTTAAAATTGGGACTATGACACTGAGGTCATATTTTTATGTATATTTTGTAAATTACAACAGAATAAAATATATATACATACCGTATTCAATGCCCTGGGCGCTCTCACAATTTGAAATAGGGGGCGCTTATTAGAATATTATTTTGAGTTGAAAGATCGTAAATTTCGTGGTTTATGCTAACAGCCTGAAGTGTTTACATACGACAGATATATTTTTCAAGTATTTAATTGCCCATTATTAAGGGTGATATAACACACGAGTGCGTATTATACACGAATAAAAAAAGTCTTGTGTACATTGATCAATCGGAAGGGGTGCTGATTGGGATTGTTTACTAGCCAATATATTAGGAAATATCGCCGTGGGCGCTTATTGGAGCGGGGCGCTTATTACGTCGAATACGGTATTTCTGACTTTAGGTCATCGGGGATAAATGAAAGAATCAAGAATGGAGTGAAGATTCGTTTATTTCACTGTAACTGTTCAGTAGTGAAAACATGACAACAATTATAAAGCTTGTAAACTTAACCTGAAAACCTGAACACAATCATAGCAAAAGAAATGCATACCCTGACCCAGAGTGGCTAGAAATAGGCCAGAGAGAAATGATTTGTCAGATAAGTTGGACGGACATTTGAAATATATCAACCCTAAACCATGTATGTCTTGTGTTTCCTTTTACAGGACACCTCACCCTGCATCCACTATCAGCTTCCCCACACACCTGGATTTGCCACACCCCTTAACTTTGCTTCAACATACTGTCAACAGTCTTTTACATGTCACGTTTTGTTAACTCTCACCCCACCCACAGAATCCTGTATCCTCACTTGACCATCCCCGAGACCTCACTCAGAGCCCTAACTAGCCTAACTCTTACCCCCTTAATTCCCACCTCATCTAACCCAACCCTACCCACAGTAGCCAGATTCTCACCCCACCCTACCCATAGAAGCCTGATTCTGACATAATCTAACCCCACCCTACCCTACCCACAGTAGTCTGATTCTCACCCCACCCTCGAACAGTAGCCAGATTCTCACCCCACCCTACCCACAGTAGCCTGATTCTCACCCCACCCTACCCACAGTAGCCTGATTCTCACCCCACCCTCGAACAGTAGCCAGATTCTCACCCCACCCTACCCACAGTAGCCTGATTCTCACCCCACCCTCGAACAGTAGCCAGATTCTCACTCCACCCTACCCAGAGTAGCCAGATTCTCACCCCACCCTACCCACAGTAGTCAGATTCTCACCCCACCCTCGAACAGTAGTCTGATTCTAACCCCACCCCACCCTACCCCCATAGCCAGATTCTCACCCCACCCTACCCACAGTAGTCTGATTCTCACCCCACCCTCGAACAGTAGTCTGATTCTAACCCCACCCTACCCACAGTAGCCTGATTCTCACCCCACCCTACCCACAGTAGCCAGATTCTCACCCCACCCTACCCACAGTAGTCTGATTCTCACCCCTACCTCGAACAGTAGCCAGATTCTCACCCCACCCTACCCACAGTAGCCTGATTCTCACCCCACCCTCGAACAGTAGCCAGATTCTCACCCCACCCTACCCAGAGTAGCCAGATTCTCACCCCACCCTACCCACAGTAGTCTGATTCTCACCCCACCCTCGAACAGTAGTCTGATTCTAACCCCACCCTACCCACAGTAGTCTGATTCTCACCCCACCCTACCCACAGTAGCCTGATTCTCACCCCACCCTACCCACAGTAGTCTGATTCTCACCCCACCCTACCCACAGTAGCCAGATTCTCACCCCACCCTCGAACAGTAGTCTGATTCTCACCCCACCCTACCCACAGTAGCCTGATTCTCACCCCACCCTCGAACAGTAGCCAGATTCTCACCCCACCCTACCCACAGTAGCCAGATTCTCACCCCACCCTACCCACAGTAGCCTGATTCTCACCCCACCCTACCCACAGTAGCCAGATTCTCACCCCACCCTACCCACAGTAGTCTGATTCGCCCCCACCCTACCCACAGTAGCCTGATTCTCACCCCACCCTCGAACAGTAGCCAGTTTCTAACCCCACCCTACCCACAGTAGTCTGATTCCACCCCACCCTACCCACAGTAGTCAGATTCTCACCCCACCCTACCCACAGTAGCCAGATTCTAACCCCACCCTACCAACAGTAGCCAGATTCTCACCCCACCCTACCCATAGAAGCCAGATTCTAACCCCACCCTACCCACAGTAGCCAGATTCTCACCCCACCCTACCCACAGTAGTCTGATTCGCCCCCACCCTACCCACAGTAGCCTGATTCTCACCCCACCCTCGAACAGTAGCCAGTTTCTAACCCCACCCTACCCACAGTAGCCTGATTCTCACCCCACCCTACCCACAGTAGTCAGATTCTCACCCCACCCTACCCACAGTAGCCAGATTCTAACCCCACCCTACCAACAGTAGCCAGATTCTCACCCCACCCTACCCATAGAAGCCTGATTCTGACATAATCTAACCCCATTCTACCCACAGTAGCCTGATTCCACCCCATTCTACCCACAGTAGCCTGATTCTCACCCCTTTCCATCTTAACCCATCCTACCCATAGTAGCCTAATTCTCACCCCACCCTACCCACAGCAGCCTCATTATCATCCCACCCTACCCACAGCAGCCTAATTCTCATCCCACCCTACCCATAGTAGCCTAATTCTCACCCCACCCTACCCACAGCAGCCTCATTATCATCTCACCCTACCCACAGCAGCCTAATTCTAACCCCACCCTACCCACATTACTCTGATTCTCACCCTAACCTACCCACAGCAGCCTAATTCTCACCCCACCCCCATCTCACCCCACCCTACTCACAGTAGCCTGATTCCACCCCACCACACTCTACCACAGCAGTATTATGCTCACCCTCCCTATGAACTCACTCAGACTCCCCCACTCCAGTTGCCCTTGCCTTCACCCCACCCAGCAGTAGCCTCACTCACATCCATCCAGAATGCCCACCCCCTCACACTTATTGCATATTGATAATCTTCTTCATTGTTTCCCATCAAAAGAAATAACAATAGAACATTAGGAAACTATGACTGTGCAAGTTCATCAAAGTTCACAAATGTTTGGTCCCATAAAATATGATAAAACCTTTTAAAAACGAGATGGACAAAATTATGCTTTGACTGGATGCCATTCAGTGCCACTGAGCTTCCTTGATCACCTGACTGAACAATTCATAGAAATCATCTGAAAATTTAGTGGGAAAAAAGAGATTTCCAGAATGTGTTCGCTGTTATGCTGAGAAGTAGGACCATCTCTTGAGCTTTCCAAAAGTACTATACAAAATACAGAGGTAGAGTAGGAGAAAGTTCCGAGCCAGTTTACAATAAGTGTAACATGTAAATTGTGTACATATATAGATGACTTCAACATAATACATGTGGGGCTATGGATCTCCTTGCTGCAGCCACAAGGCACAGTATCAGCTTTCAACCAAACTGAGTACAGAGTCGGCCAGCCCGGTTAGTCGTGTGACAGCTACCACGCCTTGTTATCCTCAAACATGTCCATCCCAGCCCCGGCTAGCTCAGTGCTTTGGAGAGGCGGATCCAGCACTGCCAAAAAGGTGGGTGTGCACCTTACACCCAAGTCATGAAATGACCTGCCCGAGGGTACAGTTAACATGTAAGATGTCTGCAAGAAAGGGGTGTGTGCACAACCTGCACCCCTTCTCTGGATCCGCCAATGGCATGTCATAACACATACTTTAAACCTAATACATGCTACCGTAACATACTCATTTCACAAGATATCTGTGTAACACGCCGCTGTTATTTTAGTCTTCAACATATTTCTTTACTACTAATAAAATTAAGAACCACCTTATTCTTTCATATTACTAAAGCTGATCTCTAGCCATGACAGATTAACTATAGCAATATCAAAGAATGGTGGTCCTTAACTTTTTTTGAGTAGCATAATTTGAATCATTTGCTTGATTCCATATAAGATTAGCACGTAAGGTTTTAAACATACAGAAATGTAAAAACTTTGGAATGTCAAAAGTTCATTCCAATAGGCCGACATGTTACGAGAAAATCAGTAATGTAACAATTATATAATCAGAGGACCTTGTCACTTGAAAGAGGGTTGACACACTGTTTGATCCAAGGACTTCTAACAAAGATATTACAGCCATGTATGCCTAAGATAAAGAGGCTGGTCCATATTTTATGCTGGTCATTGTGTTGAATTTCTACAATAGTCTTGTCATTCAAATGACAAATGATAAATATTGCAATGTTTAGTTGAAGTTTCCATATCTATAACGCTAAAAAAAATAATAGTCTTGGTTCGTTCTCAGGCACTGCCCGCATCATCATATAGGTTCGTTTATATTTCCATTTTTAGAAAAAAGAAAAGAAAAAAAGTCCAACACCAGTCAAATACTGTTTGCTAGTATTTTACTCATCCAGGCATACATTTATGAAGGAAGGTCCTTTCCCAGGTTGATGGTACACAACTGTTTATTTGGTTACATACTAGTTGGAAGCAAAAAAAAAAGACACCGCCACCCGCACAATATTTTCAAAAACCATTGCCTGAGAACCAATTCTTTAATTTGTTTTAGCCTAAACCTATGCACCTAAAATCTGTACAGTGTCATGGTACCCGGAACTATTTCTCTGTGCCTAAACCTCTCTAATAAATGACAAGTTCCTCAGGAACAAATCACTGCAATGTCATCTTCAAACAGCTGCATCTCATGCCCGACTGTACAGAACACACAATAACACGGACTCAGGACACACACAAACACACATATATATGTATATATATATAAATAATAAATATTTATAGTCCTATTCAATAACCCACCAAACGTGTGAGTCAACGCATTCATTTCACATGTAAGTATGGTTGATATACACAACAGAGTTTATTTGCCCAGACTGCTCTGAACAAGTTGGACGGCTTCATTTGAGAGTTATCTCCCCTACTGGACTCCATTTAAGACCAATGTAGGTCACTTTACAACAAACTGTCTGAAATCTAACACTTGAATGTAGAGCTGCAACACTACACGATGTTGAGATCACATAGTTAATAGCTGAATAATGGGACTAAGCCAAAGATAACTAAAAAATATACTCCTGAAAAAAAGTAAGGGACCACTTGATTCTTTTCATATTACCGTAGGCACCCTTAATTATGGGCAATTAAATTCTGAAAAAAAAATATATCTGTCGTACATATAAACATTTCAGGCTCTCAGCATAAACCACAAAATGCGACGACTTCAGGTCACATGAAGTGGTCACGTGACTTGACCCAAGATGTCTGACAGTCAAAATACTTAGAATGAACTACGGTTATAACAAACAAAATTAGCGGTCCCTTAGAGTTCATTGTAACTAGATTACTGTATAGTAATATGAAAGAATCAGGTGGTGCTTTACTTCTTTCTAGTAGTATATGTTCACATCTACCTTTCATGTTTATAGTTTACATTGTATATAGGTACCCGGTAACTAGTTTCCATTTGTGATGATACATATTTCTTGTATATACCCTGGGTAATAGGTTATCACATCATTCCCATTGTATTGTATATTGTATATTGTATATTGTATATTGTATATCAGTCAAACCAGACCACCCCAGCAGAATATTCATTCTCAGTTGAAGGTCCAAAGCTTGGCACAAGATTTATAAAGATCTCAAAATGTATCCAAATCGTTGAATCTTTCTGCAGTCAAAACATCTCTTAAAAAATACTATTAAACTTGACACATTATTTTCCCATGTCAAGCGCAGAAAATAAGCTGTTCAAAATGGGTTAGAAGTTCAGCACTATATAAATATATGTATTATGATAACTATTATGATATTACTATTATTGCTGCTGTTAGGGACCGATGATTTCATATTCTTTGGAGGGGGGAGTGTGCCTGGGACTGTTTCAAAAGAACTAAACTGTTCCAGTGAGTGAGTGAGTGAAATTTAATGTCACATCAGCAATATTTCAGCCATATCGTGAAGATAAACTGTTCCAAAAAAATGCTTAAAAAATATCTTGATACTGTTGAAAAGAAATGAATTGTGCCACAAAAAAATATTGATGAAACATGTTTGTTTTATTTAAATATTTAGGATCATAGTTTTAATTAAAAATATACGTTTTTTTGCAGTTGTGGCTGAAAAAATATCCAGTCCCCTAGTCCAGACACTAGCCTCAACACACAATGTCTGTCCCACAATTTTGAGCATATAGGATCAAATCTGCTACTGCAAGGGCTGCATGTGATCCTGACCATTGTTCCTTTGTAATATATGCTGGGACTATGTTGTCAAATATCACAAACTACTACCAGTATGTATATATGTATAGAGACTGTACAATATGGTGACTGGTGTATTTTTCCTATATCCACTGTGATCACAATCTCCTGAAAGTTCACTGATTGGACGGATTGAGTCAAACAGACCTACAGGCCTTGTCATCTAGCTAGGTATATATACATTGTACATAGACAGTGGTAATGATTTGCACATTAACACTGTAGATATGAGCAAGTTACATCCAATATACATCAATACTGTTGGTGATAGTCTAGGAGAGCCTGTATTTACAACATCTGCACAATCAACAGAAGTGTGAACTACGAAGTGTCAAATAATGTGAGATTCAGAACCACTTACAACAAACAATACAAAAAGCATATGTAACATATATTATTTGTTTGTGATCTTAATGTGGCATTTTAGACACAAAGATGGGCATGCATTTCACAATCTGACTTGGTCACCAGATTGAAAAAAATAAATATCAACAAAACTTTTATCACCTGGGACCATAAGGTGGAAATAGCTGTATAGCTGATTCATCATTGATCCGATTGTTTGTTTTTTAACTCTGCATACAGTCTGGATCAGTTGACATCATGAGCATCGAACTACGTAATTGGGATACGATGCATCAACCAATTCAACGAGCGTGACCACCCGATTCCGTTAGTCGCCTCTTACGACAAGCATAGTCGCCTCTTACGACAAGCATGGGTTGCTGAAGACCATTTCTAACCTGGATCTTCACAGGTCAGTGAAAAGGTCCACGGTATTTATCATAATAGAATGGAGATATAAAAGGTAATGTGTAAAAGTGGTGTTAAAACCCAATTCAATCACCCTATTTCAATAGTCAAAGACAAGACAATATATCTCTTAATTCTCAATACATAATAAAGACTATAAAACAACACCTTTATGACTGGCCTCAATTACAATGGAACTACGGTTGGTAACTTCAAGCAAGTGCTGAAAGCCTGAACTTCAATTACCACGTAGCCAGGTACACAAGCTGATGACATTCGTGACCAACTCGCATTATTCTGGGACAAGCCGAATAGCGACTCGTGCCCCTCTCAAGGCCATTTTTGTGACCGGGTTCCATCTTAGCGCAAACGGGCATACCTAAAACAATTGTCAACTCAATGCGTAATGGTTCACATATATTTCTCCATTTATAACATATATTTCAGATGCATTTTAAAGCACATCAGGACATGCGGAATTATACAGTTTGATTGAACACATTTAACTGTGTCTTGGGTAAATATTTAGATGCAAGACATATGTAAAATCAAAAATTATTTCTGAGGGATTCTTTGACGAAGAACTTGAAATCATACGCGCATTCTGATTGGTTTGTCGTATTTTCATCGATAGAGGAGCGAGTCTTCTTGCAGGCTACAGGGAGGGGCGAGTGGTGACGAATGAAGCTGATGACTGACTGCCTTTCATGATATTACCCACATGACAAATCTTTGGTAGCGTAAGCCATGACAGTTAAAAGGTGAGATGAAGATGCTCTACACTTAACCCAAAATTTCGGACTTCATAGACTTCGATTCAGGGATATATTTCCACAGCAACTTGAATATGAAAGAAAGAAAAGAAAGAAACATGTAAATAAATTTAGAAATTGGCCCAAAAAATTGAAGCTAGCTTTGCATGTATCAGTTAGACTTAGCTTAGCTCATGTCTTTTTTATGCCTCCTATGTTGTCTTTGTCATTAATTTTTCCAAAAGATTGCTTTTGTTCAGCAAAGTCATTTTGCATTAAATCTGACTATAACTTGTGGGCACAACAAAATAGGCAGTCTCGAAAAAAATTCTTTTTTATGTACCGAGAATGATTCAAATATTTGTTTTTAAAGTTATCATTTCCACATATAGTTGTTATTGCACTTTCTTTGATATTTCAAACTGATAAATCAGAAGTTTATATGTCTTAAATCGAAGTCCATCACAATCCGTCACTACTTGCTTATGACTGATTACATCAAACATGACATCGAAAACAATAATTCCTAATATGACACATGATAATTAACTGGTCACATGACCATTGCTATGGATCACATGACAACATGACCACAGTCAGGTCACATGACCATACTTACTGATCACATGACAATAGCTACAGGTCACATGACCATAGTGTCAGATCACATGACAATATGTACAGATCACTTTCCCTTATGTACAGGTCATGAACATTTGTATTCTTTGATCCAAATACTGCTTGACTTTTAAACAAAATATATCAACTGCCATACAGTACTGCCAAACACTCACAGGCATATGCTACTACAGGACAACTGCTTCCAGTATCACACATTGTTATGTCTTTACTCTGGACTACAGTATTGACAGATTGCATGCTCAAAAATATTGCCTATGTTTATTGTACACCTTGTAAACATTTGCCTAAAAAGTTTGCTTTCTCAAATCATGATGGCATAATCTGAAACAAAACTGGATGATTCTGATAAAGAATATGTTCAAGTGGATAAAGCCTGACAATAGACTCAATAACTATGGGTAGCCTACATATTAGGACATGCTGCCAAAATTGAGGAAACAATTGTGTGAAAATAATTGTAAATAACAGTAAACTGTGTCAGTAGATGAATCTCTGTGTTGAAGTATTATTTCTGTGAAAACATCAAGTTGCAATTACATCTTGTCACTGACAATACAGAAAACAACAGTCCATATATATTTTAAAAAACACAAAACATTTCTGAGACCAGTGGTTGAATAATGATTTTAAAACCCAACAACACAGTCGAGCAGGTGAGCCATAAGTGTTGCCTGCCCATCTTTAAAGTTACCTGCCCACATTCAGACATTATAAATATTGTCAAATTGGAAAAAGTAAGAGACAGATTCAATTCAGTTGAAACAATGCAAACAATTGCTTGAGAATCTAGAAGGAGTTGTAATAAAACTTGAATACGTACGCAGTCCTAGAATGATCTGCCAGACAATCGGGCAGGTGGAGTAAAATGTCAAGCGGCCTCGCGAAACATGTTACCAGCCACGAGCAGGCTGATGATGTATGATTAGTCACATAAAAATATATTTGCCAGCTGAATTTGACAGTCTGATCGTAGCACTAAGACAATGAGAACCAATATCATAGACTTTAACCTTAGGGTTAAGATCACCTTCTCAAAGTGGAGCAGACAAGATACGTTTCTATTGACGAGTGATTAATGCAGACAGTAATTGGATCCAATTATTTCCAATTCCAAAATGAAGATTTATGGCACAAGATTTAGATATAAACAGGACAAGCATTCCATGCTCTGTTCCCCATAACTATCAGCCATGCATCCAATACTGTTGTTCCCATGAAAGCTCAGATACATCGAGCTTTTTGGAAAAGAAGGGGAGAATATGTGATTATTAACAGAAATTGAATGCAAATAGGAAACATGGCAATAAGGAGGTAAACATACCGTGTTTTCAATGTAGAGCTTGGTTATCTGTAGATTTAACTGTGTTAAATTGAATTTGGAACCAGATGCGCAGCTTGAGGTTTCAAATGTTAAATTTAGTGCAGTTAAATCTACAGGTAACCTAGCTCTACATTGAAAACACAGTATGTTTATCCCCATTCTGCCATGGATAAATAAAATGCGAACTCGTTGATGTTAGCAAATATATTGACTGAAGCGGCATGGGTTGAGTCCAGTGTTTTGAGTGGGTTGTCGATCTGAATTTCTGTATCACTGACAACAGCCATTGAACAAAATATGGCACTGTATATGCTCAAGCAGTTTGTTTACACCTTAATATTTCACTCAAACATATAAGCATGGCTGGTTGGTAAGCTAACATGAGGTTGGCACCCCTACCTATAACTGTAGCTATAATTATTTAAATATGCCTACCTACAATGACTGAAAAAAAGTAGTATTTTATTAATATTAGCTTCCTTGGTGACGCGGCCATCAAATCAGCTATATCAATCATAAGGGATTTATTGTGATTTGACAACCTCTGATTGACCAATCAATTACTCTGATTGAGTAATTTCCAAATTCATGCTAGAATTTGCATTTAGTAGTCCTGGTTGTACAATAGTTTTATTTTTGAGTATAGTGTTGTGATCTGTACTTAAAGTATACTCACTCACCAATTACATTTCCAAATATATAAATGTGTAGTATACATAAATTGGACTCTCCTGTCTTGTAACATTCATTATGGCCTCTAAGATGTTGTATATATCATAGTGGACTCTCCCAACTACAGGTGTTGTATACATGATAGTGGATTTGTCCAAATACATCATAATGAACTCTCCCTGGTGTTGTATTCATTATAGTGGACTCTCCCAGGAGTTCATACATCATTTTGGATTTGCCCAAATACATCCTAATGGACTCTCCAAGGTGTTGTATACATCATAGTGGACTCTCCCAGGTGTTGTATACATCCAAGTGGACTCTCCCAGGTGTTGTATACATCCTAATGGACTCTCCCAGGTTGTTGTATACATCATAGTGGACTCTCCCATGTGTTGTATACATCATAGTGGACTCTCCCAGGTGTTGTATACATCATAGTGGACTCTCCCAGGTGTTGTATACATCATAGTGGACTCTCCCAGGTGTTGTATACATCATAGTGGACTCTCCCAGGTGTTGTATACATCATAGTGGACTCTCCCAGGTGTTGTATACATCATAGTGGACTCTCCCAGGTGTTGTATACATCATAGTGGACTCTCCCAGGTTGTTGTATACATCTTAGTGGGCTCTCCCAGGTGTTGTATAGATCCTAATGGAGTCTCCCAGGTGTTGTATACTGCTAAAGCTGCATGGTTGACTGTCCAAGGTGTTGATTACATCAATGCTCAGTGTACATCTAGCTGCCCTTCAGGAGCGTTAAGTATGTCCATAGTGAAACATTCAATTTTCTCATATTATCTTCAGCACTGCAACAGGCATTGAGATACCAACAGAAATATCAGTCTCACAAGAGTCCACCAGCCTGCTTGTGATGGTCAGAAGAACACCACTGAAACAAGCAGTCCTTTGGATGGTCACACACAGATCCATGAAACCACTGTCACATCATTCTAGTCCAAATCCTTCAGCATTCTGAATGGCAGCAATCAGCTTCTGCTTGAGGACCTTCCGGGACTTGTAAGGAGGCAGCACCAACTGGTTAAAACAGGTGTGAGCCATCGGCAGTCTGGCAACAGACACAAGGAGGTGAATGGGACAAGTATCTACGACAACACTGGACCTAGTCAGGCCATTCCTGTACTGCTACAGTCAGGATCACAGATCGGGTCACATGGCAGTGGCGAATTAAGATGAATACATAAGTATACTGACACACTTTGAAAACACATATGTGATTTTTCGTAATAAACACCTATTGTAGCAATGGAATAAAAACAAGATGTATGTCTATGGTTCTAAACTAACTTCAATATTTTGAGGTGTCAATATACTGACACACTTTGGAAACACATATGTGATTTTTTGTAAGAGCTGTGTATTTAGGCATGAGAGTGAATGAGTGAGTATGGTTTTACACCGCTTTTAGCAATATTCCAGCAAAATCACAGCGGAGGGCACACATATGAGCTTCACACATTGTACCCATGTCGAGAATCGAACCCGGGTCTTCAGCGTGACGAGCGAATGCTTTAACCACTAGGCTACCCCACCGCCCCTTTAGGCATGAGATCACCCAACAATGAGATCATCCAATGTCCTCACTCAGGTTTTAATCTCATTCAATGTATTTTGATATATAGGCTTGAGCACAAAACACATCATGTCTGATGTGTGTTAAAGGTGATTATGAGATTTCATTGTGTGTCAGTATACAGTCAAGTCATGTTTATCTTACCCTCTGGTGACTCATTAAACTGACAATCGACTTTATCAGACACTAATGATGGAAACCAATTAATTCAGTGCAATAAAACCAAATACTTGCTGTATAATGATACATGCAGAAATTGGTAAGGTACATCCAAAAATAACATTTTCAATATGGCTGCCGGAATACGGATCAGAATTCTGTGAGCACATTTTTTAGAGGCCTGGGATCATTCACACAAGATTCATCTCCAAAGACGTTGCAGTCTCAGAGGAGATTCAAAAAAGGCAAAGTTAACAATGAATGTACAGATGGACACAGGCCACAACATAAGCAGCACTTACAGATCAGTTCCAGAGATCCTAGAGATCTTGAACTGCATCTCCTGGGTTCCACCAATGGGAATCCGGTCACTTCCTGTGGCAAACAGCAGCAGCTTCTTCTGCAGTTCCATGGGCATACCATTCACCATGTCCCAGAAGTACCTGCCAACACACAGTCAACTGTAGTCAGTGAACAAACACATACCTGGATGGCAAACATCCACCTCAAGCTACCAAGTACTCTGTGTACACAGGTAAATGTAGCCTGATTGTCAGCTCCTGAGGAGTCTAGGGAGGGTATACAGACCTGATTGTCAGCTCCTGAGGAGTCAAGAGAGGGTATACAGACCTGATTGTCGGCTCCTGAGGAGTCAATAGAGGCTATACAGACCTGATCGTCAGCTCCTGAGGAGTCAAGAGAGGGTATACAGACCTGATTGTCAGCTCCTGAGGAGTCAAGAGAGGGTATACAGACCGATTGTCGGCTCCTGAGGAGTCCAGAGTGGGTATACAGACCTGATTGTCAGCTCCTGAGGAGTCAAGAGAGGGGACACAGACCTGATTGTCAGCTCCTGAGGAGTCCAGAGAGGGTATACAGACCTGATTGTCGGCTCCTGAGGAGTCAAGGGAGGGTATACAGACCTGATTGTCAGCTCCTGAGGAGTCTAGAGAGGGTATACAGACCTGATTGTCGGCTCCTGAGGAGTCAAGGGAGGGTATACAGACCTGATTGTCGGCTCCTGAGGAGTCAAGAGGGGGTATACAGACCTGATTGTTGGCTCCTGAGGAGTCAAGAGAGGGCATACAGACCTGATTGTCAGCTCCTGAGGAGTCCATGGAGGGTATACAGACCTGATTGTCAGCTCCTGAGGAGTCCAGGGAGGGTATACAGATCTGATTGTCAGCTCCTGAGGAGTCTAGAGAGGGTATACAGACCTGATTGTCAGCTCCTGAGGAGTCCAGGGAGGGTATTCAGACCTGATTGTCTGATCCTGAGGAGTCCAGAGCTGGTACACAGACCTGATTGTCAGCTCCTGACAATAGCACGATCGCAAGGTTCTGGTTAGGTAAAATAGTTCAGCCTCTGAGACAGCTTTGAGGAAAGGGGACCCTGATTGTTTGTTCAGAGTGTTACAGTACTGACCTAATTGTCTGATCCTGAGGACTGTAACCTTCATACATTGTCACCTTCTTGAGGTCATTGATGTTGATGGTCGGGCTGCCACACACCAACATTTCCACCTCTTCAGGCCGCAACATCTACAACAGCAGTGTGTGAGGTTACGGTGCAAACAATTCTTTTTTGTATTTTTGAACACTAGGGCTGGGACTGGTAACTCGGGTTCTCAGGTCAGGTGGTTCTTGAATAGGATCTAGGACTACCCGGACCCTTGATATATTGTTTTATGACAACGACTCACTATAGCTCAGTGGTTACACTTCAAGACGCTAAAGTTTGCATTTCTTTCTGACGATGAACACATTCCTTTGACTTGTATATGGGTGAGTAGAGATAAAGCTTCAGTCAACTTCCGTGTACGCATGATCTGATCGTTTGATACATGTATCTAAGTAGTTTTTGCCAGGGCTGTGGTAAAACAATTCCCAATCAGACATTTCGTTCCAAACTCTTGAGACCTTCAGTGGGTACCCGGGTAGGGTCGGGTACCCCAGTAATAAATTTGGACTCGTTCCAGCCCTATTGAACACGCCTTCGTGTAAACTCACTATAATATTTGACAGAGTGCAGATAGGGCGTACTTACAATTAGTGCATTTGATGCACACACACTGTGAAATCCATGGTAGAATGCTTGGAATTGTGGGTACACTGACTTGTTGAGAATGAATTCCACATAGAGCTGAACATACTCTGTAGAATACAAGATGTTGGTCGGAAATTTCATATTCAAACATATTCTGGTACTTTAGACACTAAATACATTCATATATATTCAGACAAGAAATAAGATACACATTCACACTTTTAGACACATTTTAACAGTTAAATCTTACAAAGGTTAACTATTTTAGAAATTGGTCAGAGGTGCATTCAATGAAATAAGGAAGAACGAAGAAATAAGTCCTCTGCTCACCATTGGCCAGTAATCAGTGAAATACAAGTCATCTGTACAAAGCACAAACTGTATTCAACGTAATAAGCGCCCCACACTGATAAGTGCCAACGGCGATATTTGCTAATATATTGGCTACTGAACAATCCCAATTAGCACCCCTTCCAACTGATCAATGAACACAAGACTTATTTCTTCGTGTATAACACGCACTCGTGTGTTATATGCACCCTTAATTATGCGCAATTAAATTCTGGAAAATATATCTGTCGTGTATGATACGCACATACTTTTCGTTTGTATAATTTCAGGCTGTCAGCATAAACTACGAAATTTACAATCTTTCAACTCTGTTTTTTCTCTCACCAAAATTATATTCTAATAAGAGCCCCCTTTTTTCTAATTTTGAGAGTGCCCCGACGCTTATTACATCGAATACGGTATGTTAGTTATAACTATGATATAATATCATGTATTCTAAATTCCAATTTGGAAATTTTAACAAACATTTGCTTCAGACTTGGGGATGAATATTGCCAAGTAATCTGTATGTATGTAGATGTTGGCCAATGGGTGGAGGGGTTGAGAAGAATTCTCTTTGTTAAACGTTGTTGATAAAAAAGAATTGGTGGGATGAGTGGACCTGGGCGCCTGCTCCTACAGGCCTGACATCAGATGCTAACAGCGACACTGACCTTTCCTGTTCTCCTTGGTGACTGCGATGTTGTCTCCATTGGGCTTCAGCAGCACTGTCTTCATTGACCCATACTCACTGCTGGACACCTGTCACACACACAACCAGACCAAATTTGGATATGTGACTACAAAAAATAGTGGCTCACCAGAAACTACACTCGCCCCTTTCCGTAACCTACAAGAAGACTCGTCCCCCCTATCGATGAATGTTACGTGCGAAAATACGACAAACCAATCAGAATGCGTGTATGATTCTTCGTCAAAGAATCCCTCAGGAATAACTTTTGATTTTACATGTCAATTTCAATGTATAGTCCAATCAACTATAAGTAATTGTCACTAGGCCAAAAATGTACTGAGAAGTGTAGAATGTTTTATTGGTTTGTTTGTTTGTTGTTTAACGCTGCGCTCAGCAATATTCCAGTTACAGTAAACTACGGTTATAACGAACTCAAAGGGACCACTAATTTTAATTGATTGTAACTGTAGTTCGCTATAAGCAAATGTATGGAATATATACAGCAATAGACAGGACCAAAAAAATAGTTCGTTATATCCGTCAGTTCATTATAAGCATGTTCGTTATAACCGTACTTTACTGTAAATGATGGCTGTCTGGACCAGACAATCCAGTGATTGATATCATGAGCATCAATCCATACAAATGGGATACAATGACATGCATCAACCAAGTCAACGAGCCTGACCACCTCTTACGACAAGCATTGTCGCCTTTTATGGCAAGCATGGGTTGCTGAAGACCTATTCTACCCTGGACCTTCACGGGTTAGAAATGCAGAAGGGTATATAATTTCTGGGTAACTATTATCAAGAAGGGTTATTTTCATTCACATTTAACCCAGTTTGTTTTGTACCACTTGATCTCCCACAACAAATATAACTTGTAATGTACATGGTCAGGGTTGATTTAGCTATATAAAACATGCACCAATGCATCCTATTGTTGAAAAATGCAACCTAACATTTATGTCTACATGCATGCAAGTGCATTTAAAAACTTAAGTCTGACTAACCGTTACTTGTCCACATAAAACTGATCTTTGGACACACTCAATACCTTTAAACTAAATTTACCACATGACATCACAAATCCCTGTGTTATGTGTAGTTAGTCACACTTTCTTGTGCATGACACCATGAAACCGTGGACACTTGTTACAGTAATGCATCATTAATTTATACGACTCTGGCAGCGGACCCACCTTTATCAGCTTTGATAAACTTATGGAACCAGGGTGACGTTGTACAAAGTAATCTTAGTGCTAAGGTGATTGTGACTCCCATACCTTAACATAGACTTCTGACAGTCGTAGCGCTAAGGATGTTTGAACAACGGTACCCAGGGTGCAACCTGGTTTTGTTTGGTGCGACTTGGTTTTCATGTCAACATGCATCTGAGGCAGGTTAAATCAAGTGCCTTAAATCGAGCCCTGATGGTTTATAAGCACCTCCCTTTGTCAATATTCTTAGCATAAATATTATGATCAATATATGATCATAATTCCCAGGTCAGTTTATAATAAATCATTGTCATTTTTAGGGAAAGGAGCAAACATCAGGTACAACAAAAAGATTTGAAGCTTCCTGATGAGACCGTATCATATTTTATATATTTTTGAAAAGTTAAACCAAGATGGCTGCCAGTCACATCTGCTCACCTCAAATGTAAGACAGAAATCCTCCTCCACATCCTCCTCATACTCCATCAAGTCCTTCAAGCCTTTCGCCACCTCCTGCACACAAGACACAACAAAACCTGTTTTTTAGAATTCATACAGTCCATTTCATGTTTTGTCCCACCAGTTCTGATATCTCAAGAAATCAACTCTTCTCAAAGTCTATTGTAATATGATGTTATGTTCAGCATTTGCCTGTGTCTAAAGGGTGCACAGGTGACCAGTCGCCTAAGGTGCTGCAATTTTCTGCAAGGAAAACTATGATTGTGGTCTTGAATACTAGTCTTGCCTTGATTATGTCAGGACCATACCCCTGCTTGAGGGTGTCATCAAAGCGGTAAATAACTTTGATGGTGCTGACAAACCGAGAAACATAATCGGGGCGAACGAAATTTGAACCTACAATCATAGGTTTCTGGCGTGCCGAAGGGACGCAACTCTGCACAGCGAATCGCGGCGCCTAAGACGACTGGGCCACCCGTGCCCCCTTTATTAACTTGAAGATCTGCATATCACTTCAGATTTTCCACCCACATTAAGCTCACATTACAACTGAAATACTGTTCAAAACTGCATTAAACCCAACTCTTACTCATTCACACTATAAAATGTATTCCATTTATACAACATAAAATTATATGAGTATTCTTAAAATAATGAGATTACACTTGTGTGATCATAACAAAGTTGCTTCAGATTCTTTTTGTCAATTAAGAGCCTTAAATTCTTTTATTGTCTTTCTGTAAAACATTCCATTCTGGTGATGTGTACTTACCGGTTTGACATGCATGAGGTCATCAACTGTGACTGTGGTGACGCCAACCGTGGCACGAGGATTGGAGAAGGGGACTACAGCGGGACTGAGCAGCTTCTTGTAGCAGCAGGGCGGGAAGCGGATGTCCAGGTTGATGGAGTTGTACACAGCCAGACCCATCAGCTTCACACGCTCAGGAAAATAGCAACACTCACACCAATGTTCTTAGACTTCTAGTTATAAACCATGATGTAGGTACAGCATTACGTTCAGCATTATCCATGTAACGTTCAAGGTGCGACTTATATTTATATATTTGTCACCTCTAGATGTATTAAGACAAAGTAGGCACTTGATAAATTCTGATGAATCTATTTTTAGCTGATAGTCACGTTGGGATATAATACTGAAAAATTGCAACACCCTGAATCTGTATAGTTTAAACATGTATGTGTGGAAGGATCTCTATAATAACTGTGAGAGGATCTCCATGACAACTGTATGTGTGTTAGGATCTTCATGACAACTGTATTTGTGTAAGGATCTTTGGCAACTGTATGTAAGGATCTCCATGACAACTGTATATGTGTAAGGATCTCCATGACCACTGTATATGTGTAAGGATCTTCATGACAACTGTATGTAAGGATCTCCACGACAACTGTATGTGTGTTAGGATCTCCATGACAACTGTATGTGTGTTAGGATCTCCATGACAACTGTATATGTGTAAGGATCTCCATGACCACTGTATATGTGTAAGGATCTTCATGACAACTGTATGTAAGGATCTCCATGACAACTGTATGTGTGTAAGGATCTCCATGACAACTGTATATGTGCAAGGATCTCCATGACAACTGTATGTGTGTAAGGATCTCCATGACAACTGTATGTGTTAGGATCTACATGACAACTGTATATGTGTAAGGATCTCCATGACAACTGTATGTGTCTAAGGATCTCCATGACCCCTGTATATGTGTAAGGATCTCCATGACAACTGTATGTGTGTATGGATCTCCATGAAAACTGCATGTGTGTATGGATCTCCATGACAACTGTGTGTATGGATTTCCATGACGACTGTATGTGTGTATGGATCTCCATGACAACTGTATGTGTGTATGGATCTCCATGACAACTGTATGTGTGTATGGATCTCCACGACAACTGTATGTGTGTATGGATCTCCATGAAAACTGCATGTGTGTATGGATCTCCATGACAACTGTGTGTAAGGATCTCCACGACAACTGTGTGTAAGGATCTCCACGACAACTGTATGTGTGTTAGGATCTCCATGACAACTGTATGTGTGTATGGATCTCCATGACGACTGTATGTGTGTATGGATCTCCATGACAACTGTATGTGTGTATCGATCTCCATGACAACTGTATGTGTGTAAGGATCTCCATGACGACTGTGTGTAAGGATACAACTCCTACAAGGTTAAACTCCTGGTAGTTCTCACAGGGCATGGCACTGAACCAGTAGCAACCCGCCATCTTGTCGTAGTTGAACATCCCTGGAAAACAACATCAGTAGTCACACCGACTGACACCAATACTGGTTGATACACCTTTGATACAGGGATACATTAGATCTCCACACAACATTAACATACTTTTAAGATAAATCAACCCTGACATACCTCATGCTTGTCATAAGAGCAGACCAAAATGTGGATTCGGAGGTCGACGACACCGTTGATTACGTGTCATCATATCTTGATGGTGATCATTGTTCATAACTTTGTTTTTGACTACTTACAGGAGATAATATCTCTGGAATATTGCTGACTGAGGTTCTTAACAACACTCACTCACTTGCCAATGATCTGTGATAGTCAGTGAATGCTTATTTTATGCTACTGTTAGCAGTTCTATAGCTTAATCAGGCCATGACATTTGAAATCAAGTAAAATCTGACATAGAAACGGTTTATAGCATTAAGTATATTTTTCTTATGTGATTCAAACCTAATTCTATCATGAATTTTGAAAATACTTGATTGCAATTGGTCAATCAGAGGTATCAAACCACAATAGACCGGCTCTGATTGAAACAGCCCATTTGAAGGCTGCATCACCAATGGTGATTCAACCCACCCTGACCCCCCTCCCTTGGCTCAACCCTCCCACCCACCCTGACCCCAACCCCCCGACTCCACCCACTTTGACTCCACCCACCCTGACTCCACCCACATAGACTTTATCCACTATGACTCCACCCACATAGACCCCTACCCCACCCACGTAGACTCCACCAACTGTCATTCCACTCACCCTGACCCCGTAACTCACCCTGACCCCACCCATCATGACCCCACCCACCCTGACACCACACTAAATCCACCCACCCTGACCCCACCTACCATACTCAGGCTGGAATATCTGTCTGATTAGCAGCAGGAACCACTCCTTGGTCAGACCCCCCATGTCCAGGCCTGGCTCCCCGGCGAAGGTCACCTTCAGCTTCTTCTTGAGGTCATGATGCTTCCTGGCAATCTGGAACATGTCAGACGGTATTACACGATCGGAGCTTCGGCCACAGAACTGGATCATCCTACAGGGATGGGCCATTATGACTTCAGATCGTGCTCTGAAGCAGAGCCAGGATTTTTAAAAAGGGAGTGGAGTGCATATTTCCAAATTATCGAAGTGAACAAAACACAACGAGGGGAGGACTGACACAGGTCGACAGAAAAAAGGGTGTCATTCTGATTCTCACCTGGCCAGGTGCTCTGTCTTACCTCGTTGAGAGAGTCAGACACCAGGTGAGACCTCCGCACCGTCAGGTTCAGAAACAACATCCCAATGTCAGGCAGTTGTCGACGCTGCACTTTGGCCACCAAACTTTTCTGTAAGGAGAATGCAGATTATTAATATTCTTTAATATGTGATGCGGCCACACCCATTTTGATCACTACAGTGTCTACCATCTTACCCCTCCCTTCTATAACACTCTACACCTACCCCTCCCTCCTATCACACTCTACACCTACCCCTCCCTCCTATCACATCTCTACACCTACCCCTCCCTCCTATCACATCTCTACACCTACCCCTCCCTCCTATCACATCTCTACACCTACCCCTCCCTCCTATCACATCTCTACACCTACCCCTCCCTCCTATCACATCTCTACACCTACCCCTCCCTCCTATCACATCTCTGCACCTACCCCTCCCTCCTATCACATCTCTACACCTACCCCTCCCTCCTATCACATCTCTACACCTACCCCTCCCTCCTATCACATCTCTACACCTACCCCTCCCTCCTATCACATCTCTGCACCTACCCCTCCCTCCTATCACATCTCTACACCTACCCCTCCCTCCTATCACATCTCTACACCTACCCCTCCCTCCTATCACATCTCTACACCTACCCCTCCCTCCTATCACATCTCTACACCTACCCCTCCCTCCTATCACATCTCTACACCTACCTCTCCCTCCTATCACATCTCTACACCTACCCCTCCCTCCTATCACATCTCTACACCTACCCCTCCCTCCTATCACATCTCTACACCTACCCCTCCCTCCTATCACATCTCTACACCTACCCCTCCCTCCTATCACACTCTACACCTACCCCTCCCTCCTATCACATCTCTACCCCTACCCCTCCCTCCTATCACATCTCTACACCTACCCCTCCCTCCTATCACAACTCTACACCTACCCCTCCCTCCTATCACACTCTACACCTACCCCTCCCTCCTATCACATCTCTACACCTACCCCTCCCTCCTATCACATCTCTGCACCTACCCCTCCCTCCTATCACATCTCTACACCTACCTCTCCCTCCTATCACAACTCTACACCTACCCCTCCCTCCTATCACATCTCTACACCTACCCCTCCCTCCTATCACATCTCTGCACCTACCCCTCCCTCCTATCACATCTCTACACCTACCTCTCCCTCCTATCACATCTCTACACCTACCCCTCCCTCCTATCACATCTCTACACCTACCCCTCCCTCCTATCACATCTCTGCACCTACCCCTCCCTCCTATCACATCTCTACACCTACCTCTCCCTCCTATCACATCTCTACACCTACCTCTCCCTCCTATCACATCTCTGCACCTACCCCTCCCTCCTATCACATCTCTACACCTACCTCTCCCTCCTATCACATCTCTACACCTACCTCTCCCTCCTATCACATCTCTGCACCTACCCCTCCCTCCTATCACACTCTACACCTACCCCTCCCTCCTATCACATCTCTACACCTACCTCTCCCTCCTATCACACTCTACACCTACCCCTCCCTCCTATCACAACTCTACACCTACCTCTCCCTCCTATCACATCTCTGCACCTACCCCTCCCTCCTATCACATCTCTACACCTACCCCTCCCTCCTATCACATCTCTACACCTACCCCTCCCTCCTATCACATCTCTACACCTACCCCTCCCTCCTATCACATCTCTACACCTACCCCTCCCTCCTATCACACTCTACACCTACCCCTCCCTCCTATCACATCTCTACACCTACCCCTCCCTCCTATCACATCTCTGCACCTACCCCTCCCTCCTATCACATCTCTACACCTACCCCTCCCTCCTATCACATCTCTGCACCTACCCCTCCCTCCTATCACATCTCTACACCTACCCCTCCCTCCTATCACATCTCTACACCTACCCCTCCCTCCTATCACATCTCTACACCTACCCCTCCCTCCTATCACATCTCTACACCTACCCCTCCCTCCTATCACACTCTACACCTACCCCTCCCTCCTATCACATCTCTACCCCTACCCCTCCCTCCTATCACATCTCTACACCTACCCCTCCCTCCTATCACATCTCTGCACCTACCCCTCCCTCCTATCACATCTCTACACCTACCCCTCCCTCCTATCACACTCTACACCTACCCCTCCCTCCTATCACATCTCTACACCTACCCCTCCCTCCTATCACATCTCTGCACCTACCCCTCCCTCCTATCACATCTCTACACCTACCTCTCCCTCCTATCACACTCTACACCTACCCCTCCCTCCTATCACAACTCTACACCTACCTCTCCCTCCTATCACATCTCTGCACCTACCCCTCCCTCCTATCACATCTCTGCACCTACCCCTCCCTCCTATCACATCTCTACACCTACCCCTCCCTCCTATCACATCTCTACACCTACCTCTCCCTCCTATCACACTCTACACCTACCCCTCCCTCCTATCACAACTCTACACCTACCCCTCCCTCCTATCACATCTCTGCACCTACCCCTCCCTCCTATCACATCTCTACACCTACCTCTCCCTCCTATCACATCTCTGCACCTACCCCTCCCTCCTATCACACTCTACACCTACCCCTCCCTCCTATTACATCTCTACACCTACCCCTCCCTCCTATCACATCTCTACACCTACCTCTCCCTCCTATCACATCTCTGCACCTACCCCTCCCTCCTATCACACTCTACACCTACCTCTCCCTCCTATCACACTCTACACCTACCCCTCCCTCCTATCACAACTCTACACCTACCTCTCCCTCCTATCACATCTCTACACCTACCTCTCCCTCCTATCACACTCTACACCTACCCCTCCCTCCTATCACAACTCTACACCTACCTCTCCCTCCTATCACATCTCTACACCTACCCCTCCCTCCTATCACACTCTACACCTACCTCTCCCTCCTATCACATCTCTGCACCTACCCCTCCCTCCTATCACATCTCTGCACCTACCCTGGCCATGATAATCATCTGCTGCTCCGAGTCCTTCTGCAGGATTGTTCGTTTTGCTGCAATGCTCAGGATGAAAGGATACTGGCAGAACGAAAACCTGCAACATTGGAAAACATATGACATTGACCAGAGTATCTACACAATAAGGTTATTGACACCATCAATATCGCCCATGCTGGAAACTCTGAGATTTACTGCCTGAAAACAGCTACAAGTTGGCTTCACTGGCCTGTCAAAGAAAGAAAGTGTACACTGGTACATCTACCGTATTGAAGAGACATCATTACGGTTTGTTTCATTGGAAATTTATCAATCTGCATAACTGAAGTCTTAATGGATGGGAACGGACCGGTCATTTATTACAGGGGTGAGTGGGTCATATTTTTGGATGACCCTCCCCATGTCCTTGTACATTTTTGTCATGACCCTCCCTGAAAAGACAAAATGCAAAGGCACTATATACCTTGCAACAGTCTGTCCATTTTTCCATGACATCCCTGAATATGTGTACTATTTTTTATGACCCTCCACTACAGACTGTCATATTGGGTGACCCTCCCCTGTTTCCCCCACCCCCTCCCCTAATAAATGTCCGGTCCCAAATGATACTGATATCATGAGCATATGTACTAATTTATTGATGTATCTTAATATAGTCAAAGATAAATTGGGTTGTACTTCAAAGATATTGTGCATATAATGAACAATCACTGGGAAAATATCTGCCACTTCAAACGTTTATTGATGGGAAAAAAGAAGAAGTTTCATTTGATTATGTGAATGATTTTATTAATCATGTTGTTATATGAACATAAAAATATTTATTTATATGAGTATGTGTCACACTAAATATTTACAGTACAGAAATTACTATTTTTATATTTTTGTTTGTCAAATATGAATATTATGAGCTTTTAAGTATCAGAGGATGCATTTACTTAATGAATATATATAGGAAGTTAGGAACACCATTAGTTACAGTGACAAGCGTGCCAGAGAACACTGAGAGACGGCCCACTATAAAGCTGATGGAAGGAGGTAGGGCTGATGGAGTGGGTAGGGCTGATGCAGGGGGGTAGGGCTGATGGAGGGAGGTAGGGCTGATGGAGGGGGTAGGGCTGATGCAGGGGGTAGGGCTGATGGAGGGGTTAGGGCTGATGGAAGGGGGTAGGGCTGATGGAGGGAGGTAGGGCTGATGCAGGGGGGTAGGGCTGATGGAGGGAGGTAGGGCTGATGGAGGAGGTAGGGCTGATGGAGTGGGTAGGGCTGATGCAGGGGGGTAGGGCTGATGGAGGGAGGTAGGGCTGATGGAGGGGGTAGGCCTGATGGGGGGAGGTAGGGCTGATGGAGGGAGGTAGGGCTGATGGAGGGGTAGGGCTGATGGAGGGGTAGGGCTGATGGAGGGATAGGGCTGATGGAGGAGGTAGGGCTGATGGAGGGAGGTAGGGCTGATGGAGGGGTAGGGCTGATGGAGGGAGGTAGGGCTGATGGAGGGAGGTAGGGCTGATGGAGGGGTAGGGCTGATGGAGGGGTAGGGCTGATGGAGGGGTAGGGTTGATGGAGGAGGTAGGGCTGATGGAGGGGTAGGGCTGATGGAGGGGTAGGGCTGATGGAGGGGTAGGGTTGATGGAGGGAGGTAGGGCTGATGGAGGGGTAGGGCTGATGGAGGAGGTAGGGCTGATGGAGGGGTAGGGTTGATGGAGGGAGGTAGGGCTGATGGAGGGGTAGGGCTGATGGAGGGGTAAGGCTGATGGAGTGGGTAGGGCTGATGGAGTGGGTAGGGCTGATAGAGGGGGTAGGGCTGATGGAGGGAGGTAGGGCTGATGGAGGGGGTAGGGCTGATAGAGGGGGTAGGGCTGATGGAGTGGGTAGGGCTGATGGAGTGGGTAGGGCTGATGGAGTGGGTAGGGCTGATAGAGGGGGTAGGGCTGATGGAGGGAGGTAGGGCTGATGGAGGGGGTAGGGCTGATAGAGGGGGTAGGGCTGATGGAGTGGGTAGGGCTGATGGAGTGGGTAGGGCTGATGGAGTGGGTAGGGCTGATAGAGGGGGTAGGGCTGATGGAAGGAGGTAGGGCTGATGGAGGGGGTAGGGCTGATGGAGGGGGTAGGGCTGATGGAGGGAGGTAGGGCTGATGGAGGGAGGTAGGGCTGATGGAGGGAGGTAGGGCTGATGGAGGGAGGTAGGGCTGATGGAGGGGTAAGGCTGATGGAGTGTGTAGGGCTGATGGAGGCGGTAGGGCTGATGGAGTGTGTAGGGCTGATGGAGGGGGTAGGGCTGATGGAGGGGTAGGGCTGATGGTGTGGGTAGGGCTGATAGAGGGGGTAGGGCGGATGGAGTGTGTAGGGCTGATGGAGGGGGTAGGGCTGATAGAGGGGGTAGGGCGGATGGAGGGGGTAGGGCTGATGGAGGGGGTAGGGCTGATGGAAGGGGGTAGGGCTAACGGAGGGGGGTATAGCTGATGCAGGGGGGTAGGGCTGATACAGGGGGTAGGCCTGATGGTGGGAGATACAGCTGATGGAGGTAGTTGGACATGTGGAAGGGGAAGGACAGATCGAAGGAGGAGAGCATAGCAGCTGCTTCTGCAGGCAGAATGAGGTCCAGGAGAGATATACTGACTCTGAAGACCAAACTAAGACAAAAAACCTATTACAGTACCTAGTGAAAAAAAAAAAACATGAAAAAATGAACAAAAAAATGACTGCCAAATAGTGACACAGACTTTGTCAGAAGGGGAGACAGAGGATAGGAGGCTACCGACCTGAGCTGGCGCAGTTCGCTGGGGACCCCCTCCTCCTCACCCCCAGGGACAAGCTTTGTGTTCATGTACTGAGCCATGCCCATAATGTACAAACACCTAGCAGGGTGAGCAGGGGAAAAGCAAAAATAGTGTTCTCAAATTACTTAAAGTCAAACAAAGTCAAATATTGTAAAATAAGCTTAAAATTTACTATGAAACTGGCTAGACCTACAGTCAACTTAGGAACTAACAAAGTGTATGGGACAATCTGACAATGCTACCTATCTGGACACTGATATGGCTACACAATATGTACTCAATAGGATATAAAAAACACCTGCTTCTTTACTGTTACTATAGTTAATCGATCATGCCATGACAGGTGCCCTTTAACAGGCACTCTTTTTGTTTGGAGTTGTATATAATGGTTGGGGCTAAAATAAAAACATTTTAAGAAAATTGAACCCGAGTTTTTAATTTTAAGAATTCATCAGCACATTCAAACTGTATGATATAATTCAATCAACAATAAATGATCCAATTTAACACAGTGCACTTCTTTAGGCTTTTTAATTACTTGATTTACTAATTTACCATCATACTTCCACATATATGGACAAAATTTAAAGGAGACTTCTTTGTTTTACAAGGTTTGTCAACTTATTTAAGTCATGAAATAAAACATAAAAAATGTAACCTTTTGATAATAATTTTTGCTTTTATAAAAAGGATCACTTTAGAGAGAAATGCATTAACAAAATCATTTTTATTCTTATTTCAAGTACCAGTACATTAGCGTCTTAACCGTAACGGCAAATGTGCATCAGACCAAGAAGCATAGACTGTAATATTGACGGTAACGATGGCTCCATTGATGTTATAGTTCCCATGTTGACTGTATTTGGAAACTATGTAAATTCAGTAACCAATAACAAGACATACTGAAGTATAACATACTCAAATGAATGCTGAACCAGGCAAACAAAGCACAAGCTGGTGAAGAATAGCTGAAGGATATGTGTAACATTCTACAACGTGACAATCTCATCTACTCCAGTAGGTGACACTTAGAAACACTTCGGTTCTCCAGCACAGTGTCAAACCAGCAAAGAAACTCAAAATTATATTTTTTCCTGTTTAACATAAAACAATACCAGAGGTACTGGTGCTCACCTTTCCATTATCTTAAACCACTAGGCAAAGAACCCATTTGAAATATTTTCTCAATTTCTCAAATTGGATTAATTTCTGATGGCATCTATATTTGAATATTTCACCTGAAAGCTCCAATTTCTTGTAGAGCAGTAGCAGGATCATGTAGATATCTTCAAATTTGTTTGTAACAATCTGTCATAGGGTAAAAGGGGAGGGGAGTTTAAAAGATGCTGTACTTCAAACTGTTATTAGTTCCCTTGGTGGCCATTTTGAATTAACAAAATGAAACACTACCTTGCTGTTGTCAAAAATATTGAGAACATGCAGATATCATTACCCTTAGGGTATTAGGGCATTTTTCAAAAGGAGGGCTCAAAAAGAGCATGTGTGTCACACTGATTCTACAAAACTTGTGTAAGAATTCATGCATTACCCTCACTCCTCCTCTGGAAATAAACTCATTCTGACACTCATTTCTCAAAATCAGTATGACACACATGCTTGTATAATAATCTCGGCAAAACCGCATTATCAGTGGTTCATATTGGGAAAGGGAGGTCACTCTAATTTCAAACGGGAGCTATCTCCGTTGTTTTCGTATTTGCGAGAAATGGCGTCACCCACGCTGCACGTTGTTGGTCCAGCTATCAAATGCCCAGCTTATCCCTAAGGTAAAACGTAAGGTAATTAAATGTTTGAATGCATTATATATTTATGTTTCCATCAGTACATCTTCTAAGATTGGTTTAGTGGTGATAACCATTTTCTAACATGTGGGCCCACATTTTTCCCGTCATCTATGGTGATCGAAACAAGTGGGCCCACATTTGTATTTCGCCTAGCTTCGTTAGGTTGTTTCGTTAGTTCTGATAATCAATCCCTAAATGTTGGCAGACGTTCTTCCGTCATATTGATTGCAACAGGAGGGACCACATTTATTAATCGCGAAATTCTACTTAAATATTGATAATCATTTTCTCAAATGTGGGCCCACATTGTTCCCGTCATATATGGTGATCGAAACAAGTGGGCCCACATTTGTATATCGCCTAGTGGGTAGACGTTCTTCCGTCATAGTGATTGCAAAAGGAGGGACCACATTAAAAAATCGCTAGCTTCATTAGCTTGGCTTACTTATAACCATTTTCTAAAATGTGGGCCCACATTGTTCCCGTCTTATAGTGATCGAAAACAGGTGGGCCCACATTTTTAAATCTCTGGGTTTCATTAGGTTGACGAAGTCATTTAGGCTATTGGGCTCACGTTTGTCATTATGTGACCTTTTATATTATTCATATTTTGTAATATTGATGGGAAATATCTTTATAAATCATTTCGTGTGACATTAATTCCATAAAAGGCACAAAAGTCTTTGAAGTTTGAATAACTGCATCATAGCTAACCACACTAGTTTTACAATAATAGCTACCAAGCAAGAAACTTAAATCTACTTCAAATTAAATTTACAGAGGCAATACCACTCATTCTACTTTTTTCAATATAACACATCAATCTAATCATAATTGTTGGTGGCGATATAAGCCAGAACATATGTCTACACTTGAATTGATCTCTGACATGATACAAGCCTCAGACGTTTCCGAGAACTTGTTCCATAAAAGGAATAACTCATGAATATTAATGACCCAACGACCTAGTTTGGCGATGTTCGTAGAAGTGAGTTCTGCTGTATTGCCATCTTATTTGTACATTTTAATCCAATTATAAGTCATAATACTTATTTTAAATAGACAAATTATGAGTTCGTTATGCGGGTTTGTTTACGTAGTATATATTCTCAACAACAAGTGCGTTTAGTTTCGAATGTGGGCCCACCTCGAACTTTCGATTAGGCAAACGGAGTTAGCTCCCTTCTCGAACCACCGATAATGCGGTTTCGCCATAATCTCTATGCATTGTTAATATCTGTAGTGCAGTGCTGACAGACAGACAATTGGACGAATTTTGTCATTATGAATGGGAATCAATAAATAAAGTCTCCATAAAGTAACCCGTGAAGTTCCGGTTGAGAACAACTCTTCAGTAACCTATGCTTGTCTACCCCGTGAAGATCCGGGTAAGAATAAATCTTCAGTAACCTATGCTTGTCTACCCTGTGAAGATCCGGGTGAGAATAAATCTTCAGTAACCTATGCTTGTCTATCCCATGAAGATCAGGGTAAGAATAAATCTTGTCATAAGAAGCGACTAACAGGATCGGGTTGTCAGGCTCACTGACTTGGTTGACCCATGTCATCGTATTCCAATTGCAAAGATGGATACTCATGATGGCAATTATTGGATTGTGTGGTCCAGACACAATTATTTACAGACCGCTGTCATACAGGTGGAGTATTTCCAAGTGCGGTGTTAAACAAAAAACAAACAAACTCCATAAAGTCTTATTTGAGAAGTCAGATGAGGAAAGCAAGTGGAAGGCCTGTAGATGCTACATGAAAGCAGACAGTGCGGCTGGACGTACCCTGCATGTGAGCTGGGGTTCTGCCAGGCGTAGTACTCCGCCATCAAGTCCAGGTGGTCTAGGGAGCTGTTGTAGAAGTCCGAGTACGGCACAATGGATGGCAGCGACAGGTTGTTGGCAGCATCTGAAGACAGTAAACGTTTACAAGTCTTTGTAAAGAAGTTTCAGGTTCTTTGTTGCTCCTGCATCAGGTGAATATAGTTTTCATTATACCTCTATTAAGGATGTTAAGAATCTTGCTATTTCCATGTGACGAAACAATTGATTTCACTGACCTCGAATATTGACTCGTCACATGATCAGTATTGACCTGTCATGGGATGAATATTGACTTTAGTCTGCTAGAAAACAAAATGGCGTCTGGTAGTAACATATTACTGTAGCAGGTTACTGTAATGAAACAGAGGACAGTTTAAAGGCTTCATCAACCTCAAAGTGAGTTTTGGCACAAAAAAATGAAAGAATACTATTGACGAGGTCAACATGCGAAAGAAAGGACCCTCGGACCCGACCCCTTCTTTGTCGAGAGTAATCTTTAGTATACTGCAAGTGTAACTCACTGAATAAAGCCATGACTTTTGTAGCACTCGGTATCCACCATGTGCATTTGGACAGGGGAGGTAAGTCTTGTGGCTTTGGTGGAAACAGGCGACAGGAGATGAAGTTATGAAGACGACCGACTATCGACTTGAACTGATCCGAAGGAATTCTGGAAAGAACACAAAAAGGTGGTTGGTTGGTTGGTTGGTTGGTTGGTTGGTTGGTTTGTTGTTTAACGCCGCACTCAGCAATATTCCAGCTTTATGACGGTGGTCTGTAAATAATCTGGACCAGACAATCCAGTTATTAATATCATGAGCATTGATCCACGCAACTTGGATCGACCACCCGATCCCGTTAGTCGCCTTTTACGACAAGCATAGTCGCCTTTTACGGCAAGCATGGGTTGCTGAAGACCTATTCTATCCCGGAATCTTCACGGTACAACAAAGAGGTGGAAGAGTCAAGGGACAAGCAAACACTTCCAACCAACTTGCGTCAACTAATGTCACCTACTGTCAAGGCATGTGAACTGCTGTTAACTTCATCAACCAATGGCACTACAATCAGCAACTGGCACCTATTGGCACCTATCAGCAATCAATGGCACAATATTTTGTGTTTTTTTTGCTTGTTCAAACTAGTATGTAACCAAATAAACAGTTGTATACTATCAACCTGGGAAATTCCTCCCTACATACACAAGCATACAAACTCCTATTGCCGCCATGACCATAACACAAGATGCGCAGTAAAGCAGTGCACATGTAAAGGGAAGGAGCTGTATGCCATATTGTTTTTAAGTATTTGGATGTTTTGGGGGTTTTTAAAAATGGAAACGAAAACAAAATGTGCTGCAGACTTTATGATGATGCGAGGGGTGCCTGAGAACCAAGACTATTATTTTCTTTTAGCCCAAACTATGTGTCACTTTTTGTCATCTTCTGTTTTCCCTCATGGTTTTCATTGTTTCAAACTTATTGTCAACTTACCTGCGGAGCCAGTGCACCAGAAAGTGATGGTCGTGGTCGGACAATGCCGCTATCTGACGCAGCAGGTGTGCAAATATCACATAGGTTGTCAGATTGCTGAACTGTGGATTCTGCCACACACAAAAACAGTTTCAATAAAAAATATTTTGGGCATAAACATTCACGTCAGTTCATAAAACAAGGTATACAGAAAGTTGATCACCATGGTGACTGAGCAACATTGTGACTCCATGACCATAAACCAGTGACTGAGAGCATGAGCAACAATCCACATTATATGGATACAATTAGGGCTGGGACAGGTAGCTCAGGTACTTGGGTCGGGTGGGTACTGAGTAGGACCCGAGTACCCACAGGACTACCCAGACCAGTGGTTAGTCACATGATAAATTGTTTAATGAGAAAAAATCACAACAATAACTCCACAACAAATCGTTCCGAATCTTTCTGACTATATGCACATTCCTTCGGAGTCTTATATGTTTTGAGTAAAGATACAGCTCCAGTCAACTTCAGTGTATGCAGTGTATGTCTGAAAACTTTTTTCCAGGGGTATGTTAAAAACAATTCCAAATCAGACATTTTGTACCCCACTCTTGAGACCTACAGTTGGTGTCCGGGTAAGGTCGGGTAATAGGTAGTCGGGTAGCTGGGTAGTAAATTTGGTCTCGTCCCAGCCCTAGATACAATTAAAGTCGCAAAGCTTGACCACTAGATCCCATTTTAGTTGGTACCTGTGAAAGGTATGTTTGTTTGCTTGTTTGTTGTTTAGCGCCTCACTCACCAATATTTCAGCAATATGAAGGCAGCCTGTAAATAATCTGGTCCAGACAATCCAGTGATCGATATTGTGAACAACAATCTACACTGTCGGGATAGGATGACATGCTATCAACCAAATCACTGAGCCTGACCACCAGATCCATCTGGTCGCCTCTTACAACCAGCATAGGTTGCTGGGGACCAATTCTAACCCAGAATCCCCAAGGTTTATTTGTTTGTTTGTTGTCTAACGCCGCACTCAGCAGTATTCCAGCTATATGATGGTGGTTTGTAAATTATCAAGTCTAGACCAGACAATCCAGTGATTGACATCATGAGCATCGATCCACGCAATTGGGATACGATGACATGCATCAACCAAGTCAGCAAGCCTGATCACCTGATCCCTTTAGTCGCCTCTTACGAGAAACATAATCGCCTTTTACGGCAAGCATTGGTTGCTGATACCTATTCTAACCCGGATCTTCACAGGTCTACAGGCATGTGGTAATAAGGACTGATTCTGATAGGGAATACCCACAGGGTCACAACACTTACATGAATCAGGATAAGATAGGCCCGCAGATCATCCTTTGTGTTCGGCCTGAAATAAGAGAAACAAAATATTGACACCTTGTGAGGGTTTGTCAAAGCCACAGAAACCATTAGATATGTCGGCCTTCTAATGATAAAGTATTCTTTTGTTTCACGAATATCTAAATTGTATAAAGACTGACTGAACCAGAAAAGATTTTGTACTACATGCCAAAACAGAAGCCTTAGCTAAATGTCCCTTATTCATAATATACCACGTCTCCAACTTACTTAATTAAAAACTGATATGCACTTGATTTGTTCAATACCAATCCCCAGCAGTAACCTCAGACAAGCCTTAATTTATTGTGTGGTCAACATTCGGGAAAAAGAAGCCATTCACGAAGATACAAGTACAACGCTGGGAAGGATGCTCCTTCCTATACTATTCTGAAGAGGAGGGCAGCAGAGTTTAAGCAGGACAGGGAGAGCTTTGAAGACAACAGCCTTGTTTGGCTGGAAGTGGTGAACCAAGGTTTCATCCATAGTCACAAATGGTTGCAAGAACCTTTGCGCATCAGCTTCAAACAGCTAGATTATCACGAGACATGTGCCTGGTGCACTTTTTATGCGATGTCAGAAGCTTTGCAACCCAATGAGCTGATACTTTTTTCATTGCCAAAGTTTCTGTGATAGTGGAATGTACTCTCTCCTGGGAACTGCCTACTGAACAAGCACTATGACACTCCATCATTCGCCGGTCAGACATCACCATATCAAAGGGATGTCTGCTCAGGGTTGTCTTCAAGACTCTGTCATTCATAAACCCTGCTGCCAACTCTTTGAGCTTGCAAAGGAGTGAGTGAGTGAGTGAGTGAGTGAGTGAGTGAGTGGGTGGGTGGGTGCGTGAGTGGGTGGGTGGGTGCGTGAGTGAGTGAGTGAGTGAGTGAGTGAGTGAGTGAGTGAGTGAGTGAGTGAGTGAGTGAGTGAGTGAGTATGGTTTTACGCCGCTTTTAGCAATATTCCAGCAATATCACGGCGGGGGGCACCAGAAATGGGCTTCTCACATTGTACCCATGTCGGTAATCGAACCCGGGTCTTCGGCGTGACGAGCAAACGCTTTATCCACTTGGCCACCCGACCGCCCAGCTTGCAAAGGAAGGGTCATCCTTCCCTTGTCTTGTCCTCATATCTTCATGAATGGCTTTTGGTGTTAAGCTTTGTTTGTGCAAGTACTAGATCACAGCACATTCTTCAAGTTAGTCAATTTTCCAGAAGTCACATACCTCTGCCTACTTTACTGACTTGTCATAGCCAAACAATTTACTCAAATGAAGTTTTTGTTGATATACTTCTATGACATCATGTAATGTCCGCAAGAGATTTCATTGTTATGCAATTCCTTCTATGTGAGGCTAAGAACTTATCAATCAACACATACTGAACATAATGGGGTCACAGAAGCTGTGAAGCTGGTAAATATGAGACATGAGTAATGAATTAGTCTGAACTGTTATCCTGTTCTTCAGACCTTCAAGGCAACAGAGTGAGATGTGTGACAATTTATAAATTACTAAATGACAAGTCAGTGTGCAATGTGGGAGAAACCCCTGTTTGACAAAGGTATACACAGATCACGCAAGGTGCAGCATGCACACGTCCTTGAAGCATACTCAATGTTAAAACATTTACAAGTTCGATGGATGATAGGGTATTCAAGTGTCAAGGTATTATGACACTAACTCATTTGTTTTTTTCCATTATTTTTGTTTATTGTTTAGCGCCACACTCAGCAATAGTCTGGACCAGACAGGCTAGTGATTGACATCATGAGCATCAATCTACACAATTGGGATATGATGATGACATGCATCAACCAAGTCAGCGAGCCTTATTCTATCCAACCGGGATACGATGACATGCATCAACCAGGTCAGTGAGCCTGACCACCCAATCCTATTAGTCTCCTCTTATGACAAGCAAAGTCGCCTCTTATGACAAGCATAGGTTGTTGAAGACCTACTCTAACCCCGGATCTTCACAGGTCAACTAATTTGGTAATATTGTTTCAAGAAAAATAACATGACTACAAATGCATATTGGTTCCAGGATTATTTACATCCAAATAGCACATGCATGTCCAATTTTGACAACAAATGCAATAATCTTTCTCCAGAAAGTTACATCAGTGAGATACTCATCTCTAGCAGTTGATCACTGAGCTCGTCTCTGATTGGTTGAGCTACTAGCTTTGTTCAGTGAGTTACTTGTTTTTGATTGGTTGATATTACTAAGTAAACAGACAGGTGCAAAATACAATGGTCTGATGACAACAGCAGCTACAGGGCCAACATATGCCCCGACTACAAATTGAACAACACATAGTCCTTACCAAACTCTGTGGTCTCTACTCCTGGCAGCCACAGAACATACAAACACATATTAGATACTTTGACATGACAGTTTCATTCAGCACTTTACATATATCGTATATCGCTGTGTATAATGTGGGTTTTTCATACCCAGAAATAGGTACACTTCGTCTGACGTTCAAACCAACATTATTCACACACACAGACCATACATACATATATCAGAGAACACAGGACTCACAGCAAACTGACAGTTAGTCCCAGATATAAAGATATCTTATTTAAAAATATATATCTGCAAAATAAAAACAATAAAATCCAAATGGAGCCCAGAACAATCCTTAATTTCAGGATAGAGCTGAGGCAAATCTAGACTTGCCAAATCATTCTAGACTTGAGTTGGACTCCTTTTTTAATTTTTTTCTCTAGGGTCTGGGAGATGAAATGTGAAAAAAAGGAAAAGCAGGACTTTATACATTCTGCCAAGAAATAAATGAAAGGAAAAAAACAAACTCATTTACTGTTGATGTCAATATAAATAATCATTTTAAAACTACAATTAATACCTCTGGGAAATTTATAATAAAAACTACGAATTATGACGAAACGTGACAGATTTGTGTCTATGACGGAGGAGAGGTATCTGTAAACCTGTTTCTTTCCCTATTCCGCAAGCCCCTTCTTTTTTTCTACTTTTGTCCCTACCTACTTAACATTTTGAGGAAATCAATCAAACACATAAAAATTGGAATTTTTATTTTTATATTTTTTTACCTACTGACCAGAATTTTATTGGCCAAAAAAAGTCTGGACTTAGCAAACATAATGAGGCTGCATATATATAGCACTGACTCAGTACTTATGTCCACAATAAACCAATAAAAAAAATTGATGCAATTTTGGGAAAGGCATTTGAAATTTACATTTAATTTTTAAACAAACTGCATAAACCATCTGTGTATACTGTTATACATGAAGCAGTGAGTGAGTGAGTGAGTTGGGTTTAATGCCGCTTTTAACAGTATTCCAGTTATATCACGGCATGTCAGCTTAATGTGGGAGGGAAGCCCGAAGTGATGCAGGTCTCAGAGGGTTACCACTTCGGTGAAACCCACGAGCACAGGTATGGTGCTGACAAACCTAGAAACATAATCGGGGCGAAACGGGATTTAAACCCACAATCATAGGTTTCTGGCGTGCCCAAGGGACGCAACTCTGCACAGCGAATACCAGCGCCTTAGACGACAGGGCAACCCGTGCCCCCTATACATGAAGCAATGTTTGGCTGGACTATATGTACAGTGTATTTCATTGGGTAGCAAAAGTAGGGAACATACATTACAGCGAGTGAGTTGGAGTTAACGCTACTTTTATCAATAACCCAGCAATATTACGGCAGGGACACCAGAAATGGGCTTTATATATTGTAACTATGTGGGGAATCAAACCCAGACCTTCAGCTTGACGAGTGAATGCTTTAATTACAAAATGACCCCGCCATCCCGGAACACAGTGATTTTCTTCGTATGTGGCAAGGCTGGGTGTTTGGTAAAGGGGCAGCAGGAAAGAAAATCTAACAATTACATGTACATTATCTCAAGGTAACGTTATATACAGTAAACTACGTTTATAACAAACACGCTTATAAAAATTGACATATATAACCAAATGTTTTTGATCCCCATGCATTTGCTGTATATTTTTTGTATATATCCTGTATTTATGCTTACAAGGAACTACAGTAAACTACGGTTATAATGAACTCGAAGGGACCTCTAATTTTAGTTTGTTATAACCTTAGTTTGTTATAAGCATATATACAGCATAACTACAGCAAATAGTCGGGAACAAAAAGTTAGTTTGTTATATCCGTCAGTTCATTATAAGCGTGTTCGTTTATTATAAACGTACTTTACTGTACGGTCATAGCGAACTAAAATTAGTGGTCCCTTTGAGTTCGTTATAACCATAGTTTACTGTACTACTCAAAAGAAGTTAAAGAACACCTGATTCTTTCATATTACTATAATACATCTGCCATGACAGATAAACTAGAGTTATATGAAAAAAAATGGGTGCTTCTTTTGAGTGACATATTTAGTGCAGTCAAAAAATGGTAATTGTGATTTTGTTTTCAAATGAAAAATTGTCCAAATCATGACTACTGCCAGTGACTAGTGCCAGTTATCTGTTCCAGTCAGTACATCTTGGTTTGCCTGGAGCTGCATCTACCTTTTGTCCTTGAGGAGGCTATTGATGATGGCCTTGAGGACTTCCTTCTGGAGATCTTGGGGCTGCAACACGACATTAAGCAGAGTGAGTGAGATGCCTATTTTAGCAATATTCCAGCAATATCACTGCACAGGACACCAGAAATGGGCTCCACAGATTGTACCCATGTGAGGAATCGAATACCGGTCTTTAGCATGACGAGCAAATGCTTTGACTACTCGGCTACCCCACCGCTCCTTTGAGTGAGTGAGTGAATATGGTTTTATGCCGCTTTTAGCAATATTCCAGCAATATCACGGCAGGGGACTCCAGAAATGGGCTGAACACATTGTACCCATGTCTGGAATCGAACCCGGGTCTTCGGCGTGACGAGCGAACGCTTTAACCACTAGGCTACCTGACCGCCCCACCGCCCCTTTGAGCAGAGAGAGTCTTTCAGGTTTAATGCTGCTTTGTTTGTTGTTTAACACCACCCTCAGCAATATTCCAGCTGTATGACGGCTGTCTCTAAAGAATCAAGTCTTGACAGACAATCCAGTGATTGACATCATGAACATTGACCTCCGCACTTGGGATACAATGACATGTTGGTTGGTTGATTGGTTTGTTGTTTAACGCCATACTCAGCAATATTCCAGCTATATGACGGCGGTCTGTAAATAATCAAGTCTGGACCAGACAATCCAGTGATTGATATCATGAGCATCGATCCACGCAATTGGGATCGATGACATGCATCAACCAAGTCAGCGAGCCTGACCACCTGATCCCGTTAGTCGCCTCTTACGACAAGCATAGTCACCTTTTACGGCAAGCATAGGTTGCTGAAGACCTATTCTAACCCGGAATAACATGTAATCAAGCAAGTCACCAGAACCCACATAGCACTGTGTGTGTGTGATGTCATAGCACTGAGTGTGTGATGTCATAGCAGTGTGTGTGATGTCATAGATGTCAGGCAAAGAATTTTGAAAATATAGTGCGGGCAGGCGGTGGTTTTATTTTTGTTGCATGTTCAAACAAGTATTTAACCAAATAAACAGGTGTGTACAATCAACATGGGAAAGGTCTGCCCCTACATAAACAAGCATACAAACTGCTATTGCTGCCATAACAATGGCATAAGATGCGCAGTAAAGCAGTGCGCATGTAAAGGGAAGTAACTGTGTGCCATATTGGGCCGCATTGTTTTTAAGTACATGTAGTTGGATTTTGTATGATTTTTAAATTTTTTGAAAATTGAAAAAAAAACAAAAAACGTGTGACAGACTTTATGATGATGCGGGCAGTGCCTGAGAACCAAGACTATTATTATTTTTACCCTAAGGTGAGTGAGTGAGTTCAATTCAATATTCAATATTTCAGCCATTTACCCTAAGGCATGTATGTGTCAGGGAAAGAACAATCTAGTCCCATTGTGGACTCACAATGCATGCTCAAAGTGATACATTATTATCACCAAGTCATATGGATCAGTGTGCACTTGATCTTTTCATTCTCAGCTCCCTGGGGAAAGTACAACCCATGCTGCCTGTGAGGCACTATCGGGTACCCATCCACTGCTGGGTGAACAGAGGCATATTTTAAACAATGAGTGAGTGAGTGAGTATGGGTTTACGCCGCTTTTAGCAATATTCCAGCAATATCCCGACGGGGGACACTATTTCAAACAAAGTCAACTGCCCAAGGAGACATCACATGTGCTACATGTGCTACATGTGCTACATGTGCTGCAGTGTGGGGCAGGACCAAAGCCCTAGAACTCTCAGGAGTCAAGCTGCCAACACAGTCACCCATGAATTTCACCTGATTTGTGACCTGTGCCCAGTACACAGGACCTCATGCCAGACACGTGTGTCATGGTATAAAGCATATGTAAAAGGAATATGTGTGAAGTAGGGCTGGGATGGGTAACTCGGGTACTCAGGTTGGGTGGGTACTGAGAAGGACCCGGGTTCCCACAGGACTACTTGGACCTGTGGTTAGTCATGTGATATATTGTCTAATGACGAAAATGACCTACAACTATATGGTTACACTACAAGTCACTTATGTTCCCATTTCTTTCTGACTATGCAATCTCTCTTCTGACTTTTATATGTTAAATAAAGAAAAAACTACTTCAACTTCAGTGTATGAATGACCAGATCGTTTTATACGTGTATCTAAATACATTTTGCAAGGTCAAACTATTCCCAATCGGACATTTTATACCTACCTCTTGAGACCTACAGCGGGTACACGGGTAGGGTTGTGTTATAGGGAGTTGGGTACCCGGGTAGTAAATTTGGACTCCTCCAAGTGTGAAGGTATAAGACACGTGTGATACCATTACAGCTCTTACCAGGGTAAGCAGGGTGCTGAACACACTGGTGAGAAGATCAAACTTGAGACCTGGGTCGTCAGTTGTCTTGTACTCCTTCTGTGGATCTCTCTGTAAGTCAAACACAGTACATGAGTGAGTGAGTGAGTGAGTGAGTGAGTGAGTGAGTGAGTGAGTGAGTGAGTGAGTCGTCAGTTGTCTTGTACTCCTGTGGATCTCTCTGTAAGTCAAACACAGTACATGAGTGAGTGAGTGAGTGAGTGAGTGAGTGAGTGAGTCGTCAGTTGTCTTGTACTCCTTCTGTGGATCTCTCTGTAAGTCAAACACAGTACATGAGTGAGTGAGTGAGTGAGTGAGTGAGTCGTCAGTTGTCTTGTACTCCTTCTGTGGATCTCTCTGTAAGTCAAACACAGTACATGAGTGAGTGAGTGAGTGAGTGAGTGAGTGAGTCGTCAGTTGTCTTGTACTCCTTCTGTGGATCTCTCTGTAAGTCAAACACAGTACATGAGTGAGTGAGTGAGTGAGTGAGTGAGTTGTCAGTTGTCTTGTACTCCTTCTGTGGATCTCTCTGTAAGTCAAACACAGTACATGAGTGAGTGAGTGAGTGAGTGAGTCGTCAGTTGTCTTGTACTCCTTCTGTGGATCTCTCTGTAAGTCAAACACAGTACATGAGTGAGTGAGTGAGTGAGTGAGTGAGTGAGTGATTGAGTGAGTGAGTGAGTGAGTGAGTCGTCAGTTGTCTTGTACTCCTGTGGATCTCTCTGTAAGTCAAACACAGTACATGAGTGAGTGAGTGAGTGAGTGAGTGAGTGAGTGAGTGAGTGAGTGAGTGAGTGAGGCTGGTTAACACAGCTGCAACTACTACAGTGTTCCCTCGCTTTTGCACCCTTCAATATAGCGCTAATTCGATTATAGCATGGTAATGTATGGCTCCCAATATATATATTTAACTCAAGGTTTACACTAAAACGATGTTTTTCTCCATCTCAAAAAACAGTATCAGCTGCTCGCTGCAAGTACATAACACTGGAAATACCAGTCAACAAAACCAAACTGAAGTACGTCATTTAATCCAATTATTATACAATCTGGTCATAAAAACGTGTTCATTGTATATCTGGACTTATGTTTGTCATAAATTTTATATATTTTATTTAAAATTTCATTCAATATCTTTTGCATAATTTTGGCGAAATCGCGTGTGAAGTGATTGGTAATCGTGTATATAATATCACTCAAAAAATCGCCAAGTGATGCATACCTCAATCTCATTGAAATATAAGATCCTAGTTCTTGCTACTGCAAAAAAAAAATCTGAGGACATCTCATTAATCCTGTGCCAATGCATCAATTCACGTATTGAATATGTAGTCAAAGGGCATAACGGCATCAATCACATAAAACGTATATAACCATGGTCATAGGTACAGTAGTATAATAACATAAAATAAAACATATTATGCATCAACAAGAAGCTTATAGTGAACATTGATTTGTAAATGTTGCATGAGTGAATGAGTTGTGGTTAACAGTGCTTTGAACAGTACTTCAGTCATATGACTGATCTGGGAGGAACGCCTAAAGGACTCAGGTTGTAGAATTTAATCCTTGTAGTTAAACCAAAGGACATGGTTATCAACCAATGCCACAAACAGATCAGATGTGGAATTCAAACCATCTTACAGCAGATCATCAGACCAATGTTCCACCCTTGCCTTACTCATTTCATCACTTGGGAGATCATCAGACCAATGTTCCACCTTTGCTCCAATCGTGTCATCTTGGGAGATCATTGGACCAATGTTCCACCCTTGCTCCAATCGTGTCATCACTTGGGAGATCATTGGACCAATGTTCCACCCTTGCTCCAATCATGTCATCACTTGGGAGATCATCGGGCCAATGATCTACCCTTGCTTCAATCATGTCATCACGTTGGAGATCATTAAACCAATGTTCCACCCATGTTCCTATCATGTGATCACTTGGGAGATCATTGGACTAATGTTCCACCCTTGCTCCAATCATGTCATCACTCAGATCATTAAACCGATGGTCCACCCTTGCTTCAATCATGTCATCACTTGGGAGATCATTGGACCAATGGTATGCCATAGCCCCAATCATGTTTCACCTTTGTCCCAATCATGTCATCCTTGGGAGATCATTGAACCAATGGTCATATCATCACTCAGATCATTAAACCAATGTCATACCCTAATGCCCCAATCATGTCATTACTTGGGAGATCATTGAACCTATGTTCCACCTTTGCTCCAATCATGTCATTCAGGAGATCATTGAACCAATGATCCACTCTTGCTCCAATCATGTCATCACTTGGAAGATCATTGGACCAATGTTCCACCCTTGCCCCAATCATGTCATCACTTGGGAGATCATTGGACCAATGTTCCACCCTTGCCCCAATCAAGTCATTCAGGAGATCATTGAACCAATGATCCACTCTTGCCCCAATCACGTCATCACCCAGGAGATCATTGGGCCGATGGTCCACTCTTGCTCCAATCATGTCATTCAGGAGATCACTGAACCAATGATCCACTCTTGCCCCAATCACGTCATCACCCGGGAGATCATTGGGCCGATGGTCCACTCTTGCTCCAATCATGTCATTCAGGAGATCATTGGACCAATGTTCCACCCTTGCCCCAATCATGTCATTCAGGAGATTAAATCAATGGTCCACCCTTGCTCTAATCCTGTCATCAAGCCCCCATGTCACCCCACACCACAATGTCACCACAAGCTCATAAATAATTACAAGTCAAAATATTATCCAAATCTATTATCTACCAAAATACACTGACATATTCAGGATGTCACAGCACAATTGGAAGGTTGTCAATCAAACCATGTTTGTACCCTGGATACATGTACACAAACATCCAAACTATCTGAACAATTATATTGATTTCCAGTGTTGATTTTTTTCTACACATTGACGTCACAACAACGTTGAGATTGAGGTGGTGAAGTGAAATGGATTTTAACAACGCGTTCAAGATTACTGCACTTATATAGCAATGTGCATGCACACATGTGTGTGTGTGGTTGCTTGAACTTGTCCGGACCGATGCCTGATTTAAAGTGCTAGGCCACTGAGATACCATGCCACAGTTTAACATTGATACCCCATTCCAACACAGTATACAGATTCTGAATCAACCAGTCCTTGTTTTACCCCCTTAAAGCAGAGTGCCAGGCAGGGTAACAACAAGCACCCTCTTTTAACGTCATTTGGTATGACGCGGCTGGTGATCGAACCATCGACTTTCCAGATTCATTATACATGCATTTACCAAGAGGTCATCCGATGGCTCCAATGACATAAGAAAAGTATAAACAGACACCTGTATGAGTAACCATGGTTACCTTGCTGACCTTCAATGAGAAAAAAATAAATCAATTATTAGATTTTAATCTCCGCCTGCCTTTCACATCATCTTAGTGTCCCCAAGTATCACTCAATAGATTGCAAGTGATTCCGTGGTGTGGCGAACTAAAGCATTCTCTTTCCATTTATATTTCCATAAACCGAACAGAAGTTATTGATTGTTGATTGTTTGTTGTTCAACGCCGCACTCAGCAATATTCCAGCAGTGATGGCGGTCTTTAAATAATCGAGTCGACTAGACAATTCATTGATTGACATCATGAACATCGATCCACGCAATTGGGATATGATGACATGCGTCAACCTAGTCAGCGAGCCTGACCACCCAATCCTGTTAGTTGCTTTTTACGACAAGCATAGTCGCTTTTTACGACAAGCATGGGTTGCTGAAGGTCTATTCTACCCCGCATCTTCACGGGTGTGAACAGAAATAAGGCCACGCCCACTAATGGACTACTCTTTCCTGGTTGGTTGATAATTGAATGGGTGGGCTTATGCTGTAATATTGTGCTGAATGATGTCACTGATTTCATCTAAAGCTGTGTTACTTTAAGCAATCTGTGAACTTCATGGTTATTTATAAGAATTGAAATTGATTTCAATATGTCTTTTGCATTTATTGGGTTATAAACATAACAACCTTTATGATTGCATAAATAAGCATAACACAGTGATTCTTACATTCATAATACATTAAACATAATATATATTAAAGTCAATTCTTGAACATAAAAAGAAAATCTCCATGTGTGTTGGTTTGTTTCCCCGTTTTATGAGTGCACCATATATATATGTTTCTGGAATTTGTTTGATTGTTTGTCTGTTGTTTAACGCTGAATTCAGCAATATTCCAGCTACATGACAGAGGTCTGTTAATAATCGAGTCTGGACCAGACAATCCAGTGATTGACATCACGTCAGCATCAATCCGCAAAATTGGGATACGATGACATGCATCAACCAAGTCAGAGAGCCTGACCACCCGATCCAATTAGTCGCCTCTTAATCTTGGCTCAAGGCTATACATAATACATGATCCAACTGTGTGTACTGAGAGTGTTTCGGTAGTGTTAAACTAGGCTCAAGGCTCTACATAATACATGATCCAACTGTGTGTACTGAGAGTGTTTCGGTAGTGTTAATCTAGACTCAAGGCTCTACATAATACATGATCCAACTGTGTGTACTGAGAGTGTTTGTGTAGTGTTAAACTCGGCTCAAGGCTCTACATAATACATGATCCAACTGTGTGTACTGAGAGTGTTTGTGTAGTGTTAAACTCGGCTCAAGGCTATACATAATACATGATCCAACTGTGTGTACTGAGAGTGTTTCGGTAGTGTTAATCTAGGCTCAAGGCTCTACATAATACATGATCCAACTGTGTGTACTGAGAGTGTTTCGGTAGTGTTAATCTAGACTCAAGGCTCTACATAATACATGATCCAACTGTGTGTACTGAGAGTGTTTCGGTAGTGTTAATCTAGACTCAAGGCTCTACATAATACATGATCCAACTGTGTGTACTGAGAGTGTTTCGGTAGTGTTAATCTAGGCTCAAGGCTCTACATAATACATGATCCAACTGTGTGTACTGAGAGTGTTTGGGTAGTGTTAAACTAGGCTCAAGGCTATACATAATACATGATCCAACTGTGTGTACTGAGAGTGTTTCGGTAGTGTTAAACTAGGCTCAAGGCTATACATAATACATGATCCAACTGTGTGTACTGAGAGTGTTTCAGTAATGTTAAACTAGGCTCAAGGCTATACATAATACATGATCCAACTGTGTGTACTGAGAGTGTTTCGGTAGTGTTAAACTAGGCTCAAGGCTCTACATAATACATGATCCAACTGTGTGTACTGAGAGTGTTTCGGTGGTGTTAAACTAGGCCCAAGGCTATACATAATACATGATCCAACTGTGTGTACTGAGAGTGTTTCGGTAGTGTTAATCTAGGCTCAAGGCTCTACATAATATATGCTCCAACTGTGTGTACTGAGAGTGTTTCGGTAGTGGTAATCTAGGCTCAAGGCTGTACATAATACATGATCCAACTCAACATAAGCCAGCTGGGTGTTATAGCATGACTGACTGGGAGTAAAAGGAACTGAAATATTTATGACTTAAGAGACCTCACTCATACATTCTTTTTTGCGCAACCTTAATACAGTACTGGTCATATGAACTTTTAAATATTCAGACATGTCCGAACCTAGCTGTTCAAGTGGTCAGAGCATGATGGTCAACAGGTGATAACATATATTATACCACAACTTACAGGTCATCATTATCAAACAGGTGATATTATTGATTATACCACAGCTTACAGGTCATCATCCTCATTTCATTCAGGTCACAGCCTAGTCATCCAACATGTGATATCAATGATTATACCCCTGCACACATTTTTGGCCTCAGGGGGCACAGGTGGCCCAGTCGTCTAAAGACCCATGATTCGCTGTGCAGAGTTGCGTCCCTTGGGCACGTCAGAAACCTATGATTTGGGGTTCGAATCCCGGTTTGCCCCGATTATGTTTCTAGGTTTGTCAGCACCATACCCATGCTCGTGGGTTTCACCGAAGTGGTAAACGTCTGAGACCTGCATCACCTAGGGTTTCCCTCCCACATTAACCTGACACGTCGTGATATAACTGGAATACTGTTAAAAGCGGCATTAAATCCAACTCACTCATTGACACTCAGTCACTTTTAGGCCTCAATGTCAGGCCTGACACTGACAGAACCAAGGTGTGCATGAGGTGAAGTCATTGACAATACCAAAGCTAATAGGGCCTTAGCATCATAACAGCTCATATTCATTACACCATGAAGTGCAATGACTCAGCAAAAGAGCCCAATGAAATATATATAAACAAATGCATAAAAGACAGGTGGGGTAGGGAAAAGTAGTTAGCGAGACTTTCTTATCGTGGCAAGATTATCAACAAAATGGCATCGAGGTTGTCAGCTCTTAAGGATAATCATTCATGGTGCAACATTAGAGTTACATTGGGAATAGAAGTTGTAGCAGGATCAGGAGGGATACATGGAGGTTTTATGTGTCCCGTGTTAGGTTTTATAGGTTTCTATATAAAACCTAACGAGGGACGCATAAAACCCCATGTATTCTGAGAAATCCTGCCACGAAGTATTTATCTTACCAGACTTGTTTTTAATATGACATTGAAAAGAATTCAAACAATTTAAAATTGATAGAAAACAGCTGTTCGATTGAGCTGAGGTTAGCTTGCGTTATGTCAAGTAACTTTCATTGATTTGGAAAAAGCGTGTGGCTTTTTGCTTGGAAGCAGGGATTTATTCTGTCTCTCAGCCTGATTTGCTAGTGGAGGGGTATAAGAGATTTGTTCCCTCGCTGAGAAATATATTCTCCTCCAAGGCAGATTACACTGTATTTATCAAGATCATGTGGGCCAATCAGATCTCATCATTCTGACACGGAGGGATGATAAGTATTTTTACACGTTCAGTTTCTTTTTAATATAACAATAATGCTTATCATAAGTACTGTGCCTGCCTTTTAGACATCACTTTACATTTTAGGTGCCAGTGTTTTTTTCCAAGTTCCTCATAGTTTCTAGGTTATTCTCTAAAAATGCACTTGTAGGCTAATTTGCTAAAAAACATGCACATTTTCACAATTTAACAGAAGATCCCATATCAAACAGAAATTCATCTTTAACCAAGTCGCATCTATAAACTAATCCTATCACTAAGAAAGATATCATTATCTTGTTCAGTTTGTTTGTTGTTGAACACCGCACTCAGCAATATTCCAGCTATATGACGGCGGTCTGTAAATAATCGAGTCTGGACCAGACAATCCAGTGATTGACATCATGATCATCAATCCACGCAATTGGGATACGATGACATGCATCAACCAAGTCAGTGAGCCTAACCACCCGATCCCTTTAGTCGCCACTTACGACAAGCCAGTCGCCTTTTATGACAAGCATGGGTTGCTGAAGACCTACTCTACCCCGGATCTTCACAGGTATCTTGTTTAGTGAAACCCAGGTTTTAACATACCATATTTTCTAGTGTTTAGTGCGCACTTTTTTTCCAAAAAACACAGCTGTGTAGAAGGGGGTGCGCATTATACACGAATTATGAGTTTGGATGTTTTTTTCCCCCATGGAAAGACATTACCGTGAGCACGAAACACCTGATATACCATGTCAACAAATCCATACTGAAGTACTCAAATTAATCATGTAATTACACTGTCTGGCTATAAAAAGTGTTCTTTGTATATCTGGACTTATATTTGTAACTTATTTCATTAATTTTATTCAAAATTCCTTTTAATATTGTTTTTATTAATTTCGGCGAAATCCTGTGTGAAGCGATCCGAAGATCGCTCAACTCACCGTTATTAACAGCAACCACGGTCGGAATACCGCTATTGACGCCTTGAAACAAACTTTAGTTGACAGAGAATGGATACATATATCATAAATGCCATACTTTGATTCGTTAAAAGTCATATTTGTTTTTGTTTGACGATTCTATGTCAACATGAAGTTCTCCCGATCACGCGATCACGTGCGCTTGAGCCTTCTGGTTCCATGTAAAAAATAATACCCGGGAATAGCGATCAGCTGCTTCGCTTAGGGTTATTATTATTTTAAATATGTTTAGTAAAGGCTGCATCTAAATAAACAAGATATTGGAATATATTATTCCTGATATAAAAAATAAGTTCAGATACAGTTTCGATCCTTGCATTGTAAATCCTTGAAAGTTATATCATTGGGTGTGTCTTGACCGAATCACCGGTCGATTCCAAGAAAACGTGTGTACAGCTGATTGCTGTTTCCGGCTTAGTTTACGAGAAAATGCACAAGGTAATCTTAATCCCTGGATATAAAACAATGCCTAGCAGAACAATAAATACTATTTAACGGTAAATCAACATGTCTGGTGATTTTTTTTATCTCAAATTCACCTGTTCGTTTGCCGGACTTCGCTGAAGGGGTAGATTCTACGGTGTAATTTTTTTTCTTCGCTTGGTATTTGAATATTTTTTTTCAAAAATACTGAACCCGCTAGAGGGGGGTGCGCATTATACATGGGTGCGCACTATACTCAAGAAAATACGGTAACAGTAATTTGATACCAAGAACAAAAACTGAATTATCTCTCCTTCATGCAACCTTGGATCGCTGACTCTTTGTCAAAGGATGTTCTCGCTAAGTTTTGACAAGACAATGGAAATGGAGACAGTGTTTAATAATTCAAAATTATTTTTCTCTGCAACTGTTTGCATGACTGAGATCAATAAAATCAATGGAGATAATTTTCCAGTCCTTTTGCCTGTCACAACTGAGGAACTGCACTTTTAACGGCCGGACATTGGGTCAGTTGACACAATAGTCTCAGAGTTGCCCTGTTTTCCTAGATACCATCGAACAGCTGCAGATCAATATTGCAGAGCCACATTAGCAGACAATAAGTTGACAGGAGCTACGAGACAGGCCTTTATCGGCAGTGCTGATGGAAACATTTCACCTTTAATGCCTATTGGTTTACTGAAGAGATACGACCCATAGAAGAAAAGATCCATTATAACCAGTAGACAATAACCAGTAGACAAACAGGGTAGGTCATTATGGGAGATTTGCTATAAATATTTTATTTTAAAACAATATGACCCAGAATCCTCAGTTTCCAGTAGGAGTGTGATCTTAGGGACAATATGTGGCAAGGGTTCAGTGATGAGTGACTGTCCGAAGGGCAGGGTCTCACTCCACAAAGGGATGATTGTGCTATGACCGTCCTGTCTCTCATTCTCTAACACAGACTCAGAGTTAACATGGGTTACCGTATTTGACGTAATAAGCACCCAGGGCGCTCTTGAAATTAATAATATGGGGGCTCTTATTGGAATATTATTTTGATGGAAAAAAAGTTGAAAGTTCGTAAATTTCATGGTTTATGCTGACAGCCTGAAATGTTTATACACGACAGATATATTTTCCAGAATTTAATTGCCCATAATAATAAATAAGTCTTGTGTACATTGATCAATCAAAAGGGGTGCTAATTAGGATTCATTAGCCAATATATTAGCAAATATTGCTGTGGACACTTATTAGAGCGGGGCGCTAATTACGTCGAATACAGTATCTATTTTGGGGGTCCAGTTAGACTAACATGTAGCCTATGAAATCTTATATTACACAATACACTTCAATTAAAACAAATAATTTACCTGTTGCTAAATAGAGCTAGCTAGAGCTGGCTAAACTTGCTTTTGTATTGATATCTAGATTGGTTTTGTCTTCATAAAATAAATAAATTCCACAGTCATGGTGCAGGACTAGGGTCAAGGAGACTCCTAGCCTTTAGATATAATTGTAGGAGTCCCAGGTTAACCATGGGAGTCCAAGAGGAATGTTACATACTGAATACAACCATGTTGATTCAAACAAAACAGCTAAATTCCTTGCTTGTGTTTATCTTACGATATACCATATTCGACATAATAAGCGCCCCACTCTAATAAGCGCCCACGGCGATATTTGCTAATATATTGGCTAGTGAAAAATTCCAATTAGCACCCGTTCCAGTTGATCAATGTACAAAAGACTTATTTATTCGCGTATAATACGCACTCATGTGTTAAATGCACCCTTAATTATGGGCAATTAAATTCTGAAAAAATATATCTGTCTGCATAAACATTTCAGGCTGTCAGCATAAACCACAAAATTTCTTCAATTTCAAAACAATCTTTCAACTGTTTTTTTCACCAAAATTATATTCTAATAAGAGCCCCTATTTCCAAATTTGAGAGCGCCAAGGCTTATTACATCAAATATGGTAATATGTTATATGATATATACAGTTTACACATGTTTGTTTGCACTTGTTTACACACACTCAACCTTTCTCCCCCGAAAAACATTCGAAAGTCATGTTGTTCTGCCATACCAATCGATACGGAGACAACACTCTATCACCTTGACAAGAAAATTAAGCATGTCCAGAGGCCATTAGTTAAATATAGATTTCTTCAACTGAAACAACAAGCCAGTTATGAAATAGCAGCATTCAATACTAAACATGCATACAAATTTTCTGTGTCCCAGTGGATGCACCTTGTTTTGGGGCGTCCATTTTCATTATTCATGAATACTGAAAGGGTCTGAATTGCCACGCCTCCATTTAGATGGTGAAAACTTCTAAAAATGACAATCAAACTGTCTATAGGATGCAGGATTTCAGATCCAGTAGATCATTAACACTTCTGGCTCATGGCAAGATCGCTTACTAGAAGAGGACCTGGGCCCACTTGCTCAAAGCGATCTTAGTGCTACGACTATTGTAAGCCTATGTTAAAGTATGGGAGTTACGATCATCTTAGCGCTAAGATCGCTTACTAGAAGAGGACCTGGACCTGATTTCACTAAGCGAAAGTAGGGCTGTGATTGTCGTTTCTCCCATAATGTTAGATACCATACAGCCTACACTCTGAGCAGGGCATTCCCCATTTTCTTCATTTTCCCGCGTTTTCAGGGCCTTGCCCAATCTCATTAAAATCACATCTTAGTTCTCGCTACCGCTGAACAAAGATCTGAGGACATCCCATTAGGGGTCACTTCAGAATGACCTTTCATCCAACCAATCAGAGCTTCACTTACCAGATCATGAAAGTCAGAATGTGATTTCTAATCATGCAGCCTCGAAAACTTTAAAACGGTGTATTCCGAACGATAGTTACGGGCTTAACGACTGAATCTATACAATCTAGACCATATATTAGCCATTCGAGAATATTCTTTTGTTCAGGTTTCAAATTTTTAAGCGAGAATTTGTCAAAATATGTTTCGATGCCTAGTCGCCAATTTGAAATTAGTGCAATAAAGCATGAAATAGGTGCCTTAGGGACATGATTGGCTAATGTCAACTTCTTGTCAGTAATTCCATTGGTCGGTCAGAGTTTGCGAAAGGTCGGTCTGACGTGACCCGTAATGGGATGTCCTCAGATCTTTGTTTAGCGGCAGCGAGAAATAAGATCTGATTTCAATGAGATTGGGGCCTCGCCTTAAGAATGGCAAATGTGATGTCTCAAACTGGCCGATTAGAGAGATAAGCACTCTCGTCAATGAAATATAGCTCAAATGCCCCAGGAAGGCAGAGAACAACACACAAACATGGTATCCTGCTATGTTTGCTTAATTATTTACCTGTTAGTTCATTCGTCAAAGAATAACCCAAAAAGAATATGCTTCAATATCTTTTAAATGTAATTATCACATTTAGAATTAAATGTTATGTTAAGGATAACAGATTGTCAGGAAAATCATAATGTTTATGTTACATTTTTTTAAATATACTTAAAAATACACAAGTATACCAATGAATGAACAATAATATGATACAACTTTTACAAACTGTAAATATCACAGATATTGTTTTCATGCATTTACAAAGATGCTCTTATGTTACAGTCCCATTAATTTCAACAGACATGTTTCAGTGATTGAAGAGGTGAGGTGAGGTGAAATGGGGTTTAACGTCGCGTCCAAGATAATTGCTGTTATATAGCGACGTGCATGTACGTGTGTGTGTTTGTGTGTCTGCTTGTACTTGTCCGGACTGATGCCGATTTATAGTGCTAGCTCATTGAGATACCATGCCGCAGTTTAACATGAATACCCCACTCAGACACAGTATACTGACTCCGAGCCGACCAGTCCTTGTTTTAGCCCCTTAATGCCGAGTGCCAGACAGGGTAACAACAAGTACCGATTTTTAACGTCTTTTGGTATGACGCGGTCGGGGATCGAACTCTGGACCTTCCTCTCTCCGGGCGGACGCTCTACCACTAGACCACGGAGGCGGTCGATAAAAGAGGAAATAAAGGTTATTTACAGTGGATCATTATCATGTTGAAGCGTTTGTCATTTCATGATTAAAAGATCAGGATATTATTGAGCCCCATATTCAATTTAAACAGAAAAATGTCATTGATATATGCATTTGTCAAAAGAATACATGTTATATCTTTTGTTGTATCAACATATTCAACATGTATATATTCCACACATGCACGAACCTCCACCAGAGCAAAAAATCCATTTGTGTTTTCAAAGTTCCTCTCCACTATCACTGGACAACAGTTGGTACATCGTTCTTAATCCAATTATGAAACAAATAGAATATCTTCCTGTGTATTACTTTGCAATATAAGTCTAAAAATGTACAGCAATTTGGAGCAGACGACAGTTTTACAATTCCAACCAATCAGGTGTCTCGGTTTGGTCACGTGACCTAAACACTCCATTTTGAATCAACTAGTGGCTTCTGAATTTCTTTCTTCATTTCGACAGGACAGGAAACAAGTGTCAGTACAATTTAATCAATTGTTTATTTAATTATCCCACAAGGGTATAGCAATGACAGTATGTTAATAACACTTGTGAGATAGTAAGATCCTGGATTTAAAGTATTTGACCCTCTAGTCACATCATTTACCCCTAATGAAGAACTGTCCATTTGAATTGAGGACATCATGATATTTAAACATAACAGTGGCGTTATATGTGCCCTAGAGTGACAGGTCTTTCAACAAGATCACAGATATAAGCGATAAAACTTAAACTGTTGACACTAACAGAATTCCAGAACCAGCTATTTCTGAATGAAATGGCTCAGAAAGGGTGATGCTCTTTAACCAACCAGATTGCTGCACTATACTAAAGCTCCACCTTTTTCTGTGATTGACTGTTTTCCAAATACACCAACAACCAATACAAAATGAAGAATAATGCCTTATATGGCTTGAGATAGAAAGATCCCGGTAAACACTTGAAATACAGAGCAAAACTTCACAACCGGAAGTGTATACACATTACTTTTGAACCGTTTACTGCAGCCAGGCCGTATCATTATGTCTTGATAATTGCATGTAATTGCATGTGAATCTATGCTAAATTCATATGTAAAACAGTCGGTGCTCTTTTTATTTTAACTTTTAAGCAATTGAGATATTTCTAATGACAACACTTTCTTGTTCATCAGCGGAATTGTAGCCAGGTATCAAATTACATTCTCCATAGACGCTGTAGAATCAGAACGAGGCAGGATTCCCCTGCTATAAGCAGGCATACCCACTGAAAGCTGATAGTTGTAGCAACAGTTATGATAGTTGTCATGTGTAAAATGCTTCGTAGAAATGTGCCCTGGTCATAATAGGGACAACTTCCTGAGGCAAGAGAGTTAACTGACTTTAAAAGTCCAGTTTCCACCCTTGCCGAACTACGCTGGAATTCCTGGGCTTGATCATAGCGCCACCAGTGGCTATTACGAGTTATGTCCCTTCTATGCCTCTCCTATTTGCCAATCAGATTCCACCCCTCGTATCACTATTGCATTGGGTAATCAAACAAAATGGCGGCGCTCAGTCAAGACGATCTGATTGATAATCAAGATCTATATTGTGATAAAACGGATCTTACATCGTGAAGTGCATCTAAAATATTGCTAAATGTGGCATTAAACAACAAACAAAGAAACAGAAGCTTCCCAATAACCTCAAATTGTGTAAACCAAACAGGTGAGGCTATTCATTAAACACAACAAAGGCCACTCATTAAATAGTTCTGTTTAGGTTATTACATGTATTTCCATTTTTTTGTTCTCGAAATGACAAGTTAACAAATATTATATTGCTTAGTAATTCTTGGCAGAGATTAATATCCCACCATCAGATTGAATATCAAGGATTAATAACAAATCAATTTGTTGTAGAATGACCAGGCCGATAGGAACAATACGACACTGAACAAGGGTAAGTAGTGCAAGTAAAGACTATTGACCACGATGACCCTCATGGGAGACTCAAAATAGCCCAGTCTTCTCATACCATTAAATCATTTAACACAACACACATCTCGTCTCTACTCATTGTTCAGTGGACCGTGTGATGTGTAGTACGAACTGTGATGGATCCATACAACATGCACAATGCTTGCTGCGAATAGTTCACTATACCACCTGGTCTTCAGAGACTAGCTTAGTGCATTGTCTTAAACATCTATAGCAACTTGCAACACACAATGACAACACTGCAACTCCGACCAACAACAAAAGAATTTATCGCCTTGTGAATATGCTTCATCTTATTACAGAACATATACCGTATTCGACATAATAAGCGCCCAGGGCGCTCTCAAAATTAGAAATAGGGGGCTCTTAATAGAATATTATTTTGGTGAAACAACAGAGTTGAAAGATCGTAAATTTCGTGGTTTATGCCGACAGCCTGAAATGTTTATATACGACAGATATATTTTCCAGAATTTAATTTCCCATGATTAAGGATGCATATAACACACGTATTATACACAAATGAATAAGTCTTGTATACATTGAACAATCGGGAGGGGTGCTAATTGGGATTGTTCACTTGCCAATATATTAGCAAATTTCGCCGTGGGCGCTTATTAGAGCGGGGCGATTATTACATTGAATACGGTATATATGTGGTTTTATTAGTCCCCAGAGGCGAGTGGTATAACATCTAACAAGGGACAATTAAAACCATATGTACACCCTGCGTAATACTGCTACAACTTATAGTATTTAGTTCCCAAGGAACGATAAAACATTTTACGAACTGCCCTTGTCGTGTGAGCCCTGTTGGTCCAGAAATCCTATTAGTCAGAACCCCCTTGGTCAATATATTGTCAATACCAGAGGATAACAAGTCTCAATTATGTGCATAAAAAAGGCACAAAACGTAAAATTGTGGTGAAAATTATATGCATCAGCCATTGAAAATAAGCGATGACACCAGGAGTTTGCAGAAATGGTAAGTCATCTATATCTCAATAGTGAATACTTGTCATGAATATGTAAACTAGTTACATTTATATAATTTTTGTTTACCATGAAAACTCGAAAAATAATTTTTTTTAAAAATCCAAAACATCAAAAGGCACCAGTTCACCGCTAGACCTATCTGTGCGCCAAGTTGGTGAAGAAATGTTGTACGGTTTTCAAGATCAGCTCCGGAAACGAGCGCTTCCCCAATGTCCAGTCCAAGTCCAAGTTGTTGCCATGGAAACTCGAAAAATATTTTTGCCGATAATCCCAAACTATGGAAAGACACCAGTTCACCACTAGACCTAACTAAGTGCCAAGCTTAGTGATGAAATATTGTACAGTTTCCAAGATCTGCGCCGGAAATGACATCTTGCACAGACAGACGTAAGTACTGACGGTGTCCATTTTAAAAGCCCCCAGAAAACGTATTGTGTGGGACAACAATCAAGTCTCACAATTCAGGACCCCTGTCAGTCAGGACCCATTTTAAGGGTTCAGAACCCTACTAGTCTTAACTGAACCTTGTTAGTCCAGAAACCCTGTTAGTCAGGACCCTGCTTCAAGGTTCAGAACCCTACTAGTCTTAACCGAACCTTGTTAGTCCAGAAACCCTGTTAGTCAGGACTCTGTTTCAAGGTTCAGAACCCTACTAGTCTTAACTGAACCTTGATAGTCCAGAAACCCTGTTAGTCAGGACCCTTTTAGTCCAAGAGCTTGGTTTGTCTGGACCTCATTAGTTACGTTTTTGCAAAGGCGTCTTGTATTTCATGGAAGACAGTTCCAATAAAGAGAAGTGTTGCAGTTAACGCAATGTATACGTCTGGATTTAAGAACAAAATAACTTGTGACAACTGTGGTCGAAATAATACTTTTTCCTCCAAGTTTGCCACAAGTCACTGTTTGAAATCCGAGAAAAACGTCATGGATATTCTGATCATTCCACAGTACACAAAACTGAAACTTGATATACTTATTTTGGATATACGTATCTGAGATATACTTCATATCTTTGCATGCCTATGAAATATGTATCAGGTTAAATGATATATACACAAACTCTTCACCTTTTTGGCCACACATCATATGTTCTGGGATATCTCCAGTATAAGAGATACCACCATAAAGACATGCAACCTTGGGAAAGACATCTTGTTTTCTTAGTATTGCATAACAATTATCTCATTATGGTGAGCTGACTTGCAGCATTAAACCAATGATTTTTACATGAACTGCAACTCCTGCGTATATGACACAATTCTTTCCGGAAATACTCAGCAAAAGTTTTTGATAAGTGACATGATAAGTGACATGATAAATTCGCTCAATATTTAAAATAGTTTGAAAATACTGATTGCTACCCCGCTATTTGTTCAATATAAACAAATCTACAAACTTTCAGAATCAAATGAGACTAAAATAACTTTCATGAAAAGGAAACTTGGATTTCCACTGTCTATTCATGGCCGGATCGCTGTCGCAATGCGTAACTGGATTGACCACACACCAGCCAATCAGCTGCTAGTATTTCCCCTAGCGCTTACAGCAGTCACGGTATATCGGACCACAAACAAGCATGGCAGGGCCTGTCAAAACAGAACCAGGTCTTGATTCATTTTTTGTGTAAAGAAAATCATGACCCCCAATTAAGGAAATGACCCCCATCCCAGATATGCGGTCATCGTGACGTCCATTTTCACAAGGATGTGTCAAACCCTGCTAATGATAAATCAATGAGAGATCAATGGGAATTCAATCATGAACATTTGCTGGCTCTCATCTGTTGATGGTGAAACAGTGTCGATGTGGATGAACTACAACAATACCTTGAAAGCTGCATTGAGTTCGATGAAGGACTCAAACAAGGTTGCATAGAAGTCCTGCACGGTATGCCAGTCTCCCGAACTGCGACACAACGACACATCCTCCCTGAAAACAAACAATGTATTACAGAACTCTAACATGTTCGTTTGTTTGTTATTGTCAACGTCCTTTTGTGCTCACTGACGTTCTTTCGTACACATTGTTCTTTCTTTTCTTATGACGTCTTTTCGTAACATTTGACTATTAATATTGCGCACTTTTGACATTTATTTCAACTTTGTATGTTTAACCCTCGTCTGTTTGTTTTGTATTTTGACCTTCAGTTGTAACATTTAGTTATTTATTCGTAATATTTGATCTTAATTGCGTACTTTTGTCAACTTTGTATTTTTTGACCGAATGGCCGCCCATAGCACTCAGTAATATTCTAGCTATTTGATGGCGGTCTGTAAATAATCAAGTCTGGACCAGACAATTAAGTGATTGAGATCATGAGCATAGATCCACACAATTGGGATCGATGACATGCATCAACCAAGTCAGCGAGCCTGACCATCCCGTCCCGCTAGTCACCTCTTATGGCAAGCATGGGTTGCTGAAGACCTATTCTAACCCCGGATCTACACGGGTCCAGAACTCTAACAGCTCCATTCAGGGTAACATGTATGCTTTGGTATAAAATAATGTAGTCATAATACCACAAGATTGTTAACAAGTGATAGATTATTTATTTCAAATTTCATTTTATTGTAGGATTCATATCTTGAATGTATGAATCTCATGTTAAATGTTTGGGCATCATTCGAGTGCTAAAATTTGATAGACAAGCTTAAAAATAATGAAACTTTGGGAATCGATTGATTGATTACAAAAGGCAAATTGGGTGATTCTTCTGCAAAAATTGCAGATTTTGTCTTAAACAGATCTGCGAAATTAGATTAGAGAGATAGAGACGGCCATGAACCAAGTCACTGGGCCTAACTATCCGATCCATGAAGTCGCCACTTACGACCAGTATTCGTTTCTGGGGACAATTCTAACCCAGAATCCCCATGGGGACGACACGAGTAGAAATCTAGAGGTGTCTATGGTGTCCAGATAAAAGACCAGAAACTGAAAACAAATTGTCACCTTGAAGCCCACCTCCTTCATTTTCAGCACAGTCTGCGCTGAACACACTGTCATCCTAGGGATCTTAACCCCCATCATCTTACCACCAAAACCCAAGGCAGTTTGTTCAGCCTGGTAAGTTCAGCCAATAATATATTAACACTAAAATCTAATGAATATCATGCCAAAGACAAGTACGGTCTTGTAGAAGCAAACATTTTTGGCACAGAATGTTGTCAAGGATGAAAGATGTAATGTTCTATTACTGAGCACAATGCATTGATAGTAGCCCAGGTAGCCAGCCATAGGTTCAACAGATAGATAACATCGCATTACAGGCAGAAATATATGAGGTGAGGTGAAATGGGGTTTAACGTCGCGTCCAAGATTATTTGCACTGATATAGCGACATGCATGTACGTGTGTATGTTTGTGTGGCTGCTTGTACTAGTCCGGACTGATGCCGATTTATAGTGCTAGCTCATTGAGATACCATGCCGCAGTTTAACATGAATACCCCACTCAGACACAGTATACTGACTCGAGCTGACCAGTCCTTGTTTTAGCCCCTTAATGCCGTGTGCCAGACAGGGTAACAACAAGTACCATCCTTTAACGTCTTTTGGTATGACGTGGTCGGGGATCAAACCCCGGACCTTCCGCTCTCCGGACGGACACTCTACCACTAGACCACGGAGGCGGTCAGAAATATATGAACAGAGAGTAGATTAGAATGTTACTGTCAAGTTGAAGATGCACGTATCATGTCATGTTCTGAAGGAAAACCAAGTGTTTTCTACTCATATTACAGATACATTGGCTTTACCTTAGCTTTCCAAAAATAGTTCTTCACAATTTCAATTCAATCTAGTTAATATCAAATTTTAGTAATCATTACTGCTACACAAAGATCTGAGGACATCCCATTACAGGTCACACAAGAATGACCATTGATCGACCAATGAAGTCAACATTAATCAATGAGAGAGCAGCTTTCGTAAGTGATACGGCACCAGTTTCAAACTGGCATCTTCCATTCCAGACCAGGTTTTGGAAAATATTTGACAAAGTTCTTGATTCGAAATTATAAAACTGAGCAAAAGAACCTTCTAGAATGTCTAATAGATGTCTGAGGTTGTATGGCAGTACTTCGTGTGGGCAATACAAAGTATCTTTCATTCAAATGTTTATCCCACTGACGCTAGAAAACAGATGATGATTTTGACAGAATCAGTTGTAGAGCCAGTAACTGTTTTTTCTGACTAACCTGTGTTAACTTTTATGAGGTTGCATGATTAGAAAACACACTGTCACTTTCCTGATCTAGTAAGTGATGCTCTGATTGGTCAAATGAAAGGTCTTTCTGATATATCCTGTAATGGGATGTCCTCAGACCTTTGTATAGCAGTAGCAAGAACTAAGATTTGATTCTAATGAGATTAAATTTCAATTCTTAATGCATTTTTATTAAAACAAAATAAATAACATAAATTTGAAACAATTGTACTTCACGATATATTCATACAAATTAAAGTGATTGCAGCATCCTAATTGGTGTTTTCTTCAAATGAAGGCTTTCATAAATCTTGTAAAACACACAAATGTTCAAATATTTTTCTCTCTCTGAAGATTGTTCTTTTTAAGAATAATGATCTTAAACCATCACAAATCCAACTGAAGCTTGTTAAACTGCTGTCTTTGTTTCATATTCATAAGCAGTCAACTGGACCTTCATGAGCCAAAGTAATCACATAAATAATCTATTGTTTTTTAATTGACATGTATTATTCCTGTATCCCTGTTACAAACATATCTCTGCGATCAGAGAAGAGAAAAACACTGGAAAACATCAAATTGAGATATCTTTTTTTTACAAAACAACACAAAGACAGCATTCACTCGCCATTCCCACACAGTAAATAAGGGCTAAGTTATAAGATTAAAGTGCAAGAGATCATAACAACTTCTCTAATAATCATGCGTTCATATTCGAATAAAAATGCCACCCTCGCCCTCCCTTGCCACCCTAAACTATCCTAGCCCCCGAAGCCGCCCCTTGCCACCCTAAACCTCCCTTGCCACCCTAAACTATCCTAGCCCCAGTAGCTGACCCTTGCCACCCCTTGCCACCCCAAACCTCCCTTGCCACCCTAAACCTCCCTTGCCACCCTAAACCTCCCTTGCCACCCTAAACTATCCTAGTCCCACTAGCTGACCCTTGCCACCCTAAACTACCCTTGCCTACAGTAGCCCCCGTAGCCGCCCCTTGCCACCCTTAACCTCCTTTGCCGCCTTAAACCTCCCTTGCCACCCAAAACCTCTCTTGCCTCCCCACCCTCAATGGCAACCTAAACCTCCCTTGCCATCCGATCTCAGCCCTCTCTAGCCCTCTCAAACCACCCTTGTCCTCCCTTGCCACCCTAGCCCTTCCTTGCCACCCTAGCCCTTCCTTGCCACCCTAGCCCTTCCTTGCCACCCTAGCCCTTCCTTGCCATCTTAGCCCTCCCAAACCGACCTTGCCACCCGAGCACTCTATTGCCCTCCCCAACCACCCTTGCCTTCCCTTGTCACCCGAGCACTCTGTAGCCCTCCCCAACCACCCTTGCCTTCCCTTGCCACCCGAGCACTCTGTAGCCCTCCCCAACCGCCCTTGCCTTCCCTTGCCACCCGAGCACTCTGTAGCCCTCCCCAACCGCCCTTGCCTTCCCTTGCCACCCGAGCACTCTATTGCCTTCCCCAACCACCCTTGCCTTCCCTTGCCACCCGAGCACTCTACTGCCTTCCCCAACCACCCTTGCCTTCCCTTGCCACCCGAGCACTCTATTGCCTTCCCCAACCACCCTTGCCTTCCCTTGCCACCCGAGCACTCTACTGCCTTCCCCAACCACCCTTGCCTTCCCTTGCCACCCGAGCACTCTACTGCCTTCCCCAACCACCCTTGCCTTCCCTTGCCACCCGAGCACTCTGTAGCCCCCCGAACCACCCTTGCCTTCCCTTGCCACCCGAGCACTCTGTAGCCCTCCCCAACCACCCTTGCCTTCCCTTGCCACCCGAGCACTCTATTGCCCTCCCCAACCGCCCTTGCCTTCCCTTGCCACCCGAGCACTCTATTGCCCTCCCCAACCGCCCTTGCCTTCCCTTGCCACCCGAGCACTCTATTGCCTTCCCCAACCACCCTTGCCTTCCCTTGCCACCCGAGCACTCTATTGCCTTACCCAACCGCCCTTGCCACCCGAGCACTCTATTGCCTTACCCAACCGCCCTTGCCACCCGAGCACTCTGTAGCCCTCCCCAACCACCCTTGCCTTCCCTTGCCACCCTAGCCCTCCCTTGCCACCCTAGTCCTCTCTTGCCACCCTAGTCCTCCCTTGCCACCCTAGCCCTCCCAAACTGACCTTGCCACCCTAGCCCTCCCAAACCACCATTGCCACAGCCTTCCCTTGCCACCCTAGTCCTCCCTTGCCATCCTAGCCCTCCCAAACTGACCTTCCTATCCTAGCCCTTCCTTGCCATCTTAGCCCTCCCAAGCCTTCCCTTGCCACCCTAGCACACTATTGCCCTCCCCAACCACTCTTGCCTTCCCTTGCCACCCGAGCACTCCACAGCCCACCCCCATAACTCTGCCTGCCATGACTATCTCAGAGTTTATATTTATGACAGTCATCATCCCCACCTTAGTAAACACACTATCAGCATGCATGAAAGAGCCATGCATACCCATCTTGTTTGCAGTTCTGATATAGCCATGGAAAATCAATCCTGACATTTGTTCCTACACAGAGGCAGCATTTCTAAATGCATCTCATTGTCTATGGATGTAAGCTAATAGGTCCTTGAAACATTTCCTCCAACATCCTGATCACAGTTGGACTGGAGTATCACCTGAGACTCCAAACCAAGGTTATCTTGATCAGCTTGAACAGTTTTCCTACATAATATCTATTGGCATTAGTTACATAACAATTCAACTGATCGCATCGTGTTTATCTCACAATACAGTCCATCTCCCCATGACAACAATTATTGTTCTCCATAGTTGTACTTGTCGGTAATATTGATTACACAATCACAATTATCCGCAACAAAAAATATTGTTTGTGAAGTATCATGCATAAAACAGATGAAGCCTAAGCCGGACATTACCTAACAGCAGATGATCGATCTCTCCTCAACACAAGAAACGGAGACAATTCAAATAAATGACAGAATATACATGTCTTCACGTCTACATGGGTACACGGCTTTACTCTAAGTCCTGTAGTCCTTGTCAAACTGCCAGTAGATTTTATCCTCGATTTACTCCAGGCGACTTTTACACCTTTAAGATTGTATCCTTGATTTACTCCAGGCGACTTTTATACCTTTACTCTAAGATTGTATCCTTGTATTACTCCAAGTGACTTTTATACCTTTACTCTAAGATTGTATCCTTGTATTACTCCAGGTGACTTTTATACCTTTACTCTAAGATTGTATCCTTGATTTACTCCAGGCAACTTTTATACCTTTACTCTAAGATTGTATCCTCGATTTACTCCAAGCAACTTTTATACCTTTACTCTAAGATTGTATCCTTGATTTACACCAGGCGACTTTAAACCTTTACTCAAAGATTGTATCCTTGATTTACTCCAGGCGACTTTTATACCATTACTCAAAGATTGTATCCTTGATTTACTCCAGGCGACTTTTTTACCTTTACTCAAAGATTGTATCCTTGATTTACTCCAGGCGACTTTTATACCTTTACTCTAAGATTGTATCCTTGATTTACTCCAAGCAACTTTTATACCTTTACTCTAAGATTGTATCCTTGATTTACTCCAGGCGACTTTTACACCTTTAAGATTCTATCCTCGATTTACTCACAGCAACTTTTATACCTTTTCTCTAAGATTGTATCCTTGATTTACTCCAGGCGACTTTTATACCTTTACTCTAAGATTGCATCCTTGATTTACTCCAGGCGACTTTTACACCTTTAAGATTCTATCCTCGATTTACTCCAAGCAACTTTTATACCTTTACTCTAAGATTGTATCCTGGCGACTTTCATACGTCGGCTCTAGGTTGTATCCTTGATTAACAGAAAGCAACTTTTATAAGTTTACTCAAAGATTGTATCCTTGATTTACTCCTGGCAACTTTTACACCTTTACTCAAAGACTGTATCCTTGATTTACTCCAGGCGACTTTAAACCTTTACTCAAAGATTGTATCCTTGATTTACTCCAGGCGACTTTTATACCATTACTCAAAGATTGTATCCTTGATTTACTCCAGGCGACCTTTATACCTTTACTCAAAGATTGTATCCTTGATTTACTCCAGGCGACTTTTATACCTTTACTCAAAGATAGTATCCTTGATTTACTCCAGGCGACTTTACACCTTTACTCTAAGATTGTATCCTGAGTGTAGTCCAGGCTGATTATCTCCACTTACTTCAGCTGTTCCGCTGTCTTTGTACGGACGGGATAGTTGACCTTTGAGGGGTTGGGTGAGGGACTCTTTGGGGATCTGTCAGGGTTTGGGCTGGATCTCGGGGAACGTGTCGTCCGTGAGCCGCCAGTTGAAAGATATGTGGGTCGGTTCTGGTTCTGTGGTCCAGTCAGATGACCACTGCCTCCTTCTATGCGAGGGAGCTCTGTCGATTTGGACGTTCCATTCTCAGATGATGTGGATCCACGATCTCGACGTTTCTCATCAGGAGAAGACCGAAACAGACTTGTGATGACATTAAGGGGACCAGACTTGCCTTTGTCATTCTGCAACAAAATTAATACATTGTAAACATGTCGCATACAAGACTTGATATAAAATAAGACAAGAGTGAGTGAATACAGTTTAACACAGCTGTCAGAACACAATTAGTTGCCACACACACTTGGCAGAGGTAGTTGCACAATACGCTAGTAGGACTTGGCAGAGGTAGTTGCACAATACGCTAGTAGGACTTGGTAGAGGTAGTTGCACACTACGCTAGTAGGACTTGGTAGAGGTAGTTGCACAATACGCTAGTAAGACTTGGCAGAGGTAGTTGCACAATACCCTAGTAAGACTTGGCAGAGGTAGTTGCACAATACGCTAGTAGGACTTGGCAGAGGTAGTTGCATAATGCGCTAGTAAGACTTGGCAGAGGTAGTTGCACAAAACGCTAGTAGGACTTGGCAGAGGTAGTTGCACAATACGCTAGTAGGACTTGGCAGAGGTAGTTGCACAATACGCTTGTAGGACTTGGCAGAGGTAGTTGCACAATACGCTAGTAAGACTTGGCAGAGGTAGTTGCAAAATACGCTTGTAGGACTTGGCAGAGGTAGTTGCAAAATGAGCTTGTATTTCAGATTGGTGAAGAAAAGATATGATAAGATAAAACTTTATTATCCCAAGGGAAATACATATTGGGCAAGAGCTTATTGCAGCAAGGTGCTTATTAAGGAAAATATGGTAGTTCATTCTAATTTTTGCCATCATCAAGAATAAATGTACAGAACTATTCCATCTTCTGACTTTATGCATCTTCCAAGGGCAAGTGAGTTAACTGACTATAAAAGTCCAGTTTCCACCCTTGCCGAACTAGGCTGGTATTATGGAGTTACATTTTGGCTGGACTAACGAGTCTATGCATACAGTCCAATCAAAATCGCGCACTGAAATTGAAATCCGGTTCGTAAAGTGTCATGCAGATTTCAGTCAACTGCAGGATTTGCAAGGCATGTGCACCACTAACTAGTTGTCAACAGATATTTTCTAAATCTTTTCATGTTTTTAATCAAGTGATTTGATGCACTTTGCGATGTAAGACTCTTTTTATCAGCGAGCCTGGCCAGTCCCTTTAGTCGCCTCTTACAACAAGCATAGTCGCAAGCATGGGTTGCTGAAGAGCTATTCTACCCCGGATCTTCACGGGTCGTGGGTTGATGAGGAGGGACTTATATGTCGCTGAGACGTTCAGGGGATAACACACTAAAAGCATGAATGGGGGCATGGGTGGCCCAGTCGTCTAAGGTGCTGCGATTCGCTGTGCAGAGTTGTGTTCCTTGTGCATGCCAGAAACCTATGATTATGGGTTCAAATCCCGGTTCTGCCCGATTATGTTTCTAGGTTTGTCAGCACCATACCCGTGCTTCACAGAAATGGTAAACGTCTGAGATTTGCATGACTTCAGCCTTTCCTCCCACATTAAGCTGACACGCTGTGATATAACCTTCAACACAGACGTAGGTGAACATTTGACTGAAGCACGAGTAACTTAGCAATGACCTAAGATCAGGAAAGTAGTCCGTCATAATCTGACCTCAGGTCATCACCATGGAGTAGCCAATCAAGGGCCTGGAATTTGATCTCACACATGTTTGATACCAGTTATCTCAAATGGGTTTCTCACCCACGGATTTGTAAGAATACTCCATCTGTAGCAGTATCCTCCTATTTGTCACACACCATAAACTAACACAGGACATGGTTGGCTGTATCATGACTGTATGGGTAATTACATGTACCATATTGTGATCATCTTCCCGAGGCAAGTGAGTTAACTGACTATAAAAGTTCAGTTTCCACCCTTGCCGAACTAGGCCGGTATTATGGAGTTACATTTTGGCTGGACTAAAGAGTCTATGCATAGTCCAATCAAAATTGCGCACCGAAATCGAAATCCGGTTCATAAAGTGTCGTGCAGATTTCGGTCAACTGCAGGATTTGCAAAGCATGTGCACCACTAACTCATTGTCAACAGATATTTTCTAAATCTTTTCATGCTTTTAATCAAGGTGCTCACGTGATTTGATGCACTTCGCGATGTAAGACTCGTTTTATCACAATATAGATCTTGATTATCAATCAGATCGTCTTGACTGCATGGGCGCCACCGTTTTGTTTGAAGCAAATGCAAGTGATACGAGGGGTGGAACCTGATTGGTCCATAGGAGAGGCATAGAAAGGACATAACTCCTAATAGCCACTGGTGGCGCTACGATTGAGCCCAGGAATTCCAGCCTAGTTCGGCAAGGGTGGAAACTGGACTTTAAAAGTCAGTTAACTCTCTTGCCTCGGGAAGATGGACTTTATGATGCTTATTCATGATTTATCCCCCAGTGGTTCACGACATGGTTTAACAAATAGGCCAGTCAAGCTGAGAGAAGCTATCAAACATTAATGAGAAGCTGTAACACACATGTCTGACAGGTCAACACAATAGAACCCCATCTCCAACCATCCCATCCTGCTAGAGGACATTACGCCATCGGTGGAATAGTGGAAACAGACATGCATTTTCTTTTGGCATGTAACTTTTATCAAGAGTGAGTGAGTGAGGTTTACACTGCATTTAGCAATATTCCAGCAATATCATGGCTGGGGACACCAGAAATGGGCTTTACACACTGTACTTTCATCAAGATATGAGATACAATTGTATGCATTTTTTACACTTTTGCTGACACCAGAGATCTTATTGTTAAATATTTAGTGACAGTCACCAAACCCCTATTACTAAATTGCTTATGCTGTAGAAAACATGTACTTTAGATCTCAACTGTTTCTACCACTGTTTCTTCCCAATCTTCTTACTATGTATGTAAAATATTATTTGTCCAATGTTATAATAGTGTCTCATAAACCAAGAAAGGGCGGGTTGTTAAAAATATTTTATGAATTACAAGTGATTTTAACCTTGGACATTTAACTTGTGACACTTTAACAAACAATACCTGTCAGTCTGTGTGTCTGTCTGTGTGTCTGTAATTATCTATCGAGACTGGCTAGTGGTAATCGAGAAATGTCAGTCACAACTGAATTTGGAATAAAACAATACAAATCTGTAGAAAAAAAGTGAAACAACAGTATATATTCTGTGGGATCAGTGAATGGTCCCGTGAGGTTTCAAAATTACATTAGTAGTTCCTGAATTCATGGCATGATATGATCTAATATGAAACTCAGGAGTACAGACACAAGTGAGTGAGTGAGTGAGTGAGTGAGTGAGTGAGTGAGTGAGTATGGTTTTACGCCGCTTTTAGCAATATTCCAGCAATATCACGGCGGGGGACACCAGAAATGGGCTTCACACATTGTACCCATGTCGGGAATCGAACCCGGGTCTTCGGCGTGACGAGCGAACGCTTTAACCACTGGGCTACCCGACTGCCCCAGACACAAGTGAAATCTTTTCACTAATCGCCACTGAGCATTATCTTGCTTCATGCTGATTAGCTTGGTCGTACCAGTCATTCTGTTGTTTTCTTTGTGTATGAAGAGGCACCTCACCAGCCACTATGTTGTCATATCAATGCACTGTCGTAAATAATTGAGGATCATATCATCCTTTATTTATGACATAACAAATGATGCTATGTGACATTGTTCCAACAAAAGGCACACTCCAGCGCAGTGGTGACTTAGCAAAACACCATTGCAACAGGCTAATTTGCATATCATCTGACTTTTCTCTTGTTTGTAAACAAACCCTATTATTGTTTGTAAACAAACACGCTTATTCTAAAATCAGAACAAATTGGCCTAATGCAAACCTTTTGGGACCGATACTGAATTGTAAAATATTGTGTAGCATAAATATATCGACATGCTACTACACAGTGAGGTGCATGGAAATATATATTTATGGCTCAAAAAATAAAAGAATTGGTTCTCAGGCAATGGTTTTTGAAAATATAGTGCGGGCAGGGGTTGCCTTCTTTTTTTTTTTGATCGTTCAAACTAGTATGTAACCAATAAACAGTTGTGTAATCAATAAACAATCGTGTACAATCAACCTGGGGAAGGGCCTCCCTACATAAATGTATTCCTTAATGAGTAAAATACTGGAATACAGTATTTGACTACCGTTGGGCTTGGAATATTTAAGGATTTTTTAATTATTTTTTTTAAATGGAAATAAAAACGAAACATGCGGCAAACTTATGATGATGCAGGAGGTGCCTGAAAACCATGAATATTTTTTTTTTTAGCCTATACATCAAAGCGGTGCAAAGTTACAAGAACAGATAAAATGTTGCCAGTCCAGAGTTTTCTAAACTAACGAACAACCGCGTGGCCCAGTGGTAGAGTGTCCCCCCAGAGAGCGGAAGGTCCAGGGTTCGATCACCGACTGCATCCTACCAAAAGATGTTAAAAAATTGTAAGTCTTCTTACCCTGCGGCGCTTGGCATAAAGGGACGAAAACAAGGACTGGTCGTCTCGGTGTCAGTATACTGTGTCTGAGTGGGGTATTCATGTTACAATCGAAACTAGTCCGGACTAGTATAAGCAGCAACACACACTCACATGCATGCACATTGCTATCTAAGTGCAATAATCTTGGATGCGAAGTAACACCCTACCTTGACTAACAAGTATTGGTTGGTTGGTTTGTTGTTTAACGCCGCACTCAGCAATATTCCAGCTATATGACGGCGGTCTGTAAATAATCGAGTCTGGACCAGACAATCCAGTGATTGATATCATGAACATCGATCCACGCAATTGGGATATGATGACATGTATCAACCAAGTCAGCTAGCCTGACCACCCGATCCCGTTAGTCGCCTTTTACGACAAGCATAGTTGCCTTTAATGGCAAGTATGGGTTGCTGAAGACCTATTCTAACCCGGAATCTTCACGGGTCTGACTAACAAACAAAAGTAACAAAAGGGTAAACATAAGAAGAGTACTGTTTAATGTTAGTTCTCAGAAAATAACAATAAACTGGTGGATTGTCAACTTAGTAACTTTAACTCCCGGCCATCAGGCGTGCAACTTTCCAAAACTGACCGTCTCGGACTGTCGGACATGTGAGTATTTTAAATGCTGGTAATATATAGAATAACCTACTCAATTGTAAATTACAGATTGTCTTTCCCACATGAAATAATAATTAATTTACAATATCAAATAACTATGAACTGATTGTTCCTTGGAAACTATTAGTAAATATATCCTGGAGATAAGGAATAAATATGGGAATTATTAATGGTTTTATAACAGAACATTTTTCAGCAAATGTCAAAGAGACATGAGATAGGATATTGCAAGAAATTGTCAATATCCATACATTATCCAAATCCAAACCGACGTGACACTGGCTCTAAAACTACAGGGAAAAACTACAGGCAAATTATCAAAAAGGTCAAGAGCCAAGGGTTTTAAGATGCTATATTAGATATAAAAGATTGTTATGTTGTTGTTTTTTGTTGTTGTTTTTTTTTGTTTTTTTTGTTGTTGGTTTTTTTTGGGGGGGATCTGCATGAAATTAGCAGTTGTCACTCTCCTCTGCATCATGCAAAACTATCAGTCACTAAACAAAAGAGCACCATAGGGTTGAAATGATACAAGAAGGTCATGATACGATACGTGTCACGATACATAGGTCACGATACTCATATTTACGTCAAATCGCATGGAAACGTCTTGACAGTATTTCAGAGCAGGTACGAAAGGAAAAGCTTAAAAGTAGACACGTGTTCGTAGCAGTGATTTTTAGTAGAGAACTTAAAACGATAATTAAAACATGTTGCAATATTTGACTAACAAAAACGCTGGGGGATCTTTAAACCAGTAGTAAGTATTATATTTTATGAAGTGTATCGTCTTGTATCGATACAGTAAAAGACGTATTGTGTATTGTATCATTGCATGAAAACTCACGATGCACTGGTGCACCGATGTATGGTGAGGTGAGGTGGAATGGGGTTTAACGTCGCGTCCAAGATTATTGCACTTATATGGCTACGTGCATGTACGTGTGTGTGCTTGTACTAGTCCAGACTGATGCTGATTTATAGTGCTAGCCCACTGAGATACCATGCCGCAGTTTAACATGAATACCCCACTCAGACACAGTATACTGACTCCGAGCCGACCAGTCCTTGTACCATCTTTTAACGTCTTTTGGTATGACGCGGCCAGGGATCGAACCTCGGACCTTCCGCTCTCAGGGCGGACGCTCTACCACTAGACCACGGAGGCGGTCCACCGATGTATGGTATCACACCTGGATTACCAAGGTACAGAAACTCAGTCAGTGATACAGAGTTCCAGATAACTTTTTGAGCAATTGAATTTTTACTCGAAGGTTTCTATTTTCATCGAGTTATTATACTTTTTGTTGGGTAACCAATATTTTTTCACCTATTTATCACTCTATTGGGTTTTCCCCAAAATGAGTAAAGATTTTGAGATTTAAAAAAGTATGGAATTATGTTCTAGATGTATATAAAAGTTTTAAATTTTGAGCAGACTCGGAAGTAAATTAGCTCGTAATTGGGTTTCGGAAATTAGCTCCGTTTTACGCATGTTGAAAAAGCTTCATTGGGTATTTACGCATGCGTTTTCATACAAGTATGTTTTTCATTTAATGACTGTTTTTCAGTACGCAAGTTAAATGAAAGTAATTAGGTTTTGCCAGGGTATGAAATTCCCAAAAATTTCAGCCAGACCACAGGACTGGCTAGCTGAAATACTTGCCAGCCCTGACCAAAACCTGCCTGCCCACTATAATCATATGTTTCTCAGGATAAGCTAAAGGGGTTTCTTTTTGGTTACATTTTATCATTCATCTTTACATGTGAATTAATGCTTATCATCGGGAAATATTTTGAATATTTTCACATCTGGCAGCCCTAGTTGAAATCAACCAGTCTCGGACGGTTGGGCAGGCAGGTATTTCGAACACTGGTTTTGCATAGTTTTGGGGTGTATTTTACGCAAATACGCAGCTGTAGCTCTGGTGATATAACATCTGAGGGGTGAGGTTGACCAAACTAGTTCCTGCTACCTTCCAGCATGATTCCAGACCAAAGAACAGAGACAGGCCTGTGTCAAGACATTCCACAGTCACAAAATTCTAGGGAAGTCAGAATTCACCAATTTATCATAGCATCGACAATATTCTCAGACGATATGATATGTAATACCCACCTACCTGTATCCATTCATATCTTAATCCTGTATTGAATTATGTTTTAATCCAGTATCATTTCACACATGGGCCCTTTCATTCATATCTCATATATTTTGGGGTGCACATCTTGGGTATTTCCTGAATAGGGACATTGCTATTATTTTCATAATTTATAATTTCTCGCCTTTTTAATAGTGTTTATGAAACACAAAAATTCATGCAAAATTGATGCAAATTAAGTATCGCAATATGAATCATATTGTGAACAAAGTCTCGCAACATGTTTCGTATCGGGAAACAGGTGCATTGGGAAATGCCTACAAAATATTTTGATATGCTCTGATACTTATTGCCACTGCCACTGATCTGACCTTTTGTCCTGCCTTTTGCGATTGTAAAACTAAAACTGCGCGTTTCAATAAAAATGTTAAATACTAATTGAACTTGGGTGGTCACTTGTTAACACACATATAAACACAAAAACGTTCTTGACAGCTATCTACAAAATAAACATGAAGGGAAGGTTCCTGTTCCACAAAGTGATCATAGCGCTATGTTAAGTCTATGTCAAAGTAGGGGAGTTACGATCACCTTAGCACTAAGATCGCTTTGAAACAATCGTATGCCTTACTAAAATTACTTAAGAATTGACTTTCACTTTGTGTGAGTTCATTGGAGTATGAACCTTCATAGAGTGAGGGCAAAACTGTATGAACGTCGGAGCTTGGGATGATGTTCATACAATGTTTGGCCCTCTCTCTATGAAGGTTCATACTCCAATGAACTCACACAAAGTGAAAGTCAATTCTTATAATTTTTTTATTACAATTTCTTACCTTAAAGGATGTAGGCCAAGATCTAAACACAATTTTATTTAGTACGTGTGACGTCTTGTTTACACTTACAGACATTCAACAACCAGCTACATCGGGGAGTAAAATAGTTCCTCAAAAAGAGAGGTGACATGAGCATGTGGATGCACAACTTGCTCTTCAGAAACATCTTACGCAGCACATGTGTTCAAATCATATCCTCATTAGATGAGAAAGTTCTGTAAAGAACTGCCTCAGTAAGTCAGTCACAATGACAGCGCGTCGTAATACATAAACATCAAATACAAGACGTCAAAATGGCCGACACAATAACGTGACGGGAGAGATTTCCGAAGTTGTTAATGAACCTGTGGCGGTTACATGTGTTAGTCATCATTGATCAACTGGCCGATCATTAAAAGGTGAATAAAGATGCGTCAAACAGACAGTAAGGTTAATTCATAGATTGCTGGAGACACGGATCGAGTCGATACTAAGATAGTTTAGATGTGCATTTCTTCGGTTGTTCATTAGGATAGGCCGTAGCGAGGATATTTGTGAACAATCATGCAGTCACGCTCTCTGACATTTCTCAATGTATACTGAAACGCTGAGACCAAGAATTAAGGTTCCAAATGATCAGAAAGAACGCTTACAGGTATGTATGTTTTCATGCTAGGGAATTCCCAGGGGTTTCCCAGGGAATGTGGAAGTAGTCCGTCAGTGTTTACGCCATTTCAAGAACACAGTCTCGTGAAAAACGTATGAACGTCAAATTGTGTCGTTCATACACTTATGAACGTCAATTTCGCGGACATGTGACCGACCTCTCGTCCAATGGAAAAGCCGTATATCGTGTAAACTTCAAATTAAAAAATTATATAATGATAATTTTCACAAAGTGTGTTCATAAGGTAATCATTTTCCATATGTATGTCCAGCTCAGTTGTTACAAAGTACTTGAATCAACGACCTTGTGCAATAAGGTGGGGTTTAATGTCGCGTCCAAGATGATTGTACTTATATAGCGACATGCATGCATGCGTGCGTGCTTGTACTAGTCCAGACTGATGCTGATTTATAGTGCTAGCCCACTGAGATACCATGCCGCAGTTTAACATGAATACCCCACTCAGACACAGTATACTGACTCCAAGCCGACCAGTCCTTGTTTTAGCCCCTTAATGCCGAGCGCCAGACAGGGTGACAACCAGTAACATCATTTAACTTCTTTTGGTATGACCCGGCCGGGGATTAAACCCCAGACCTTCCTCTCCCCGGGAGGCACTCTACCACTATACCAAAGAGGCAGTCCCTTGTACAATAAATGATGTAACAAAGTATTTTTTGTCAGAAATGTGGGCGCTTTCAACACCATGAACTTATTTTAACCTGCCATAACAACTTCATCAATGTCACTGGCTCTGTAATAAACAGAATGTTAACCCTGTATGTTAATGGCAGGTGTAAATTACAGCTGGAATGAGTCAAAATTTACAACCCTGATACCCAAACCCTCTTACCCCACCCGACCCTACCCAGGCCTCAAGAGTTGGATACAAAATGTCTGATTGGAAATTGTTACATATGTAACATGTTCTGGTCATGCAATATTACACTAAAGTTGACTGAAGCTTTATCTTTACTCAAACATGTAAGTCAGAAGGAATGCATGCAGTCAGAAGGAATGCATGCAGTCAGAAAGGAATGCATGCAGTCAGAAAGAAAGGCAAACATTAAAAGAAATTGGTGACTTGTAGTTTAACCACTAGGGATGGCTATTGGAGGTTTAAAGTGTATAACAATATTTTGCGATGCACAAAGCCGTATCGCAATACGTATCACAATATATTGCATAATTCTAAATTTTGAATTCAGAAGCAATCTGATACATAAAGGTATGAGCTGAAGTTCAAAAATGGAACAAAACAAGATGCTGGTACAACATGATGTTTCCTCAGTCAATAAATACGCAGCCATCTTGGATCCCCCGTGTAATCTCCTGGGCAGTGAAGGCATTTGGCAAGTATATAACAATTACATAATGATAAAAATAGCTATTTGAAATCATCTGATATATCAAGCAAGAAAAAATGATATTGTGATACGTATCGTGGAAAGAATGAACCTCAATTTACCGATATACCGATAATACAGCACAACCTTAGTAACCATGGAGTTTAATTGATTTTTTTTGTCACTAAACAAAATATCACAAGACTAGCGAACCCAGGGCCAACTAGGGCCAACTAGGGCCAACACGATCTGAGTTCCAGTCCTTGTGTGAGTAGCATTAAAGCTCTTTGTGGTCATAACGCCCACATAAGATGAGTAAACAATCGTTTCTCCTCTTAGAATATGCAAAAGATATGCCGGTCACAGAATCTTTTCACATTTTGCTGTTTGTGACGCCAGTCCCAGTAACCATGGTGACCATATATACATAGACAATAAAGTATAATAAAAGCCATCATTTATGCATAAAGAAGTATAGATAGGAACATAAGACCCAGACTCAAAGAAATGTGGAATAAACAATGCGTGTCATATATTTCTCTAACTTCTAAAACACAACTGAGTATCATGAAACAAGCCTGCACACTGGTATACACGTATATATGATGGAACAGAAACATGATACAAACTACATCCTGGATTTAACAATTGAAACCTCATGCTGTGCATTCGGTTCCAAATTCAATTTAGCGCAGTTAAATACACAGGTAACCTAGCTCTACATTTAAAAAACAGTATGTTTATCTCCTAATTAACAACATATTTTTCCATAATTAAATTAAATATTTTTCAATTTGCATCTTTTAATGAATGATGAGCATTGAGAACATCTTAGATTACATGTAATATGAGCCAATTCCACGTAGTACATCAATCCCCCCCCCCCCCCCCCCCAGTTGTGTGTTGTAATTAGTTCTACAAACTGAAGTTGTATTACGACTCGGATCTCGCGAGCTCTATGACTAACAGCGTGGGATTCACTACCTTGCCATTGGAATCCTGGTTCCTGAGTTAATTTTTGAGTTTTGAAAATGAATGATTGCTGTGCGAGAATTGTGGCCGCATGGCAATGGACCAACCTCTGACTTTACTATTTAACGGGGCTGTATATTATTGAATTTTCTACCCCACGGTGAAAAATTTAAAACTGGTTTGAAAAGTGATAATTGTTGTCCAAATTTCTGTTTTGCTAATGAAAAAACCTCTAATATGTAGCTTTTTTATCGTTTTATCTTTTTTATTAGAATTATATGGTTATGTATAAAAAACGAAAATGCGAAAAATAACTTGATTTATGTTGCGAAAATCAATTTTCTGCTATGATGTCACAACATGGCGGAGAGGCAGTGTTTGAAATAGACATCAGCCCGTAGGCCGACAGAATTGTTCTCCGACTGATAGTTTTAAATTTCAGCAGGCCTGCAGTTTAATTTAGGCTGTAAACATGGTAAATAAATAATAACACTGATATTGCTTGGTGAAACAAGGTCCAGCTGCAAATTACTCCGCTCGTAAACTCTTTCAACACCGCTGGCCGGTGTAACAACCACACCATGGCCACGTAAAAATAATATATAGTTTCATGAACCTACCTGTCACATCATTCATTTATCAAATCACTTTTCACAAAGTCAGAAAATACGTATTTCATTTCCATTTAGCATATTTAATAAATAGATTTAAAATTATGAACTATTTCCTTCAATATTATTGAAAAATATAATAATCTGGGACACATGCTTCGATAACGGGTCCATATCGAACATGTCAAAGAGCAATATAAAGATGTTTCAAGCATATTGTAAATAAATTGAATAAAGTAACAAATAAAATCAACAAACATACATCTAAAAATTTCAAACTTACATCCAAGTTTTCATGCGATTTTGCGTAAGGTAAGTCAAATGACATCTCAGATTTTGTCGCCTTGATTTTCAGGCTCGGACATGATGTTTAATGCCAAAATATGAGCATGAGAAATCTTTGTCACAGGTCATCACATAGCACAATATGTCCATATTATTCGCGATTTCCTTCTTAAAATGTTCAAAATATAGACCTCTGTCTAAATCTGAAATATATCATACATGAGGTAGGTACCCATTCCTGTAATTTGGTTGGCTGCCTCAGGTCATGTACTCGATTTTGGCCAATCACGATCCTTATATTAGATTACAACAAAAGTGCATTAGAAACCAATTTCTATCCAATAAAATTGCAAATATACTCCTAGCGAGGATACTGTAATACCACTGATCTTCAGAGCTTTCCAATGAATCCAAACATCGAACGAATCTCTGCATGTGTTATTTATATAGAGCATAGAAAACAAGAGGTACCCGTTTGTCCCGCTGTTTTCTCATGTCAATGTTATCAGGAAATATGTGACGATAGATCGTACTTAAAGTTCTTTTGATCATCATTTTCAGATTACTTTAACAATGAAAATAAAAAAGAAATAAGTTAGTGGATAGCTCTATATTAAGATCTTATAATTGCCTAAAATGGCCATAAATTTTCGCTTTCTTTGGCTTATCTGGACGTCAAGAATGTATTAGCTTCATTTTTTACAAAGAAAACGGGGCATAACTCCACTATTCTTAATTGTAAGCCATTGTAACTCCGTATCCGTCGTGTCGTGGTGAGAATTTGTTGTGGCTTACGACAATACAGTGTAGCATTTGTTCGTTCATGTGTAACTGAAATGTTCCCACACAGCTATGGAGTGAGTTGGGTTTAACGCAGCTTTTAACAGTATTCCAGTTATATCATGGCGTGTCAGCTTAATGTGGGAGAAAAGCCCGAAGTGATGCAGGTCTAAGACGTTAACCACTTCGGTGAAACCCACAAGCACTGGTATGGTGCTGAAAAACCTAGAAACATAATCGGGGCGAACTGGGATTCGAACCCACAATCATAGGTTTCTGGCGTGCCCAAGGGACGCAACTTTGCACAGCGAATCGCGGCACCTTAGACGACTTGGCCACCCGTGCCCCCCACACAGCTATGGATATTGATACCCAGGGTTTCACATTGATTCGGTTTCTAGGCGATGACTGATGGTCATACAAAATGTCCTGAAGACATATTTCAAATTTAGTAATAATATAGAAGAACGTCCAGTAAAATCATCAAAATGTCCTGTGGCCAGTTCTCTTGCAAAATCACTGAAAGAAGATATTTCTCCCATTTTACGAAATTGGAACCACAAAAAATATAATAATAGACGGAGTATATAATTATATTTCCCCAAATATTCGTTCATAGTATAAATATAAAGAACATACAGTAAGGCTTTATCAGTAGAACAGCACGCACATGCACCCTAACCCAAACAGACACATGCCTCGAACCCATGAATCTCAAATGGTCGCTCACTATAAACGCACATCTTGTGCAACCTTTAGACATCAATGTTCTGTCAATCATACAATAAAATACGAACATTAAACAAATCATTTTGTCCACACTTGTGTATATTTATCAAATTTTAACACCTGTACTCATTAGCATCATAATTATACATATCCGAGGCATCACATATGGAGAGGAACTTGAGGCTCTGTATCAACGTTTTCATGTCACTAAATCAGCCTACAGTGTGTGCATCTGACTACAATTTGACTTCTGTGTGTAACAAGTATGTACAAGGTTAACTGAACACAAACTGTGTCCCTTAATTACACATACAAACTGAGAATGGATGCAATAAGTTTCATGATGTACCATATTCAACGTAATAAGCGCCCAGGGTGCGCTCACAAAATTAGAAATAGGGGGCTCTTATTAGAATATTATTTTGGTGTAGAATATTATTTTGGTGAGTTAAAAGATAAATTTTGTGGTTTATGCTGACAGCCTGAAATGTTTATATACAAGAGATACATTTTTCCAGAATTTAATTGCCCATAATTAAGGGTGCATATAACACACGAATGCGTATAATACGTGAATAAATAAGTGTTGTCTACATTGATCAATCGGAAGGGGTGCTAATAGGTATTGTTCACTAGCCAATATATTAGCAAATATTGCCGTGGGCGCTTATTAGAGCAGGGCGTTTGTTACCTCGAATACGGTATATTATATTGTAGGCACACCTGAAAAATGGGTGATTCATATGTTGGATCCATGTCAGTCGTAATTATGTTGTCTTTGTCATCAGTTGCAGAACACAAAAACAAAATCTGAGCACGTTCATCAACAAAAGTTTGGGAAATAAGTGAATGCCAGAGGACACAAACCTGGGACCCCATGTTCATACTTACCGTATTTCCTCTATTAGACGCCGGGCCTCTAATAGAAGCCGGGTCAATTGTTCAGTGCAAAAAATAGAAGCCGTGCCTCTAATAGACGCCGGGTCGATCAAGTGATACAATTAATGATCCTTTTTTGGGACCTAAATTACATAATGAGGACTCAAAATATTTCCATTTTGTGACGATTCGGGACATTCGTGGTCATAGTGAAATGGGGGTATTAATAGAAGCCGGGCCTCTAATTGACGCCGGGTCAAAGGCTTGTCCGAAATGAATAGAAGCCTGGGCGTCTAATAGAGGAAATACGGTAACTCATTAAGATGGGGGTTAGAATTGGTCTTCAGCAACCCCTGCTTGTCGTAAGAGCCTACTAGCGGATCAGGTGATCAGGCTTGTTGATTAGGTTCTTAGGAATGTCATCATATCCCAATTGCATAGATCGATGCTCATGATATTAATCACTGGATTGTCTGGTCCAGACCCGATTATTTACAGATTGCCATTATATAACTGGAATATTGCTGAGTGCAGAATTAAACAATAAATAAAATAAACCCAGCTTGGACCCCAAAATTTATTACTGAGAGTCAAATGGACTCAAAAATAGATATGCCAAGGTAAATCAACAATGCGGTGTATAGTTTATACCATGAGTGAGTGAGTATGGTTTTACGCCGCTTTTAGCAATATTCCAGCAATATCAAAGCAGGGGACACCAGAAATGGGCTTCACACACTGTACCCATGTCGGGAATCGAACCCGGGTCTTCGGCGTGACAAGCGAACGCTTTAACCACTAGGCTACCCGACCGCCCCTTTTACCATGAATGTATCAGACAACAACTGACTTCATCTGTTTCTAACATGCCATTTAAATATCAGACCACCATGACTCTAAATGATGTGTTGATTGAATATTGATTTGTGTGTTGTTTTTGTATCCGAAAGAGAAACAGGTCTTAAACATTTTCCACTGTAGTGAACAAACCAAGGCTTACAGCCAAACATTTTAATATTTCATGGTTTAGAGATATGCAAACCTTAAAAACTGAGAAAAAGGAAAAGAAATAACAATTGAAATAACAAGCCAATTCCAATAAACAAACGGGTGATAAGAAACTTGGTAAATACAAACTTGAAAATTGATATAAAAATCACCAGACATGTTGATTTACCTTTTAAATCATATTTTTTGTTCTGATAGGCATTGTTTTACATCCAGGGATTTAGATTACCTTGTGTATTTTCTTGTAAGCTTAGCCGGAAATAGCAATAACCTGTACATATGTTTTCTTGGAATCTACCAGTGATTCGGTTAAAACTTACCCAGTGATATAACTTTACAGGATTTTAATGCAAGGATCAGGAAAATTTGTATCTGAAACTATTTTTTTATCAGAAATAATATCAGAATAAATAATGTATGTAGATAAATAGAGATTACTACACGAGTGTCCGTTAGATACCATTTATCTTACGAGTTGTTTCAAAACGTATCTTAAGTGAAGTGTATTGGTGTGCGTGATGTCTTTTGAATTTTATCTGACTTTGAATTGCGTGTTGATGAGGTTGGTTGGTTGGTTTGTTGTTTCACGCCGCACTCAGCAATATACCAGCTATATGACGGCGGTGTGTAAATATTCTAGTTTTGACCAGACAATCCAGTGATTGATATCATGAGCATCGATCCATGCCATTGGGATTGATGACATGCATCAACCAAGTCAGCGAGTCTGACCATCCGATCCCGTTAGTCGCCTCTTATGACAAGCATAGTCGCCTTTTACGGCAAGCATGGGTTGCTGAAGACCTATTCTACCCCGGATCTTCACGGGTATCATTACTTTGAAGAGATATAAGAAGAGATATATCCAAGAAGTTTGGCTCTTCAAGTGTAGGGTTCGTGGTAACTCGTACAGTAAATAAAAGTGACAACACCCTTTCCATATTCATAAGAAATCTCTGCAAAAAGCAGAGTCGATTATACGAGTCAGACTATATTATGAGCATGTGTTTATGAATCACTACCTATTCCAGTTATATCACAGCGTGTCAGCTTAATGTGGGAGGAAAGCCATGAAGTGATGCAGGTCTCAGACATTTACCACTTCGGTGAAACCCATGAGCACAGGTATGGTGCTGACAAACCTAGAAACATAATCGGGGCAAACCGGGATTCGAACCCACAATCATAGGTTTCTGGCATGCCTAAGGGGCGCAACTCTGCACAGCAAATCGTGGCGCCTTAGATGACTGGGCCACCCGTGCCCCCCATCATCACCATACATTATGTATCCTTGCATTAGCAAATCTTACCACTGGTACCAAGCAACATACAGATACCTCCCAGAAGCCTTCCAGACACCCTCCAGTCCATTCTCCAACCTCCTAGTTTCTTGGTAATTTTCAGATTTTATTTTCTGTGTTTCACACTTAATTGAACAAAATTAACTACCAATGTGTTACCAATTTTTAGAAAGGTACTTTGAAGGTGTTCAGCCAAGAAGCCTTCTGAATCCAAATGGGAAGGTATCTGGAACGTTTCTGAAAGGTTTCCAGAGGGTTTCCAAAACACGGAAACCTGACATTTCATGCTAAGATGAGAGATGGCAAAAGGCCATGATTAAATAATGGCCTCTTCATATTGTGATGGGAGCTGCTTTGTTGCTGCAACGGATTCCCCGTAATTGGTCATCTAAACATCATCAATAATGTCCTCAAACTGACAACTTGATAATCAGAAAACAGGGCCATCACACTTGGCCTTTGTTAGCAGGTATCATGTGTTGAGACAGATAAAAATATTTGCTGCAATCATCTGTTCCATAGCAGGTATTCATCTTGGATCTCAAACTAATTGCCGAAGGCATCATATTGCAACATAATCAATATTCTGTTCAAATTCTGTTATTAGTTTATTTTACCGTATTCGAGATAATAAGCGCCCATGGCGATAATTGCTAACATATTAGCTAGTGAACAATCCCAATTAGCACCCCTTCCGATTGATCAATGTACACAAGACTTATTTATTCGCGTATAATACGCAATCGTGTGTTATATGCACCCTTAATTATGGGCAATTATATTCTGGAAAAATATATCTGTCGTACATAAACATTTCAGGCTGTCAGCATAAACCACGAAATTTATTTTTCAACTCTGTTTTTTCCACCAAAATAATATTCTAATAAGAGCCCCCTATTTGTAATTTTGAGAGCACCCTGGGCGCTTATTACGTTGAATACGGTATATTTAATATTATAGACTTGCAAGGGCTGTATTGGATATATTTGTTTCAATGGCTGTATGACAGACTAAACACTGCCTTCAATGCAATAATGCTAAACCATACATTAAACATGTTAAACATTCTAAATACTTTTTTACCTTATCAATAAAAGTCACATCTACAGGGCCATAATATTAGTTATAACTAACGACTTTACCTGTACAATGACTGACCTGTCATTGATTAGACTTTACCTGTTCAATGATTGATTAGACACAAGCACTAACTTACCTGTTCAATGATTGACCACACACAGGTTTGACCTTATCTGTACAATGACTGATAAGATACAGGTATGACCTTACCTTTAGTGTTCACAAACACAAGTATGGCCTTACATTTAGTGTTCACAAACACAAGTATGACCTTACCTTTAGTGTTCATAAACACAAGTATGGCCTTACATTTAGTGTTCACAAACACAAGTACGGCCTTACCTTTAGTGTTCACAAACACAAGTATGACCTTACCTTTAGTGTTCACAAACACAAGTATGGCCTTACATTTAGTGTTCACAAACACAAGTACGTCCTTACCTGTAGTGTTCACAAACACAAGTATGACCTTTCCTTTAATGTTCACAAACACAAGTATGGCCTTAACTGTAAGGTGGCCAGACACACATTTGATGACGCCTTTTGGATTATTGATAAGGTATGACCACACTTGTATAATGATTATACACATGTCTGACCATACCTACTCATTGATTGATCAGACATGTCTTACCTTAACGATATAGGGATTGATCAGACATAAGTATGGCCTTAGTTGTAAAGTGATTGATAATCAACACACAGGTAGCACCCTACCTGTATGGTGATTGATCAGGCACAGATATGACCTTACCTGTACATCGATTGATAATTAAGACACATGTATGGCTGTTTCTGTACAGCATTCAGTTGCCATACCTGTTCGATTACGTATCAGGCAATTATGACCTTACCTGTACTGTGATTGATAATTGAGACACATGTATGACCTTACCTGTACTGTGATTGACCACACACAGGTTTGACCTTATCTGTACAATGACTGATAAGATACAGGTATGACCTTACCTTTAGTGTTCACAAACACAAGTATGGCCTTACATTTAGTGTTCACAAACACAAGTATGACCTTACCTTTAGTGTTCATAAACACAAGTATGGCCTTACATTTAGTGTTCACAAACACAAGTACGGCCTTACCTTTAGTGTTCACAAACACAAGTATGACCTTACCTTTAGTGTTCACAAACACAAGTATGGCCTTACATTTAGTGTTCACAAACACAAGTACGTCCTTACCTGTAGTGTTCACAAACACAAGTATGACCTTTCCTTTAATGTTCACAAACACAAGTATGGCTTTAACTGTAAGGTGGCCAGACACACATTTGATGACGCCTTTTGGATTATTGATAAGGTATGACCACACTTGTATAATGATTATACACATGTCTGACCATACCTACTCATTGATTGATCAGACATGTCTTACCTTAACGATATAGGGATTGATCAGACATAAGTATGGCCTTAGTTGTAAAGTGATTGATAATCAACACACAGGTAGCACCCTACCTGTATGGTGATTGATCAGGCACAGATATGACCTTACCTGTACATCGATTGATAATTAAGACACATGTATGGCTGTTTCTGTACAGCATTCAGTTGCCATACCTGTTCGATTACGTATCAGGCAATTATGACCTTACCTGTACTGTGATTGATAATTGAGACACATGTATGACCTTACCTGTACTGTGATTGACCACACACAGGTTTGACCTTATCTGTACAATGACTGATAAGATACAGGTATGACCTTACCTTTAGTGTTCACAAACACAAGTATGGCCTTACATTTAGTGTTCACAAACACAAGTATGACCTTACCTTTAGTGTTCACAAACACAAGTATGGCCTTACATTTAGTGTTCACAAACACAAGTATGACCTTACCTTTAGTGTTCATAAACACAAGTATGGCCTTACATTTAGTGTTCACAAACACAAGTATGACCTTTCCCTTAATGTTCACAAACACAAGTATGGCCTTACATTTAGTGTTCACAAACACAAGTATGACCTTACCTTTAGTGTTTACAAACACATAAATGGCCTTACATTTAGTGTTCACAAACACAAGTATGGCCTTACATTTAGTATTCACAAACACAAGTATGACCTTTCCTTTAATGTTCACAAACACAAGTATGGCCTTACATTTAGTGTTCACAAACACAAGTATGACCTTACATTTAGTGTTCACAAACACAAGTATGGCCTTACCTTTAGTGTTCACAAACACAAGTATGGCCTTACATTTAGTGTTCACAAACAAAAGTACGGCCTTACCTTTAGTGTTCACAAACACAAGTATGACCTTACCTTTAGTGTTCATAAACACAAGTATGACCTTTCCTTTAATGTTCACAAACACAAGTATGGCCTTAACTGTAAGGTGGCCAGACACACATTTGATGACGCCTTTTTGGATTATTGATAAGGTATGACCATACTTGTATAATGATTATACACATGTCTGACCATACCTACTCATTGATTGATCAGACATGTCTGACCTTAACGATATAGGGATTGATCAGACATAAGTATGGCCTTAGTTGTAAAGTGATTGATAATCAACACACAGGTAGCACCCTACCTGTATGGTGATTGATCAGGCACAGATATGACCTTACCTGTACATAGATTGATAATTAAGACACATGTATGGCTGTTTCTGTACAGCATTCAGTTGCCATACCTGTTCGATCACGGATCAGGCAATTATGACCTTACCTGTACTGTGATTGATAATTGAGACACATGTATGACCTTACCTGTACTGTGATTGATAACTGAGACACAGGTATGACCGTAACTATACTGTGATTGATAACTGAGACACAGGTATGACCTTACCTGTTTTGTGATTGTTAATTGAGACACAGGTATGACCTGACTTGTATAATGATCAGACATATTCGACCATACATGTTCATTCCTTATCTGACAGGTGTGACCTTACCTGTACTGTGATTGATAATTAAAACACTGGTTTGACCTTACCTGTACAGTGATTGATAATTAAAACACAGGTATGACCTTATTCGTATAATGATCAGACATATTTGACAATACATGTTCATTCATTTATCAGACAGGTGTGACCTTACCTGTACAGTGATTGATAACTGAGACACAGGTTTGACCGTAACTATACTGTGATTGATAACTGAGACACAGGTATGACTTAACCTGTTCTGTGATTGATAATTGAGACACAGGTATGACCTTACCTGTACTGTGATTGATAATTAAAACACAGGTATGACCTTACCTGTACTGTGATTGATAATTGAGACACAGGTATGACCTTACCTGTTCTGTGATTGTTAATTGAGACACAGGTATGACCTGACTCGTATAATGATCAGACATATTTGACCATACATGTTCATTCCTTATCTGACAGGTGTGACCTTACCTGTACTGTGATTGATAATTAAAACACTGGTTTGACCTTACCTGTACAGTGATTGATAATTAAAACACAGGTATGACTTTATCTGTACTGTGATTGATAACTAAAACACAGGTATGACCTTACCTCAACAGTGATTCATAATTAAGACACAGGTTAAGTCTAACCTGTACCATGGTTGATAATTAAGACACAGGTATGACCTTACCTATACTGTGATTGATAATTAAAACACAGGTATGACATACCTTAACAGTGATTGATAATTAAGACACAGGTTAAGTCTTACCTATACTGTGATTGATAATTAAAACACAGGTATGACCTTACCTCAACAGTGTTTGATAATTAAGACACAGGTTAAGTCTTACCCGTACAGTGATTGATAATTAAAATATAGGTATGACCTTACCTATACTGTGATTGATAATTAAAACACTGGTTTGACCTTACCTTTACAGTGATTGATAATTAAAACACAGGTATGACCTTACCTGTACTGTGATTGATAATTAAAACACAGGTATGACCTTACCTGTACTGTGATTGATAATTAAAACACAGGTATGACCTTACCTCAACAGTGATTGATAATTAAGACACAGGTTAAGTCTTACCTGTACCGTGGTTGATAATTAAGACACAGGTTTGGCCTTACCTGTACAGTGATTGACAATTAAGACACAGACCTACAGAAGGTACCCGGGTATTGTCGCTTATGGGGTGGGTGGGTACCCTGGTAAATTTGGACTCGTCCCTAATAAATACAATACATAGAACATAGCTTATTCTCAAATATATTTATCACCAATCCTCATTTGTCATGATATAACACGCACTGCATGACAACATTTGAAAAAGCGTTAATGTGACAGGAGTTTCAGGTGTACATACCTGGTCCCCCTTGCCCCTCCCCCTCTTCTCTCTCGATCGGTGATATGAGGGGGGTCTCTCCGCAGACGCCCGCTCGTAGAAATTCCCACAGCGCGGACAGATCGTCCGCTTGGACCCGGGCGGTTGTAGGACGGTCTCGCTACAGGTGGGGCAGGTAATTGACACCACACCTCCACTCCCAGGTGAAGCAGCCATGGACAGACTGCACATGGGGGTTAATGTCGTTTATTCCTCATGTTTACATCCACGAATCCAGGACACGTTGGTATATGTACACAATATCACCGTTTGACAGCTTAGTCCGCCATCTTGTTTGCAGGTGCCCGTGACGTCATCACATCAATAGATAATGAAGGAATCGATGGGTATACATAATTGCCATGGCAACGTTGCACCTTCCTTTGCTTTAGTCGAACGTGTAAGTTGTCTTATAAGAATCTGTAACTGATTGAAGGTCTTGAATACTACTGAAAGTTAAATGGCGATATGATATATATATATATATATATATTCGACTTCCCATCAATAGCTCTGAAGCCAGATATGCCGTGAGATACTGCAAGACGACAGGCCGACCTTTTATATATATTATTTATCAGCTACGCCTAAAATACATTCTATACATACAGGAGGCATTGTTATAAATGATTATATTAATCAAAACAGCCTGCTGCGATTGCCCATCAAACTTCTTACAGACTGATCGATAATACTTTCCAATCAGATTATCTTTGCCTGTGTTCGATCGATGTCAATATCGATCTTGCGCTAAAACTGAAGCAGATTGTATCGATAGCCACACGACCATGAAGTCAAAACATATCAGAATCGGTTTAAGATTACAAACACACACTAAACGCGAAACCATTTCCATTGAGGGAGATTGTCATCTGGTTTATTAATTCATATACACATTTTGTGTTTATCCATCTTATAATTGCCAGAGTAAACATTACTGAATTGACAACAGTGCAGACTCTTATTTTTTAAATGGACACGTAGTCATTAACACGTTTGTATAGAGCACTACTATATGAACACCGCTTTATCAACTATTATAACGACTTTATTAAGTAGAACATATATATCAGATCCATCCTCTTTCGCATATATCAATAACTCGTTTGACCTTACCTAAGATATTTGAAATATCAAGTATCAGTATTTCGGTTTAATGAAATAAATAATGAAATACATATCATCAGTTAGATATTATATTCCGCACATCTCAAAATATGGATTTTAACTACAAGTTTAAGAGTAATCTGTGATGTCGGTGGTGTATTATTCACGGTACTCGATATTTAAGAAGCTCTTCTCAAATCGAGGCTTGAAAGTGTACAGGTAGAACCAAAAGAGTCTGATTTCACGAACGTGTGGAGAGTATTTCAGTTATATCATGGCGTGTCAGTTTCACGATGGAGGAGAGGTCGAAATCATGCATGTACAGTAAACTACGTTTATAACGAACACGCTTATAACGAACTTACCGATATAACAAACTTATTTTTTAGTCCCGGCCATTTGTTGTATATATGCTGTACATATGCTTATAACGAACTACGGTTATCACGAACTAAAATTAGTGGCCCCTGTGAGTTCGTTATAACCGTAGTTTACTGTATTAGACGATTACCACTTTGGTGAAACCGACAAACACGGGTATGGTGCTGACAAAATTAGAAATATAATCACGGCAACTGTGTGAATCGAGGCAACAATTATAGGTCCTTGGCACGTCTAAAGAATGCATCTCTACAACTTTCGGCTCCTTAGACGACTGGGGCGGTAGGGTAGCCTAGTGGTTAAAGCGTTCGCTCGTTACGCCGAAGACCCGGGGTCGATTCCAGACATGGGTACAATGTGTGAAGCCCATTTCTGGTGTCCCCCGCCGTGATATTGCTGCAATATTGCTAATAGCGCCGTAAAACCACACTCACTCACTCCCCTTAGACGACTGGGCCATCAAGCGAATACAGAGACACATGCACTTTTTGTGTCTGCGACAAGCTAACTGCAGTTCTCATAAAGGTCATGCATTAGCGGAAATATCAGAATAGAAGAATAGAAAACAACAAAAAATCAACCTTTTTTCTTATACAAGACATGCTTTGTTTGTTATTTATTTGCCAAGTCATTCGGGTCTCGCTGCCGGAACTGCCTCGTATTGTCAACACAGTTTATCTATATATACGCACTAGTTTCAACCATCGTGGCAGTTTCCCTGTATTGTTAATTCTAACAAAAGCCCAGATGTTGTCGCCATAGAAACTTGTCAACAGCTTCAGCACATAAGATTTCTGTGTGAAAAACACCCTTTAATCAATTGTAGAACTTAAGACAAGAATATTGGGTATGCTATTGCAGAGGATTACAGGTATTCGTCGCGTGGTAAAATATTGACAAGCGGGCGCAGAAACCGACGGATATCTTAAGAGCTTTAGTGACTGAACATACTGGAACTATCTCAATGCTGAAGTGACAACTGAACACACCACTTACTGAACTACCTTACCGACGCCTGAACACACCACTCACTAAACTACCTCACCGACACCTGAACACACCACTCACTGAACTACCTCACCGACACCTGAACACACCACTCACTGAACTACCTCACCGACAAGTGAACACACCACTCACTGAACTATCTCATCGACAACTGAACACACCACCTACTTAACTACCTCACCGACAATTGAACACACCACTCACTGAACTACCTCACCGAGACCTGAACACACCACTCACTGAACTACCTCACCGAGACCTGAACACACCACTCACTGAACTACCTCACCGACACCTGAACACACCACTCACTGAACTACCTCACCGACAAGTGAACACACCACTCACTGAACTATCTCATCGACAACTGAACACACCACCTACTTAACTACCTCACCGACAATTGAACACACCACTCACTGAACTACCTCACCGAGACCTGAACACACCACTCACTGAACTACCTCACCGACACCTGAACACACTACCCACTGAACTACCTCACCGACAATTGAACACACCACTCACTGAACTATCTCACTGACACCTGAACACACCACTCACTGAACTATCTCACCGACACCTGAACACACCACTCACTGAACTACCTCACCGACACCTGAACACACCACTCACTGAACTACCTCACTGACACCTGAACACACCACCTACTGAACTATCTCACTGACACCTGAACACACCACTCACTGAACTACCTCACCGACACCTGAACACACCACTCACTGAACTACCTCACTGACACCTGAACACACCACCTACTGAACTATCTCACCGACACCTGAACACACCACTCACTGAACTACCTCACCGACACCTGAACACACTACCCACTGAACTACCTCACCGACAATTGAACACACCACTCACTGAACTATCTCACTGACACCTGAACACACCACTCACTGAACTATCTCACCGACACCTGAACACACCACTCACTGAACTACCTCACCGACACCTGAACACACCACTCACTGAACTACCTCACCGACACCTGAACACACCACCTACTGAACTACCTCACCGACACCTGAACACACCACTCACTGAACTACCTCACCGACACCTGAACACACCACTCACTGAACCACCTCACTGACACGTGAACACACCACTCACTGAACTACCTCACTGACACCTGAACACACCACTTACTGAACTACCTCACCGACACCTGAACACACCACTCACTGAACCACCTCACTGACACGTGAACACACCACTCACTGAACTACCTCACCGACACCTGAACACACCACCTACTGAACTACCTCACCGACACGTGAACACACCACTCACTGAACCACCTCACCGACACGTGAACACACCACCCACTGAACTACCTCACCGACACCTGAACACACCACTCACTGAACTACCTCACCGACACCTGAACACACCACTCACTGAACTACCTCACCGACACCTGAACACACCACTCACTGCACTACCTCACCGACACTTGAACACACCACTCACTGAACCACCTCACTGACACCTGAACACACCACTCACTGAACTACCTCACTGACACGTGAACACACCACTCACTGAACTACCTCACTGACACCTGAACACACCACTCACTGAACTACCTCACCGACACCTGAACACACCACTCAATGCACTACCTCACCGACACCTGAACACACCACTCACTGAACCACCTCACTGACACGTGAACACACCACTCACTGAACTACCTCACCGACACCTGAACACACCACCTACTGAACTACCTCACCGACACCTGAACACACCACTCACTGAACCACCTCACCGACACGTGAACACACCACTCACTGCACTACCTCACTGACACGTGAACACACCACTCACTGAACTACCTCACTGACACGTGAACACACCACTCACTGAACTACCTCACTGACACCTGAACACACCACTCACTGAACTACCTCACCGACACCTGAACACACCAATCACTGAACTACCTCACCGACACCTGAACACACCACCCACTGAAATACCTCACTGACACCTGAACACACCACCCACTGAACTACCTCACCGACACGTGAACACACCACTCACTGAACTACCTCACCGACACCTGAACACACCACTCACTGAACTACCTCACCGACACCTGAACACACCACTCACTGAACTACCTCACCGTAGCCTGAACACACCACCTACTGAACTACCTCACTGACACCTGAACACACCACTCACTGAACTACCCCACCGACACCTGAACACACCACTCACTGAACTACCTCACCGACACCTGAACACACCACTCACTGAACCACCTCACTGACACCTGAACACACCACTCACTGAACTACCTCACCGACACCTGAACACACCACTCACTGAACTACCTCACCGACACCTGAACACACCATTCACTGAACTACCTCACTGACACCTGAACACACCACTCACTGAACTACCTCACCGACACCTGAACACACCACTCACTGAACTACCTCACCGACACCTGAACACACCATTCACTGAACTACCTCACTGACACCTGAACACACCACTCACTGAACTACCTCACCGACACCTGAACACACCATTCACTGAACTACCTCACTGACACCTGAACACACCACTCACTGAACTACCTCACCGTAGCCTGAACACACCACCTACTGAACTACCTCACCGACACCTGAACACACCACTCACTGAACTACCTCACCGACACCTGAACACACCATTCACTGAACTACCTCACTGACACCTGAACACACCACTCACTGAACTACCTCACCGACACCTGAACACACCACTCACTGAACTACCTCACCGACACCTGAACACACCACCTACTGAACTACCTCACCGACACCTGAACACACCACTCACTGAACTACCTCACCGACACCTGAACACACCACTCACTGAACCACCTCACTGACACGTGAACACACCACTCACTGAACTACCTCACCGACACCTGAACACACCACTCACTGAACTACCTCACCGACACCTGAACACACCATTCACTGAACCACCTCACCGACACGTGAACACACCACTCACTGCAATACCTCACTGACACGTGAACACACCACTCACTGAACTACCTCACCGACACCTGAACACACCACTCACTGAACTACCTCACCGACACCTGAACACACCACTCACTGAACTACCTCACTGACACGTGAACACACCACTCACTGAACTACCTCACTGACACCTGAACACACCACTTACTGAACTACCTCACTGACACCTGAACACACCACTCACTGAACTACCCCACCGACACCTGAACACACCACTCACTGAACTATCTCATCGACAACTGAACACACCATCTACTTAACTACCTCACCGACAATTGAACACACCACTCACTGAACTACCTCACCGAGACCTGAACACACCACTCACTGAACTACCTCACCGACACCTGAACACACTACCCACTGAACTACCTCACCGACAATTGAACACACCACTCACTGAACTATCTCACTGACACCTGAACACACCACTCACTGAACTATCTCACTGACACCTGAACACACCACTCACTGAACTACCTCACTGACACCTGAACACACCACTCACTGAACTACCTCACCGACACCTGAACACACTACCCACTGAACTACCTCACTGACACCTGAACACACCACTCACTGAACTACCTCAACGACACCTGAACACACCACTCACTGAACTATCTCACTGACACCTGAACACACCACTCACTGAACTACGTCACCGACACCTGAACACACCACCAACTGAACTACCTCACCGACACCTGAACACATCACCAACTGAACTACCTCACTGACACCTGAACACACCACTCACTGAACTACCTCACCGACACCTGAACACACCACCAACTGAACTACCTCACCGACACCTGAACACACCACCAACTGAACTACCTCACTGACACCTGAACACACCACCAACTGAACTATCTCACCGACACCTGAACACACCACTCACTGAACTATCTCACGGACACCTGAACACACCACTCACTGAACTACCTCACCGACACCTGAACACACCACTCACTGAACTATCTCACCGACACCTGAACACACCACTCACTGAACTACCTCACCGACACCTGAACACACCACTCACTGAACTATCTCACTGACACCTGAACACACCACTCACTGAACTACCTCACTGACACCTGAACACACCACTTACTGAACTACCTCACTGACACCTGAACACACCACTCACTAAAATTACCCCACCGACACCTGAACACACCACTCACTGAACTATCTCATCGACAACTGAACACACCATCTACTTAACTACCTCACCGACAATTGAACACACCACTCACTGAACTACCTCACCGAGACCTGAACACACCACTCACTGAACTACCTCACCGACACCTGAACACACTACCCACTGAACTACCTCACCGACAATTGAACACACCACTCACTGAACTATCTCACTGACACCTGAACACACCACTCACTGAACTATCTCACTGACACCTGAACACACCACTCACTGAACTACCTCACTGACACCTGAACACACCACTCACTGAACTACCTCACCGACACCTGAACACACTACCCACTGAACTACCTCACTGACACCTGAACACACCACTCACTGAACTACCTCAACGACACCTGAACACACCACTCACTGAACTATCTCACTGACACCTGAACACACCACTCACTGAACTACCTCACCGACACCTGAACACACTACCCACTGAACTACCTCACCGACAATTGAACACACCACTCACTGAACTATCTCACCGACACCTGAACACACCACTCACTGCACTACCTCACCGACACCTGAACACACCACTCACTGAACTACCTCACCGACACCTGAACACACCACTCACTGAACTACGTCACCGACACCTGAACACACCACCAACTGAACTACCTCACCGACACCTGAACACACCACCAACTGAACTACGTCACCGACACCTGAACACACCACTTACTGAACTACCTCACCGACACCTGAACACATCACCAACTGAACTACCTCACTGACACCTGAACACACCACTCACTGAACTACCTCACCGACACCTGAACACACCACCAACTGAACTACCTCACCGACACCTGAACACACCACCAACTGAACTACCTCACTGACACCTGAACACACCACCAACTGAACTATCTCACCGACACCTGAACACACCACTCACTGAACTATCTCACGGACACCTGAACACACCACTCACTGAACTACCTCACCGACACCTGAACACACCACTCACTGAACTATCTCACCGACACCTGAACACACCACTCACTGAACTACCTCACCGACACCTGAACACACCACTCACTGAACTATCTCACTGACACCTGAACACACCACTCACTGAACTACCCCACCGACACCTGAACACTAAACCTACTGAACTATCTCACCGACATTGAATATACCACTCGCTGAACTATCTCACTGACACCTGAACACACCACCTACTGAACTATCTCACTGACACCTGAACACACCACTCACTGAACTACCCCACCGACACCTGAACACTAAACCTACTGAACTATCTCACCGACATTGAATATACCACTCGCTGAACTATCACACCGACACCTGAACACACCACCCACTGAACTATCTCACCGACATTGAATATACCACTCGCTGAACTACCTCACTGACACCTGAACACACCACTCACTGAACTATCTCACCGACATTGAATATACCACTGCTGCACTGACAACAGTAAAGAACACTAACCACTGAACACCACCTATAGGTACAACATGGGAGCACTTCAGAAAGCTTACCCTGATAAGTTCGATTTTGCTATAGATACTAACTAGTGGATATGTACCTCGCCGCACACAGACTGTTAACCCCTGAAGGTAGAGTAACCTAGCAAAGCTTGCATGGAAACCTCTTGGGAACACAACTGTCAATGTCATTGTGCACTTTCTTCATCATCTCTCTGTTTGAACGATATCGATTATGAGGATGACATAGACATATATACAAGGGATGATCCACGTGCGTGAAATGAACTCACCACAATTGAAGTAACGTCAGATACAAAGTCTTCAGGTTAAATCATTCGCTGACCAAAGTACTCGGGACGGAATCACCGCTCAATGGGTGAAATCAAATGTTTTTGACACCAACAAAACAAAACCTGGTTTCAAGAATATTTACGGATAATTTGACATTCTGAGGGTTGGGGTTTGGGGGACTGGGTGAGGGTTGGATTAGATATTTATTCTGCTCCAGCTTCAAAACCAGATATGTTATTATCAAAAACTATGAGCCTCGGTATTTGTTAAAGAAAAACACCTTGAAACAATTATTTTTTTGGGCAGGCAATTTCTTTTTGACAATAGTCTAAAGCATACTTATTCTTTTCAAAACTTTTCTTGGACAATATATTATTTTGATAAGAGGTGTTTCTGGTGGACGGATGTCACAAGTCTACACAACGAGCAGCTGGTGCCTGGAAGGTCTTTATGGTGGACGGATGTCACTCGTCTACACCACTAGCAGTTGATGCCGGGAAGGTCTTCATGGTGGACGGATGTCACTCGTCTACACCACTAGCAGCTGGTGCCTGGAAGGTCTTCTTGGTGGACGGATGTCACCCGTCTACACCACTAGCAGTTGATGCCTGGAAGGTCTTCATGGTGGACGGATGTCACTCGTCTACACCACTAGCAGTTGGTGCCTGGAAAGTCGTCATGGTGGACGGATGTCACTCGTCTACACCACTAGCAGTTGATGCATGGTAGGTCGTCATGTTGGACAGATGTCACTCGTCTACACCACTAGCAGTTGATGCATGGAAGGTCTCCATGGTGGACGGATGTCACTCGTCTACACCACGAGCAGTTGGTGCCTGGAAGGTCTTCATGGTGGACGGATGTCACTCGTCTACACCACTAGCAGTTGATGCATGGAAGGTCTTCATGGTGGACAGATGTCACTCGTCTACACCACTAGCAGTTGATGCCTGGAAGGTCTTCATGGTGGACGGATGTCACTCGTCTACACCACTAGCAGTTGATGCCGGGATGGTCTTCCTGGTGGACGGATGTCACTTGTCTACACCACTAGCAGTTGGTGCCTGGAAGGTCTTCATGGTGGACGGATGTCACTCGTCTACACCACTAGCAGTTGATGCCTGGAAGGTCTTCCTGGTGGACGGATGTCACTTGTCTACACCACTAGCAGTTGATGCCTGGAAGGTCTTCCTGGTGGACGGATGTCACTTGTCTACACCACTAGCAGTTGGTGCCTGGAAGGTCTTCATGGTGGACGGATGTCACTCGTCTACACCACTGGCAGTTGATGCGTGGAAGGTCTTCATGGTGGACGGATGTCACTCGTCTACACCACTAGCAGTTGGTGCCTGGAAGGTCTTCATGGTGGACGGATGTCACTCGTCTACACCACTAGCAGTTGGTGCCTGGAAGGTCTTCATGGTGGACGGATGTCACTCGTCTACACCACTAGCAGCTGGTGCCTGGAAGGTCTTCATGGTGGACGGATGTCACTCGTCTACACCACTAGCACTTCATGCATGGAAGGTCTTCTTGGTGGACGGATGTCACTCGTCTACACCACTAGCAGTTGATGCCTGGAAGGTCTTCATGGTGGACGGATGTCACTCGTCTACACCACGAGCAGTTGGTGCCTGGAAGGTCTTCATAGTGGACGGATGTCACTCGTCTACACCACTAGCACTTCATGCATGGAAGGTCTTCATGATGGACACATGTCACTCGTCTCCACCACTAGCAGTTGATGTATGGAAGGTCTTCATGGTGGACGGATGTCACTCGTCTACACCACTAGCAGTTGATGCATGGAAGGTCTCCATGGTGGACGGATGTCACTCGTCTACACAACGAGCAGTTGGTGCCTGGATGGTCTTCATGGTGGACGGATGTCACTCGTCTACACCACTAGCAGCTGGTGCCTGGAAGGTCTTCATGGTGGACGGATGTCACTCGTCTACACCACTAGCACTTCATGCATGGAAGGTCTTCTTGGTGGACGGATGTCACTCGTCTACACCACTAGCAGTTGATGCATGGAAGGTCTTCATGGTGGACGGATGTCACTCGTCTACACCACGAGCAGTTGGTGCCTGGAAGGTCTTCATGGTGGACGGATGTCACTTGTCTACACCACTAGCACTTCATGCATGGAAGGTCTTCATGGTGGACAGATGTCACTCGTCTCCACCACCAGCAGTTGATGTATGGAAGGTCTTCATGGTGGACGGATGTCACTCGTCTACACCACTAGCAGTTGATGCATGGAAGGTCTTCATGGTGGACGGATGTCACTCGTCTACACCACTAGCACTTCATGCATGGAAGGTCTTCATGGTGGACAGATGTCACTCGTCTCCACCACTAGCAGTTGATGCCGGGAAGGTCTTCATGGTGGACGGATGTCACTCGTCTCCACCACTAGCAGCTGGTGCCTGGAAGGTCTTCTTGGTGGACGGATGTCACCCGTCTACACCACTAGCAGTTGATGCCTGGAAGGTCTTCATGGTGGACGGATGTCACTCGTCTACACCACTAGCAGTTGGTGCCTGGAAGGTCGTCATGGTGGACGGATGTCACTCGTCTACACCACTAGCAGTTGATGCATGGAAGCTCTTCATGGTGGACAGATGTCACTCGTCTACACCACTGGCAGTTGATGCGTGGAAGGTCTTAATGGTGGACGGATGTCACTCGTCTACATCACTAGCAGTTGATGCATGGAAGGTCTTCATGGTGGGCGGATGTCACTCGTCTACACCACTAGCAGTTGATGGCTAGAAGGTCTTCATGGTGGGCGGATGTCACTCGTCTACACCACTGGCAGTTGATGCGTGGAAGGTCTTCATGGTGGACGGATGTCACTCGTCTACACCACTAGCAGTTGATGCCTGGAAGGTCTTCATGTTGGACGAATGTCACTCGTCTACATCACTAGCAGTTGATGCATGGAAGGTCTTCATGGTGGACGGATGTCACTCGTCTACACCACGAGCAGTTGGTGCCTGGAAGGTCTTCATGGTGGACGGATGTCACTTGTCTACACCACTAGCACTTCATGCATGGAAGGTCTTCATGGTGGACAGATGTCACTCGTCTCCACCACTAGCAGTTGATGCCGGGAAGGTCTTCATGGTGGACGGATGTCACTCGTCTCCACCACTAGCAGCTGGTGCCAGGAAGGTCTTCTTGGTGGACGGATGTCACCCGTCTACACCACTAGCAGTTGATGCCTGGAAGGTCTTCATGGTGGACGGATGTCACTCGTCTACACCACTAGCAGTTGGTGCCTGGAAGGTCGTCATGGTGGACGGATGTCACTCGTCTACACCACTAGCAGTTGATGCATGGAAGCTCTTCATGGTGGACAGATGTCACTCGTCTACACCACTGGCAGTTGATGCGTGGAAGGTCTTAATGGTGGACGGATGTCACTCGTCTACATCACTAGCAGTTGATGCATGGAAGGTCTTCATGGTGGGCGGATGTCACTCGTCTACACCACTAGCAGTTGATGCCTGGAAGGTCTTCATGGTGGGCGGATGTCACTCGTCTACACCACTGGCAGTTGATGCGTGGAAGGTCTTCATGGTGGACGGATGTCACTCGTCTACACCACTGGCAGTTGATGCGTGGAAGGTCTTCATGGTGGACGGATGTCACTCGTCTACACCACTAGCAGTTGATGCCTGGAAGGTCTTCATGTTGGACGAATGTCACTCGTCTACATCACTAGCAGTTGATGCATGGAAGGTCTTAATGGTGGACGGATGTCACTCGTCTACACCACTTGCAGTTGATGCATGTTCTTCATGGTTGACAGGTGTCAATAAAAGCGACAAATCCCATTCCATTAGAAATCTCTGCCGAAAGACAGATCCCGACCCTACCATGAGCATGTGTTTATGAATCACTATCAAATAGTGATTATACCAGGTATTCGAAAGAGGGTGGGCGTATCCTATCCAACCGTTGACACCCGTCACAACACATGCAAAGTCAATTGTTTACCTGAAAAAAACACGGGAATGTATGGTACAATAGTGAATTGCATTTGACATCATTTTTGTTACAGAGACGTCAAATTTTCAAATGTCCAACATGTCTGCCATGAAGCTGTTTGAAAGCTTTACTGAGGCCTTGAATGTTGTAGCCATTACCAAACTACTGAGCAAGGGTCGTATGACGCTCTTTGAAATCTTGGTAGAAAGAGCACGCCCGACTGTATCCCAAAAGTCGTATAATGTAGACACCAAGGGCTGGAGCTGCAGGAATATTGCTAGACATAAAGGGAAAGTTGACTGTTGGTAAGTTGAAGTCATCCCTCTAGTCATTACAGTCATACGGAGAGTGTCTCGTCGCTCTGAATCTTTGTGCATAGATCTAAATATGAAACAGATGAGGTGATATCACTGGTCTCCTCTATTTCTAGTTGGGGAAATCGGTGAAAGGAAATTGGCTATTTGATGGTTATTGAACGATATCATATCATCGATATACCTGAAGCTGAAGGTAAACTTCTCCGCGAAATTAATCTGCTGACTGCGGTGCGAAAACAGCGGGTAATTTGAGAACGCCATTACCACGGGAATGGGTCCAGGCGTAAGCGTAGGTTACAGAAATGCGCGCCCCGGAGATACGGAGGATGGTGCAGACCTAAATGTCACCTGACATGTTTTATGTCAGAGACCAGTTAGGTACAGGGAGCAGGCAAATAGAGACGTACTGAACGTTGTTTGTTATTTAATATCCTACTCAGCAATATTCCAGCTGTATGTCCGCGGTCTGTAAATAATCGAGTCTGGACCACACAAAGACATGCATCAACCAGGTCACCGAGCCTGACCACCCGATCCCGTTAGTCGCCTCTTACAACAAGCAGAGATTGCTGAAGATCAAATCTAGCCCGGATCTTCACGGGTACATCAGTTACCTACAGGAAGCATGAAAATAGACCAGCAGGGTGGCAAGGATGCACAAGCCTTCAATGTCACCTGACTTAGCTGGTAAGTATAACGTTACCTATTACCAGGTTGTTCCTCAAGAAAGGTAAACCGCAGGACCATTCAGAAATAATCAGGATAACAATGTCATCCTGTATAATAATACTTTTACTTATCAAACGTAGCTGAAGGATGAAGCCTATTTTAAAATCCCTTGGTTCAGGATTTTTCTTCCAAATCCAAAGAATCGGCGGTAAAAGTAATACTAAATGGTAAAAACATGTATTTTTCATGTGATTACTGAAACTAACCGATTTTCGAGTAAAATAAAGAACAAATGTTGGGTTTTGGGGGGCATGACAAGACATTTCTGCGCACCCCATATTAGCCTATTGGAGTTTGTGTTAAGTAAATACAACGGATGAACTTGTCGGATGTCTGGAATCAATATATTTCCCTTTCATATTTTTTAGCGAAGATGGCTCTGATTACACGCATAGTTTAAGAAAACATAAACATTCCATACAAAGTGATGATAGAACGCATGAATATTTTATCAGTAAGGTACGTATGATAACGATTAAGTGCTTCCCACCGACCATGAAATGGAAGTTGAGTTCAGCCGGAACATTTCAGGTTTCACATTTTAAATGCAACAATATTTTTTATTCATGCCAAAACATTGAAAAAGAAATAAAACGTGCCACTGAGTGGTAATCTGAAAATGATGGGAAGCTGGCTTCCAAGCGTTAACTTTCAATCGATCGCTATTCCTAAGACCGTGAATTGCGTCCCATATACAGGAAACTAACACTGATCCACTCACTCACCCACACTCACTCACTCACTCACCGAATGACAGTTCCATATGCAGAAGGGTATACGCAAATGGATATATGACAAATCGATCCGACGGACGGACAGACAGATAGATAGATGGGTGGGTTGGTTTGGGTGTATTTTTTTGTAAGATAGATAGATGGTTCGATTCATTATTAGATGAGGGGCATTCGGGTAGCCTAGTGGTTAAAGCGTTCACGCCGAAGACCCGGGTTCGATTCCCCACTTGTGTACAATGTGTTAAGTCCATTTCTTGTGTTCTCCGCCGTGAGATTACTAGAATATTGCTAAAAGCGGCGTAAACTCATACTCAATCACCCATTGTTAGATGAACACACTCTCAGCGCAGCAATAACATAAAATAACACAGATGAAGTTACCAAAGAATAGCCACCAAAAGGAAAGCACATATGTCATGCTGGTCTCGGTATTGATATCTCCAATAGGTTGCAATGCCTGACTTCTTCTTCGTAACTTCGGCGATTGCGAAACATGCTCTCATTGATTTCCGATATATGCTTAGTGACCCAAGTGGTGTTGGTGTGTCGTCAGGGTAGATCTCCCATCACGTGACCTCCATCTTCGTCTGTCGGCTGTTTTCCTGTACAAACACAAACGATCTCGCCCCGTGCACTGACACAGTGAACAAACGGCCCGGCTGACCGGTTAAGGATGTTTACATGTGTTCGACAAATAAAATAATGTTCCACATCTCCACCTGACTAAATGATTATTTTTTTCTGTGGGAAATTGATTAATTTCACGGTGTAATATACCAGTTCAATAAGTTTGATTTCCATGAGCTACTTTATTGCAGAGTGGGTAATGGGTGTTGTTGGGCTTGACAATTGAAGGTTTGCCATTGTCTGGGTATTACTTTACAACTGTCTTTTTTAAGCCTCTTGTAACTCCATATGGAGTGTTTTTTGTGTAAAACATGTATTTACGTGTTGTATGTATTTTATTAGAGGTGACATTACAATAAACAATATGTTTGTCAGTTCATATGTCTATACTACTTCCACTGCACCTCTCTCTCTATCTTCTCTCTCTCATCTCTCTCACTCTTTTCTCTTTCTCTCCACAGAGCTGAGGAGCGTTTGACTGGCAGGATGTCTCTTTGTCCCTCAGTGCAAATGTAGCTATGTTTTGTCTAAAAGTACCATGGTAGCCCTGATCCTGTTATATTGTTCAGAAATATGGGATTGTGAAAAGTGTACAATAGCAAGGAAAATACATTTTAAAATCCTAAAGCGTGGCCCTGGTCTTCACTGTGTATGGGACCGCCTCCGTGGTCTAGTGGTAGAGCGTCCGCCCGGATAGCGGAAGGTCCGGGGATCGATCCCCGGCCGCCAAGAGTTTGCCACTAACGTGGCTATATCCCCCGCCCCTGTTGCAGAATTTATGACATAATTAAATCTAAACAAACCCGAACCTTTTTTAACCGAGGGGGAACTTGTCATGGAAATTGTAAAAAAAAAGAAGAGTTTGGAACCTAAGTCCATCTTGCTGCCATGGAAACGTAAAAAAATAAAATTTCTAAAATGTCTAAATAGCAAAAGGCACCAGTTCAGCATGTACCTGACAGACCTGCAAAGTTTGATGAAAAAAGATTGAACGGTTTCTGAGTTATGCTCCGGAAACGAAACGTGACGGACGGACGTGCGGAAGGACGTAAGGACGGACGGACGGAGCCCGTTTCTATATCCCCCGCCAACTTTGTTGGGCGGGGGATAATAATCTTGGACGCGACGTTAAACCCCATTTCACCTCACCATCTCACTGTGTATGGTGAACATGACAGGGTACATTTCAGTACACAATTAGCAGAAGGAACTCCATGTATATAATATTGGCACACACTAATCATTTATGTTCTAACGGGGCGCAAAAAATGTCAGACCCTATCTGTCATTATCTCTTGCCATTTTAGGTTTAACAGAAGTGTGTACCTGTAAATACTTGACTCCATGGTTGGTTTCAACTCTCGAAGCTATTTGAGAGATAACATCTTGTTGGGAAGCTATTTCATCTGGTGATAGGGAAATATATTACCAAAATACCACAACTATTTTCGGCTTTGATAAATATATTCTGCTGAATACTAAACCACAACTTAGCAAATGAAACTTGTAAATATATAAATGAAATATATAAAGGGAATTTCGCTTTTTTCGTCAAATGACATCTTTATTTCACCGAGTGACTTTTTAGTTTGTCTTTCTTTTTTTATTGTTATATTATTTATTTTCTCACCGAACATATACATGTCATAGGTTAATCAAGAAGACTAAAACTGTTCTAGGAAAACTTAAAATATCGATTTATATTTTAAGAAAAATATCGTATTTCATCTCTAAATAAATATTAATATGAAATACAATTCCGGAAAAGTGTATCATGTTCTCATAAGTAGTTTGTGCGAAACCTTATCAGTCTGCATTGATAAAGGCTAGGAATCTATCGAGGGCATTTTCACTGTACAGTAAGCTACGTTTATAACGAACACGCTTAAAACGAACTGACGGATAAACCAACAGATTTTTTTTGTACCGGCCATTTGCTGTGTATATGATGTATATATGCTTATAACGAACAACGGTTATAAGGAACTAAAATTTGTGGTCCCTTTGAGTTCGTTATAACCGTAGTTTACTGTATCAGTACTGAGTAGTAGAATATATAATATGTGAAGAAATACAACAATACTATTATTGCGAATGTGTGGCATGTAGTTCTACAGGACCCGTGAAGATCCGGGGTAGAATAGGTCTTCAGCAACCCATGCTTGCCGTAAAAGGCGACTATGCTTGTCGTAAAAGGCGACTAACGGGATCGGGTGGTCAGGCTCGCTGACTTGGTTGATACATGTCATCGATCCCAATTGCGTGGATCGATGCTCATGATGTCAATCACAGGATTGTCTGGTCCAGACTCGATTATTTACAGACCGCCGTCATATAGCTGGAATATTGCTGAGTGCGGCGTAAAACAACAAACCAAACTAATCTTCCCGTGAAGTAGACCAGTGTATTTGTTGTTGATAGGGGCTTTAACCTCATTCGACATTTAGACACAATTTACGTTTAGAACCCTGCAAGTGCATTGTATTATTCAAACCCGTGTCTCGTGCGCCTCGAAAGAACGCCTTGACCTGTAAGCCGTTCTGAAACCTTGACTCATAACGAGCCTATTCTCTGTACAACTATGCGGATGATAGCGTACTATTGTACTCGCATACAGATCCCGCCATGACTTTGCAACCACGCTTAGACGAAGGCCCACCCAGTCAAATGTCAGGCAATATGCCGGGAGAGTAGAACCCACACATATCTTCAAAATGCCAGTATTGGGAGTACAAATATCCCTTGCGGTGACAGTGCTACTCTTCTTGGGCTGGATATTGACCAAAAGCTGACCTTCAATGGCGGCAACTAGCCGCGTCCCAAATAGACTTGGTCCATGAATAGACAAGCATGACAGACAGACAGACAGGCAAGCAGATAGACAGACAGACAGGCAGGCAGAAAAGGCAGGGAGGCAAGCAGGCAGCAGGCAGAAATTTTATTTCACTTTTTATTTGTTTATTAATATCTCACCAGAGAGAATGAAATGGTCATCTGTCAACCTTTTATTATTTCTAATTTTACTTATAATCCCCTTATTTGGCACTTCTGTAACAAGTCCAGCACTATAACAGAGAAACAAATTAAGGAAGGAGACATTCGTTTTGTTTATAATGACAACTGTTCTCCCCTCTCGTGTCTTCTTCTAAATGTCGGTACAGGCTTTTTACATATAAAGCGTCTTAACTTATGGACATGGCACCTGGGGCCTTCAAAATTGTTAAGAAACCATAATCTGAACATTGTTGTTTGCAAATTTTAATTAAAATAAAATATTCCCTTCCTCCCAAAGGCAGGAGTTCACGACTGAATTACCCAATAGTGCCACTGAATTCCGTAAGGCTGAATCATATAGGGAATTCTGCAAACTGGTCCGGAGTTCAATCTCATTAAATCAGATCTTACTTCTCGTTAGCGGTAGCGAGAACTAACGTCTGACTTTAATCAAATTAGTCCAGAACTGCGATGGTCCCATATGCCCTTGCCTAGTATGCCGATGACTCTGCTGTGAACTTATCAATTCTAGTATATATTTTATGGATTTTTTTATCTTCCTAGTATTTCATTTTCTTGTTTTTATTTCTGTTTGTAAATGTTTAAACTGTTTGTCGGAAACATCGCTGTGTAGTAAATGTTCTGTGAATATAATATCCGACGTTAAACAAAGCTTCTTGTCTCTTACAGATACTATAATCATATTGTGAATATTATTTCTACTGCTGTATACATTTTCAATCAGAACATTAACGTTGATAGTCCCAGTCCTCGAGCTAGGTTGTGCATATATACCAAACGCTTTTCCTTCGAAAATATGTGAAAAGAATGAATATATTTCATGTAGTAAAACATAACAAATATCCTGGAAATAGTAAGATCCATTTCATTTTATTATCTAGATTTAGAAAAGTTTTCTTTTATTTTGACATGTCGAGTTAAGTCGCGACAATGTTGATGAAATATGCGCTTTGTGTTTAGTTTAGGTCATCATTAAATGTCGACACTGTCAGAGATATACATATACACCAGTCGCATGGAAAACACTTTTAAAGGGAGGTCACTCTAGTCAAAAAGGTGTGCGTGTCATGGCTGACCCTTCCAGAACGTGTCATCAGTAGCGACATCATCTTGATTTTCTGCGTTTCACGACCTGTTCACAGCGAAACCATCAACTAACAACATGTGGTTCATGTTTGTAATGAGCTGGGTAGCTCTCGTTATTCAAATATTCGTGGTAACATTGTCTATTGGTAAGTTATAAGGCATTCCAAATATTTCCTTTTTTTCCACCTTCGCCTGACTCAGTAACACAATAGAGCTGCTCGGTGACTGTATACCATCAGCACTGCAGTAGCAGCCTTTTTCATAATGCATATGCTTGAGACTCTATGAAATATAATAGATTTGCAAACGTATGGAAGTTTGACATTCCCATGCACTGACCAACAAGCCTTCTTATCTGTGATACTCATCAGAACATGTACGGATGGAGTAAAGTCTATCGCGTCCACTCTGCCTATTGTGTATTGTAATAGGAGCGTTTGAAATTGGAACTAGTACTATAGTCCTTACCAAATTGCACAATAGTTAAGGTATCATAAGGACTAGTAGAAATTTTGCCTTTTTATGGGTTTTGTTATATGTTATCATTATAAGGACTAGTGGACAGAACTGTTAGTTTCTGTCGCTTGAAATTATACATGTATTTTTACAAAATTTACATACCTAATATTGAAATACTGTGTGCATTATTTCGACATAAATATATATTTGGTATATTCTACAGGAACTTTGCATGTCATTGTCAGCTTGAACATTTGCTGGCCCAAATAGGACATAAATTCTGACACACCCCTACAAGTACAAAGCCTGAAATTCTACTAGCTCTCTGGATACCTTTAGCATTTGACATTCTTGCTGGGCCTAGTGTCCATTTGCATCATTGCTGATTCCATATGTTTAGTTGTTTGAAATAAAGTTACAAAATGTACATTGATGTCTGAAAACTAAACATGGCCAATGCTTTGTGGTTAAAAGTGCAACTGAAACCTTTGTTATTTGGTTATTAATCAATGATATGTATTGGGGCTGGGATGAGTCCAAATATATTACCCAGATACCCCACCCCCTATTACCCGACCTTACTTCCGTACCCTCTGTAGGTCTAATGAGATATAGGTACAAAATGTCCAATTGGGAAACATTTGACCGTACTCCTGTCAAAATAAATTTAGATACACGTATAAAACGATCTGGTCATGCATACACTGAAGTTGACCGAAGTTTTATCTTTATGCAGACATATAACGTCAGAAGGAATGTGTGCATAGTCAGAAAGAAATTTGAACATTTGTCACTTATAGTGTAACTAAGGAGTTCTAGATGATTATTGCCGTTAAACAATACAATCATGTGACTAACCACGGGTTCGTGTAGTACTATGGGTATATAGGTCCTACTCCACATGCTCAGTACCCACTTGACCCGAGTTACCCGGACCCGTGAAGATCCAGGGTAGAAAAGGTCTTCAGCAACCCATGCTTTCCGTAAAAGGCGACTAATGGGATCGGGTGGTCATGCTCGCTGTCTTGGTTGATGCATGTCATCGATCCCAGTTGCGTGGATCGATGCTCATGATGTCTGGTCCAGACTCGATTATTTACATCCCGCCGTCATACAGCTGGAATATTGCTGAGTGTGGCGTTAAACAACAAACAAACGAATTACCCGTCCCAGCCCTAATATGTATGGATTAACCATGTCAAATGCTTTCAACCTCTTGAGTGAGTATGACCTTGACAGTGTATGCATTAGACATGCATCATGTTGCTTCCACTTTCACTATCTCAGAGCTCCAGATAAGCTTTTGGTGTTGTGGGTATTTTACCCATGCATTTTAAAATCATTGGGTATCAGTAATTCTATCTGCGTATTCAAATTTCTGTTACCCACTAGTTTTTACACATGTGGGTATTTAAGTTAAATATTTAAAAACACTATTCATCTAGTCCCTGCAAACTGGTGTCGTGTGGGTTCGCGAGCTTTATAGGACTCAAAAATACCACGATACTTCCACACGAAAGTGTGATGGCAAATGATCAGGACGTAACTGTCATCGTGGAGTTTGGCAAGGTTGACGGAATGCCCGTTTATAATTTCAAAATAAGTTGCTGATTTGCTAATCGAATACGCAGGGTTACTTCACAATAATTTGAAGATACGCACAAATTTTATTTTTGTAGCGTATCTGTAATGTTCGTTGCGTATTTGATACGCTTGGATTATATTTTACTGCGTATTTCTGCATTTCTGATGCGTATTTCACGCAGATACGCAGCTTATCTGGAGCTCTGTATCTTCACCTTCTGGTCACGTTTTGGTACAAAGTATGTTTTTTGATTGGTGCATAATATTTACGCTCAGTGGGACATTGGGCACGTTCATGTAGCTAGGTTTATTTTATATAATTATGGAGGGGACACAGGTGGCCTAGTCGTCTAAGGTGCTGTGATTCGCTGTGCAGAGTTGCACCCTTGGGCACACCAGAAACCTATGAATAATGATTGTGGGTTCGAATCCCGGTTCGCTGATTAAGTTTCTAGGTTTGTCAGCACCATACCCATACTCATGGGTTTCACCAAAGTGGTAAACGTCGTGATATAACTGGAATAATGTTAAAAGCGGTGTTAAACCCAACTCAAACACTTTAACTATAACTATAATTATGGGGGCCACTGACTGTCTCTAAAACATTTTACGTCTCACACAGCTGTTACAATTATTGAATGTAAACTTCCTCTTTTTCGTGTCTCATTTTGCTATCAGCCTCTTTCATTGGCTGAAAGTCCCAAATGGACCAATGAGACTCATGCTTACACATTTGTGCAAATATAGTAGACATATGGATGATTTTCATTGGTTCTTTACTGTGACTAATAAACCAAAGCCTAACAGCAAAATCCAAGAGCAGACACTGAAACAGTTGAAAAAATGTTCAGAGATAGATATATTTTAGTTTTCTTTTCGTCGTGAACACAGCTTAAACCATCTTCTGATTAATGCCCAAAATGTTTCTGTTTCGAATGACCGCAGAATCGCCATCCACGGGTAACGTTAGTGAACATGGTGAAACAGAGAAAGTTTTGCAAGGCGCATCTTACAGTGAAAGCTTTGCATAAATCATGTGGAATCTTAAGTCAATGACAAAGCTAAATTATTAATTTTGCCGTGCTAACAGTGATCACAAACAAGCAGTTAGATAATATTTGACATCGGATGTTGTTACGGCAATACATGACGGTACATCTGAGAAAGAAGCCATGGGAAACATTCCATGTATAGCTAGCGCTACCTGTAGATGAGGAGTCTGCAATAACATGCATTTCAGATTTACTACTGTTTTTTTATGATCTCTCAGAGTGTGGCCCCATACTTTTTAATAATGACCCCATGTTATTATGCTGAAGGGATCCCTGTCCCCCACTTGTTCAGTTTCCTTGCAGAGCACTGCACTAAGGGCTGGGCTGAAGGGAAAATAATATGGTTCAGGGACTTTGAGACAGACTATGACATACTGCCTCTCATGTGTCACATCTTGTATATACATGTATGTTACAAATTTTGTTCTTTATGGATGTCAACTTCTTTGTCATAAGGGACAGGGGCACTGGTGGCCCAGTCGTCTAAGGCGCCGCGATTCGCAGAGTTGCGTCCCCTGGGCACGCCAGAAACCTATGATTGTGGGTTCGAATCCCGGTTCTCCCCAATTATGTTTTTAGGTTTGTCAGTACCATACCCGTGCTCGTGGGTTTCACCGAAGTGGTAAACGTCTGAGACCTGCATCACTTTGGGCTTTCCTCCCACATTAACCTGACATGCAGTGATATAACTGTAATACTTTTAAAAGCGGCGTTAAACCCAACTCACTCACTCACACTCACTATTATGAGGAACACAACGATTCGGAGTATATGCTTACCCCTTCATCAGGTGAAGGGGTCTCTGGCATTTACCTGATGAAGGAGTAAGCAATGCTTACTAAGCATATACTCCGAAACGTTGTGTCCTCATAATAAAGAAGTTGACATCCATAAATTCTCGTCCTTCTGTGTATCACTTCTAAATGCCTTTCAAAGACTTAAATTTTGTTCTGTCTTTCAGTAGGATCAAAAAAGGAGATTGGCATTCATATTTGCAACAAGCTAGTTTGACCCACTCAGATTTGAAATATGTTTACTGATGTTGGCCCAGATTTTCTAAGCCTGATGTGGTTTTGAGTGCACTATAACACTTCCTGTGTCTATTCTGACAGCTGCAGGCTTGTACTACCTGGCTGAACTGGTGGAGGAGTACACAGTCACAACGGCCAGGATCATCCGCGTCCTCATTGCTGTGAGTAAACATTTCAGTTGAGAAAGCCTGGGTATTGTTAGCGAGAACCCTGATGGGATTTCGGTACCGTTTTGGTCCCAGTTAAACCATGCTTGTCAGAACCACATATGTGGGAAAATATTCATGGGCAGAGTATATATCAGTACTCACAAACTTTTGTTGTGGGAATGGATCAAGAGTGTGATTGTGTTGGCGGGGGATATAGAAACGGGCTCCGTCTGTCACGTTTCATTTCCAGAGCATAACTCAGGTACATGCTGAACTGGTGCCTTTTGCTATTTAGAAATTTTAGAAATTTTTAATTTTTACGTTTCCATGGCAACAAGATGGACTTAGGTTCCAAACTCTTCTTTTTTTTACAATTTCTATGACAAGTTCCACCTCGGTTAAAAAAGGTTGGGGTTTGTTTAGATTTAATTATGTCATAAATTCTGCAACAGGGGCAGGGGATATAGCCACGTTAGTGGCAAACTCTTGTTTAGGTCAGGGAAAAACCCTGAAACTATCACAAAAATTCTGTGCATTTAGGCTGGGGACAAACATTATACAAACATAATGATAAACATAATACCCTCTGTGTTTCAGTTAACGACAGTTGTGTACATCTGCATCTTCTTCTTTGAAGAGTTCCCACTCTCCGTCATAGTGTGTGGGCTTGGAGCCAATCTATCCTACTTCTTCTTGCTTCAAAGCTTCCCATACTTCGAGATGTCTTCAGTACCTCTAATCAGCGGCATAGGTAGGTGGAACCAAGAAGCTGTTACACCTCAATATAGCCATTCCTTTTCAGGGATTTATTTATGATGCTGAAGGAAGTGCCCTTGTCAGGAAAATTGTGAAAAAAATGTGATGTTCAAAACTGGACGTGTTTTAATGTTCTTATTTTCATAAAGTTTGAGGAGACCGTCTCCGTGGTCTATAGGGTAGAGCGTCCGCCCGGAGAGCGTAAGGTCCGGGATTCGATCCCCGGTCGCGTCATACCAAAAGACGTTAAAAGATGGTGCTTGTTGTTGCCCTGTCTGGTGCTCGGCATTGAGGGGCTAAAACAAGGACTGGTCGCCTCGGAGTCAGTATACTGTGTCTGAGTGGGGTATTCATGTTAAACTGCGGCATGGTATCTCAGCATGCTCAGTGGGCTAGCACTATAAATCGGCATCAGTCACACATACATACATGCATGCACGTCGCTATATGAGTCATTTTCAAAAGATGTCACTTTTTGAGTTTCCAAAATTACAAAATCCAATGGTTGATATAATATCTTTTTTTGGTTTAAATGGAGTAACAAATATCTAAGGCTGTCAGTAACATCAAATGGAAGTCTTAATGATGCTTTTTAGAAAGAGGAATAACCAGTTACCATGGCAACTGAAACTTGGCTTGTCTTTCCAATAACAATGTTTGTGTGAATTATTTTGGTTTGAAATTCATGAAAATGCAAAAAGCACATACCAAACATATTTATTTCTTCATATTTTTGTATATTAAACTTGAAGTGAGGATGAAGGGCATTTATTTAGTCTCTTAATGACCAATATGTACTCAGTGTCAATTCTATGAAATACTGTTACCCCTTCAACATAAATATTATGATTTCTAAATTTTCAAGATTTCTTGGAGGTTTTTTATTTGATGAACAAAGATAAACTGTGATTAACTTATGTCTCATTGCGGAAACTAAAGACATATTAGGAAATATATATTTTTTAAATGAGTGCGTTATAGGAAAGACATGCATGTTACAGGATTGACTATATTTGTTACAGAAAAGACATTGCAAATTCATATCATCAGTATGCAAAGAGTGGTAAAGATTATCTTAAATGTTTCTCATGTACATAATAATGCTTGCAAAAGTAATACCAGTCATTATCTTTTTCAGTTATATTGATAAATTTATTCCAACTTTTTAAAGGAAAATTTCTAAAATCCGTTACAGTAAGGACAAAGGTTTGTTACATGACAGAACAAATTACCATACAATGACATTTTAGATCACAAAGCAGTTTCTGCATTTTTACTGTAATAGCAAATGTGTTACTTTGAATAACAATGCACATGTTTGTTATATTTATATTTTTAAATGATAAATATGAAGAATGTTACCTATGACCTACATTATAACTGTTACAGGAAAGACCTAAGACGTTACAGTACTGACAATGTGAAACAAAGTTTTGGTCAGCCTAGTTAGTTCACTATCATAAGTAAACAAAGGTTTACCAAACAGGGGTACCACTAGATGTAGTTATAGTTATATTTCCATCTCATTGTGAAATCTCCAGATTGATGTGATAGAAGACAGTTATGGTGAAGACAACATTTTGTTACATGAAAGACATTTAGAGAATAGTTTTCATGTCTTTTTATGGTTTCTATGATCAACAATCAAATCCAAAGTTTTTTAGGTTGAGTATAGATTTTACTAATATTGTGAAACACTGAAAGTATTTGGTAAAAGAATTGTGGTATACTTGAGACAATAAAGACTTGGTCAACTTGTAGAATGAACAATTCAGAAAATGTCAGAAAACACATGACCTACAATTAGAACACAACTTTCAACTGCAAGTAAGAATCTAAACTACAACCTGGAATGCAACACTTGAAACATCAAGCCATCTATGAAGAAAGTTGAAAGATTATAGCTGTCTTCCCAAGACATTATACCCCTTCATGGTGGCTTTTAACTGTAGACCAAATATTATTGTCAACCTCACAATGAGATGATTCTGGAGTCTTCTGTAACTTTGGGATGATTGTCTCCATCACTAGCCTCCTCATCTTCAGCCTTCACCTTCTCTCCTTCACTAGCCTCCTCATCTTCAGCCTTCACCTTCTCTCCATCACTAGCCTCCTCATCTTCAGCCTTCACCTTCTTTCCTTCACTAGCCTCCTCATCTTCAGCCTTCACCTTCTCTCCTTCACTAGCCTCCTCATCTTCAGCCTTCACCTTCTCTCCTTCACTAGCCTCCTCATCTTCAGCCTTCACCTTCTCTCCATCACTAGCCTCCTCATCTTCAGCCTTCACCTTCTTTCCTTCACTAGCCTCCTCATCTTCAACCTACACTTTCTCTCCATGACTAGCCTCCTCATCTTCAGCCTTCACCTTCTCTCCATCACTAGCCTCCTCATCTTCAGCCTTCACCTTCTCTCCTTCACTAGCCTCCTCATCTTCAGCCTTCACCTTCTCTCCATCACTAGCCTCCTCATCTTCAGCCTTCACCTTCTCTCCATCACTAGCCTCCTCATCTTCAGCCTTCACCTTCTTTCCTTCACTAGCCTCCTCATCTTCAACCTACACTTTCTCTCCATGACTAGCCTCCTCATCTTCAGCCTTCACCTTCTTTCGTTCACTATAGTTTCCTCATCTTCAGCCTTCACCTTCTCTCCATCACTAACCTCATATTCAGCCTTCACCTTTTCTCCTTCACTAGCCTCCTCATCTTCAGCCTTCACCTTCTTTCGTTCACTATAGTTTCCTCATCTTCAGCCTTCACCTTTTCTCCTTCACTAGCCTCATCTTCAGCCTTCACCTTCTTTCGTTCACTATAGTTTCCTCATCTTCAGCCTTCACCTTCTCTCCATCACTAGCCTCATCTTCAGCCTTCACCTTCTTTCGTTCACTATAGTTTCCTCAGCTTCAGCCTTCACCTTCTCTATATCACTAGCCTCCTCATCTTCAGCCTTCACCTTCTCTCCATCACTAGCCTCATCTTCAGCCTTCACCTTCTTTCGTTCACTATAGTTTCCTCAGCTTCAGCCTTCACCTTCTCTCCATCACTAGCCTCATCTTCAGCCTTCACCTTCTTTCGTTCACTATAGTTTCCTCAGCTTCAGCCTTCACCTTCTCTCCATCACTAGCCTCATCTTCAGCCTTCACCTTCTCTCCATTACTAGCCTCATCTTCAGCCTTCACCTTCTCTCCATCACTAGCCTCATCTTCAGCCTTCACCTTCTTTCGTTCACTATAGTTTCCTCAGCTTCAGCCTTCACCTTCTCTCCATCACTAGCCTCATCTTCAGCCTTCACCTTCTTTCGTTCACTAGCCTCATCTTCAGCCTTCACCTTCTCTCCATCACTAGCCTCATCTTCAGCCTTCACCTTCTCTCCATCACTAGCCTCATCTTCAGCCTTCACCTTCTCTCCATCACTAGCCTCATCTTCAGCCTTCACCTTCTTTCGTTCACTAGCCTCATCTTCAGCCTTCACCTTCTCTCCATCACTAGCCTCATCTTCAGCCTTCACCTTCTCTCCATCACTAGCCTCATCTTCAGCCTTCACCTTCTCTCCATCACTAGCCTCATCTTCAGCCTTCACCTTCTTTCGTTCACTAGCCTCATCTTCAGCCTTCACCTTCTCTCCATCACTAGCCTCATCTTCAGCCTTCACCTTCTCTCCATCACTAGCCTCATCTTCAGCCTTCACCTTCTTTCGTTCACTAGCCTCATCTTCAGCCTTCACCTTCTCTCCATCACTAGCCTCATCTTCAGCCTTCACCTTCTCTCCATTACTAGCTTCCTCGTCTTCAGCCTTCACCTTTTCCCCATCACTAGCCTCTTCATCTTCACCTTCTCTCTATCTCTAACAGCATCTTCAGCCTTCACCTTCTCTCCTTCACTAACCACGTTTGGGGTAGATTGTGTATGGTGGTCTGTTCAAAACATTGGCCAAGTGTGAATTTGCCAGATTCCCATAAAAGACTTGTCCCTCTTCACTTTGAGGGTTTTGAGTCGAAATATGCTTTGGACTATGTTGTCTGCGAGACAAGTTCCTGGAACATATATGTCAGAATACTGAGCATAATGACGTGGCAAGTTATGTCTCTTTACACTGACATCCTTCCTTTATGCCTTGAGACTGGAAATTTCCATCAAGATCTTTGGCTTCATTGGCAACAAGTTCAGGGATTACCTTCACTGTCATTTCGTCTGCTCTGTCAATTGTCCCAAAAGCAAGTACACTGCCATATGATGGTGAGCAGTTAGCATTTGATAACATAGTACAAGGATACAGCTCACCATTTGTCACTGCCATGGTTAATTTAGTTGTACAGTTCCACTCTGAAATTCCACTTTGGAGTTGCTTTGTATTCCAGTCAAGCAAACATTGCTATTCAGTAAACCTTCATGAAATCAGCATTAGTGCATTTCAAATTATTTTGATGATGTAATGAAATCTATACATTGTCATACTTGAGTGTTTGTCTTTGCCAACAAAGACCTTTTCAGAAAATAAAGAAGCGTGGAGAGTTGAATTTTAGTGCAGTGAAATGTTTTTCTCCAAAACTCGTATTCTAAAACTTGTTTGACCTTTTAAAATAGAAAATACCCATAAGCTATTAGGTACTTCATGATCACTGCCATGATTCTATATTAAATGTAAAGTTTGTCTTTTCTATAACCATGGTACCATATTAACTCCGAAATCATAAACACTTATTTTAGCAAGCTTAGGAACAAGTAACTAAAATCTCATTGATCCCTTTAGTACAATATATCATCAAACATAACAGAGAGTAGTTACTTTGATTCTGATTGTCTTATGGAAATGTAGAATGTCATTACTGAAGCAAAACTGTCTTTGCCGTAACCCATTTCTTATAACAATTAGGTGTTTCAATAATTTTGCATAAAATGATGAAGCGCAAGTTTATCCTACAAACTGCTTGATTGAAATAATTAATTAGAATATTGAAAAAGAACAGAGTAATTTACTTTGCTTCTTTATAACTTTTCAATTGCAAAATGTCATTACAATAACAAAATATGTCTTTACTGTAACACATTTCTTATAAAAACCATATGTTCTGACAATGTTACTCAAAATAGTAAGATACAACTTTGTCTTTCAAACTGCTGAATTAAAATATTCAGTTGGAATGTTGAAAAAGAACAGAAAGTAATAGTTTTCTTACTTTATAGCTTATTAAGTGAAGAAAGTCATTACCATAACAAAATCTGTCTTAGCTGTAACAAAATTTAGTGTTACAGGAAAGACTGTTACAGGTAAGACAAATCATTAGATAAAAAATTATACTGACTAATTATTGGTCCCTTCATAAAGCTGAATGTTCACACAATTTTCTGTTCATGAATTGGCACATAATCTTGGATCTTGAAATAACTATTTTGCATCTGTTCCATTGAATCATAGCGTTATGGGAAAGACATGAAATGAAAATACTCATCATTTCCTTACCTTTTTGGTTAACTTTTGGTGCTTATTTGTCTCCTGGTGCACATGGCACATCACACTCCTATTGTATAGGAAATAGTACTAGACATGACAGAAAGTACTGATATCCTTGCATTGGGGATCATTGATTATTCCAAAGTTTTATTAAGTGTTACAGGAAAGACACAAAATCTAAGGACGGTGTTATATATAATCATAATTCAGGAATTATATCAGTTAGATTGAAATTACACACTGAAATTCCTAAATGAATCTTGTTTTTATAAGATAACCACAGTAATATTATATATATGCCAATATTTATAAAATGACAGTTTCTCAAATTTGAAGCTAAATGTACTGGGACAGCCAAAAATGCACTTTCTACCCATTTAAAACGCATCAAAAACACATAATATGACACAATGATTGAAAATAACCATTTTACTAGATGCATTACTTTGCAGGTGATAATCTGTACAAATTGCAAAGTCAATATATTTTTTTTAAATTTTGTAATGGGTTCGGACAGAAATAGTGACATCCTTTGAAAATGACTCATATAAGTGCAATAATCTTGGACGCAACTTTAAACCCAATTTCACCTCACCACCTAAAGTTTGAGTAATTGTATAACTTTTATTCAAATTGGGATTTTTACTGTCATTGGGGCCAAGCATTGGCATCTGAGCAGGGCTAGATATATCCTTGAATTATACTGTGGAATCCCATGTTTATTAAATTATTAAATTTCTCTGGTCAGTGATTTTAAGGCACTGGTTATATTTTATTACTGATTACCCAACTTGGTTTGAGACATGAAATGTGTCATGTAAATATAGAATCTTTGTTGATGTAAGGGCAACAAAAAGCCTCTGAAATGTAACACAATAATACCATTATGTATTTTATCAGTTGATGTAAGCATCGTAAGAGCATGACAAACCATATTCAAGTTGTTCCCAAAATATTGTTAATTGGGATAAAATATGAAACTCAAGTTTTGTTGTTTTTTTCCTACAAAATATGTTTGTGAACAATTATTTATTACATTTCGAGTTCTTATGTGTTGATTAACAGCTGTATATTCCCAGTTATTACATGTTAATTGACAGCTGTATTTTTCGGGTAATTGGGTGTTGATTGACAGCTGTATATTTCCCTTATGTGTTGATTGACAGCTGTATATTTCCAGTTCTTACGTGTTGATAATCAGATGTATATATCCAGTTATACTTATAGGGTGTTTATTGACAGCTATATATTTCCCGTTCTTATGTGTTGACTTACAGCTGTATGTTTCGGGTTTTAGGGTGTTGATTGACAGCTGTATATTTCCGGTTACTATGTGTTGATTTATGTATATTTCCAGTTATGGGGTGTTAATTAACAGCTGTATATTTCCAGTTATTGGGTGTTGCTTGACAGCTGTATATTTCCAGTTATTGGATGTTAATTGACAGCTGCATATTTCCAGTTTTAGGGTGTTAATTGACAGTTGTATATTTCCAGTTGTTTTAGGTGTTGAGTGACAGCTGTATATTTCCAGTTATTGGATGTTAATTGACAGCTGCATATTTCCAGTTTTAGGGTGTTAATTGACAGTTGTATATTTCCAGTTGTTTTAGGTGTTGAGTGACAGCTGTATATTTCCAGTTATTGGGTGTTAATTGACAGCTGTATATTTCCAGTTATTGGGTGTTAATTGACAGCTGTATATTTCCAGTTATAGTTGTTGATTGACAGCTGTATATTTCCAGTTATTGGGTGTTAATTGACAGCTGTATATTTCCAGTTATTGGGTGTTAATTGACAGCTGTATATTTCCAGTTATTGGGTGTTAATTGACAGTTGTATATTTCCAGTTATAGTTGTTGATTGACAGCTGTATATTTCCAGTTATTGGATGTTAATTGACAGCTGTATATTTCCAGTTATTGGGTGTTAATTGACAGTTGTATATTTCCAGTTGTTTTAGGTGTTGAGTGACAGCTGTATATTTCCAGTTATTGGGTGTTAATTGACAGCTGTATATTTCCAGTTATAGTTGTTGATTGACAGCTGTATATTTCCAGTTATTGGGTGTTAATTGACAGCTGTATATTTCCAGTTATTGGGTGTTAATTGACAGCTGTATATTTCCAGTTATTGGGTGTTAATTGACAGTTGTATATTTCCAGTTATAGTTGTTGATTGACAGCTGTATATTTCCAGTTATTGGGTGTTAATTGACAGCTGTATATTTCCAGTTATTGGGTGTTAATTGACAGCTGTATATTTCCAGTTATTGGGTGTTAATTGACAGCTGTATATTTCCAGTTATTGGGTGTTGAGTGACAGCTGTATATTTCCAGTTATAGTTGTTGATTGACAGCTGTATATTTCCAGTTGTTATGTGTCGATGATTGAAGGATGCTTTTGTCTGTTTCAGGACTGATGTTATTAAATCACTATCTGTCATTTTCTCACTTTTCTGAAGTTTGGTACCCCTTCTCAGAGGTGAGTTCTGTCTATTCTGTCACCTTGGATTTGGTTGGTTTGTTGTGTAACGCCGCACTCAGCAATATTCCAGCTATATGATGGTGGTCTCTAAATAATCGAGTCTGGACCAGACAATCCATTGATTAATATCATGAGCATCGATCCACGCAATTTGGATCGATGACATGCACCAACCAAGTCAGCAAGCCTGACCACCCAATCCCGTTAGTCGCCTTTTACGGCAAGCATAGGTTGCTGAAGATCTATTCTACCCCGGATCTTCACAGGTCCTGTCACCTTGGAGGCTTAAGGTCAAACTGACAGCCCTGAACAGCTGACTTATTTAAAACCCCTGTGTTGATCTAGGATAATATGGGTCTTCAGCAACCCATGTTTGTCAAAAGAGGCACAACTAACAGGATTGATTGGCGAGTACATTCAAATGTATTTCTTGCAATCTTGAACATCATGTCAAATGTCTGTCAGATACAGTCTGAATTCTGCCGGGAGTCGTTTAACAATAGTGGAACATGCAACTTATGGGGAAAGCTCATTTCACAGTTTAATTTTGTCAAGACATGAAATAAATGTAAATACTTTGAATAAAAATGTCAGTGCCCACAAGGCACTTTACATTAAATTTTAGCGTGGTATTTCCTATTTTATGTGTGCTGTGGGCATGCCGGCATTAGTAATTTTGAGCTCTGAACTACAATTTATGTTGTCTAACCATGCTAACAGCCAGTTTCTACATATTTCAAAGTAGGTTCCAGAGAATGTTTAACTTGGAGGATTGCAATGCAGTATACATAGTCTGACATCCTTACAAACTGTGCCATAAAAGGCAACTATGCTTGTCGTAAAAGGCGACTAACGGGATCGGGTGGTCAGGCTCGCTGACTTGGTTGATGTATGTCATCGATCCCAATTGCTTGGATCGATGCTCATGATGTCAATCACTGGATTGTCTGGTCCTGACTCGATTATTTACAGACCACCGTCATATAGCTGGAATATTGCTGAGTGTTAATTGACAACCAACCAAACTTACAAACTGGGTCAGGGGATGTGACTTTCTCCCACCGATGTTTCAATAACCTCAGTACATTGTCTCCTCCAGGTCCTTGCTTTCTTCACCATATGTCTGTGGCTGGTGCCGTTCGCGTTCTTCGTGTCGCTGTCAGCCAATGAAAATGTGTTGCCAACTGTGTCGGAGACACAGCCAAGGAATGCAGGTTCGTAGACAGATGTCCATTAGTTGTAGACACAGGTTAGTGGACAGATGACCACTAGTTGTTGACACAGGTTAGGAAACAGATGACCACTAGTTGTGGACACAGGTTAGAAGACAGATGACCACTAGTTGTGGACACAGGTTAGTAGACAGATGACCACTAGTTGTAGACACAGCCAGGAAACACAGGTTAGTAGACAGATGACCACTAGTTGTTGACACAGGTTAGTAGACAGATGACCACTAGTTGTTGACACAGGTTAGGAGACAGATGACCACTAGTTGTGGACACAGGTTAGGAGACAGATGACCACTAGTTGTGGACACAGGTTAGTAGACAGATGACCACTAGTTGTAGACACAGGTTAGTAGACAGATGACCACTAGTTGTAGACACAGGTTAGTAGACAGATGACCACTAGTTGTGGACACAGGTTAGGAGACAGATGACCATTAGTTGTAGACACAGGTTAGTTGACAGATGACCACTAGTTGTAGACACAGGTTAGTTGACAGATAACCAGTAGCTGTAGACACAGCCAAGGAACACGGGTTAATAGACAGATGACCATTAGTTGTAGACACAGACAAGAAACACAGGTTAGTAGACAGATGACCAGTAGTTGTAGACACAGACAAGGAACAGGGGTTAGTAGACAGATGACCAGTAGTTGTAGACACAGGCAAGGAACACAGGTTAGTAGACAGATGACCCCTAGTTGTAGACACAGACAAGGATCACAGGTTAGTAGAAAGATGACCAGTAGTTGTAGACACAGACAAGGAACATAGGTTAGTAGACAGATGACCAGTAGTTGTAGACACAGATAAGAAACACAGGTTACTAGACAGATGACCAGTAGTTGTAGACACAGACAAGGAACACAGGTTAGTAGACAGATGACCCCTAGTTGTAGACACAGACAAGGATCACAGGTTAGTAGAAAGATGACCAGTAGTTGTAGACACAGACAAGGAACACAGGTTAGTAGACAGATGACCAGTAGTTGTAGACACAGACAAGGAACACAGGTTAGTAGACAGATGACCAGTAGTTGTAGACACAGACAAGGAACACAGGTTAGTAGACAGATGACCAGTAGTTGTAGACACAGACAAGGAACACAGGTTAGTAGACAGATGACCAGTAGTTGTAGACACAGACAAGGAACACAGGTATGACATGTATAGTGGATAGAGCGCCTGCATGGAGAGCGGAAGGTCGGTGGCTCGGCCCCCTGCCCTTTTCATACCAGAAAACATTAATAGATGGTCCTTGTTTTTACCCTTCCTGGCGCTTTAACAGGTTAAAACAATGACTATCTGGCTCAGTCAGTATTCTGTATCTGAGTGGGGTGTCCATGTTAAACTGTCGCATTGTATCTCAGTTGGCTAGCACTATATTTCTTGTGGAAGCCCAGACTAGGAAAAAACCAGCCACACACATACCTGCATACATGGTGCAACATAAGTGCAATGATGTTGAATGTGACGTTAAACCTCACCTCACCTCACCTCACCTCACCTCACCTCACCCCACCTCAACCTCACCTCAACCTCACCTCAACCTCACCTCACCTCAACCTCACCTCACCAAGTATTATATGTAAAATACTGTGACCGACAATGACCTTGGGCTCTTCTCTCACATATGCTTGTCGTAAAAGGCGACAAATGGGATCGGGTGGTCAGGCTCGCTGACTTGGTTGATGAATGTCATCGATCCCAATTGCGTGGATCGCTGCTCGTGATATTAATCACTGGATTGTCTGGTCCAGACTTGATTATTTACAGACCGCCGTCATATAGCTGGAATATTGCTGAGTGTGGCGTTAAACAACAAACCAACCAACCAATCAAATCTCTCGCATAAACTGACCTGATGTATGACGAAGTGTTAACCCAAACTCTCCTACCTGGCTCATGATGAAAACGTTCTGCTTTGTTCCAGATGAAAGTGATGTTGTGAGTAACTATTTCCGCAAAAAGGGGAAGAAATATGGTCTATTGTCCTTCTTCAAGATGGCGCAGGATAGTGTTCTACCCCAGAGGGTGAAGAAGCAGTTTTAACAATTAACCAACTCAAATTGATGTGAAAAAGACTTGACTTTGAGATAAAAGTGCTGTTTCTCAATGAGGATGAGTGTGTAGCATTAGCCCGACTTGTACAGACATGGTCATTGTAGATAGATCCATTTGATATCAGTTTGGTCCCGCTAGAACAGAGTCCTAGAACCCTAACATGTTTGTACATTGTCCGACAAGCATTATGTTGGAAGTGTTGGGTCTGGATTCTCTGTTCATTGTATTAAGCACATGGAATATTTCCATGTGGGGACTGTCTCTTCCATTTCACTTTATCTAGTTTATGCTTCTAGATACTTCATTATGACAATGGAGGCACCAGTGGCCCAGTCGTCTAAGGTGACGCAATTTGGTGCAGAGTTGCATCCCTTGGGCATGCCAGAATCCTATGATTATGGGCTCCTGGGCAAGCCTTTGACTTTTAATTTTTTTACATTTGATATCGACATGATCAAAGGACACTCAGGTGAGATTTTTTATTTGTATGAAATATAAGACTAAACTGATTATATACAAAGCTGAAAATAACTGATGCATCAGTTAAAAAGACCTGAACAAAATCATTTCTTATGTTTTGAATGAAAAACAAATTGAAAATTGTATCACTCCGTTATACACTAAACTAAAAACACACAGTAACCCAATGTCATCTTTTTCGTAGTGTCCGATTTTGTTTCAAATATGGATACTAAATAGTCCTGTTTTATGTTCTGAAAAAGATGTATATTAGTCCCAGTAACCATGGTAACTGATGTGCTAGTATTGATTAACACTGCTTCATTCATTATACTATTAGCTTGTTTCGGGATTTTTTAGAATTATTTTTTGTGATTTCATGTTTGCTCAATGAGGTGCTATATATGTTGCATGTATTGCTTGAATCGTAGTTCATTTGCCTGGCATTATTTAGCAGTACATCCAAAGCTTTTGTCTCAGAAAACTAATTCCCTATCTCTGTGGACTGAAACAATGGTGGCCGGGAACAAATCTTCATAATACTCATTGAATACGGAGCAGAACAAGTGAATACTGAGATGATATTCCACCTATGTAACACCAGCTGGGTGATACATAGGTCAAGGTCACAGCACAGTCAACCCTAGTCTGTAAGCATCTTCCCGAGGCAAGGGAGTTAACTGACTACAAACGTCCAGTTTGCACCCTTGTCAAACTTGCCTGGAATTCCAGAGTTACAGTTTGTCTGGACTAACAAGTCTATGCATAGTCCAATCAAAATCGCATCATTAACTAGACTCCCGGTTTGTGAACAACATGGATTTCAACGTGCAGATTTGGGTGAACTGCAGGATTTGCAAAGCATGTGCACCACCAACTGGGTGTCAACACATATTTTGTAAATCTTTTCATGTTTTTAATCAAGGTGCTCAAGTGATCTGATGCTCTTCGAGATGTAAGACCTGTTTTATTACAATATAGATCTTGATTATTGATCAGATCGTCTTGACAGGGTGCCACTGGTGGCACTACAATCGAGCCTGGAAATTCCAGCCGAGGTCAGCAAGGGTGGAAACTGGACTTTTATAGTTAGTTAGCTCCCTTGCCTCGGAAAGATTGGATGTGAGAGTCAATTGAAATCCCTACCTAATTATCTAGTTGTGTTTAGAAGTGTTTCATCTTTCAAGGACGTTAACATGTTCTGACCAATGTTTCAAAATTATTATTTTATCCTGTGTTTTTTTTTTACTGATAATGTGAGTAGAGGGGCAACAAGGATTTAGATGACCATAATGAAAATTTTAATACATTTACTCAAAACCTCCGTTTAAAAATCAGTTTGACACAACCACAAATAAGATTAGTGGAAGATGGGAGTTTAACAATCTCATTAACATCAGATCTTTGTTCTCGCTACCGCTAAACAAAGATCTGAGGACATCCCATTAAGGGTCACGTCAGAACGACCTTTCATCAAACCAATCATAGCATCGCTTACCAGATCATGAAAGTGACAGTCGGAATGTGTTTTCTAATCATGCAACCACGAAATATTTAACACGGGGTATTCCAAACATCAGTTACAGGTTTTATGATTATATCCATACAATCTAGGCCATCTATAAGCCATTTCAGAGTGTTCTTCTTATCAGTTTTAATTTTTTTAATCAAGAATACGTCAAAATATGTTTCGAAGAGTAGTCGCCTAGTTTTAAACTAGTGTCGCAAAGCTCAAGAAAGCTGCCTTCTGATTGGCTAAGGTCGATTTCTTGTCAGTCATTTCATTGGTCAGTCAAAATTCGCGAAAGGTCGTTCTGACGTGACCCGTAATGGGATGTCCGCAGATCTTTGTTTAGCAGTAGCGAGAACTTCGATCTGATTTTAATGAGATCGGAAGTTTTAAAGGCTAGGATGAGATGTTATGATATATTTATGGGTTTCTTTTGAGATTAGATACACTTTTTTTAATATTTGATTTATTTGTTCTGTATATCACAAATACTTAACAAAAGTAGGATTTTGAGGACATTCCCTCTATACCAGTAGGACAGTGGAAATAACCAATGCTATCTTTAAAAAAATGTTCTCTTTCATATTACCGTATTCGACGTAATACGCGCTCCGCTCTAATAAGCGCACACGGCAATATTTGCTAATATATTGGCTAGTGAACAATCCCAATAAGCACCTCTTTCGATTGATCGATGTAAGCAAGACTTATTTATTCGCTTATAAAACGTACTTGTGTGTTATATGCACCCTTAATAATGGGCAATTAAATTCTGGAAAAATATATCTGTCGTACATTAACATTTCAGGCTGTCAGCATAAACCACGAAATTTATGTTTCAGCTCTGTTTTTTTTCCATCAAAATGATGTTCTAATAAGAGCCCCATATTTCTAATTTTGAGAGTGCCCTGGACGCTTATGACGTCGAATACGGTATTTCATGGCAAGCAAAGAACCCCAGCAAAGAGCAACCGAAGTAGATCAGAACCCGCCGGGTGGTCAGGCTCGCTGACTTGGTTGATGCATGTCATCGATCCCAATTGCGTGGATCGATGCTCATGATATCAATCACTGGATTGTCTGTTCCAGACTCGATTATTTACAGACCGCTGTCATATAGCTGGAATATTGCAGAGTGCGGCGTTAAACAACAAACCAACCAACCAACCATTGAAAATGTGGAAGGTTTTAGTCATTACTATGCACACTTCAAGGGGATTGTGTCTTGTTTGTAATTTGTGTGGCTTTTTCTATTTAAGAGTGTAAATATTCCATAATTTCGTTGCTCTCTGTTGGTTTTCATTGGTAGACCTGTGTTTCATTACACCAACAGTCCCACTTGTCATGTTTAGGAGAGATCACTTTTTCTAAGACATGTTTTGGGGAATTTTGTGCTTTTAATTAGGAAATTAACTTACAATATTAGACAAGTCCCTTTTTGTTTTGTACAGAATGTATACCATCAGCCATGTTCATAGGTCATTGCTGTCATGAAGATTCATGTGTTTGTGTATGTAAATATGGTCTGCTTTGTAATCTGCCATGTGTTCAGTAGTTCAGAGTTTGTGTTTATAATGTAGATAAGGTTTAAAAAAATAATGAATTGGTTTTCAGGCAATGGCTTATGAAAATATTGTGCGGGTGGGCGGTGTTTTCTTTTTTCTTTTTGGTTGTTCAAACTGGTAGGTAACAAAATTTTGTTTACTGTAATTTAGGGGAACTTATGTTCTTAAGTATTGTAGCTTTTTACTGCCGGGGTCGTGTGTTCGAGGCGCAGAATATTTAAAGATAATTTTATTTTTTTTAAAAATAAAAATGAAAACAAAATGTGCGGTGTAGGTTATGAGGATACGGGCGGTACCTGAGAACCAAGACTATTATGTTTTTAGCCTCATGGATATGACATATCATCTTGTAGAAACGTTGACACTGACTTATTTGGATGTAACTGTATGTGCACACATTACAGAAATGTGTGTGTTTTTCCACATTGACAGTATATTTCACTGTACATAACCGAATCTCATCACCAAAAGATAATTTATGTTCTAATGAGGAAGCGACCTTTGATTTTCAGTGGGGGATTTTAGTTTTAGATCAGCAGTTTTTTTGTGTTTGACATTCAGGAGCTGAACTATTTTTTCCATCATTAACAGGTGTTCAATTATTTATTTTTTAAACAAAATGTTATAACTAACTATTATTTTGACACTTATCTGCAAGAAAACATCACATTGCTTTTTTCATACAGAGCGAGGCATGTGTAATTGTTTTTCAGTAAAACTATCTTGATTAATATTTTTTACAAAATTCCTGCCCCTACATGAAATCATTTGGCTGCTTCCTAAGATTTTTCAGTCAGTGTACTTCAGTTTTATGGATATTTTTTGTTTCAAAATTGAGTAACTGAAACTAAAATATTAAGATGTATTTTTCAGTATTGTTTAGATGAAAATTTCAGTATAGTCGCTGTTTCTTAATTTGCATATCACTGTGTTACTATTTAGATGCATAATGTGTGGTGACCCTCATCCAACACCATGTGTTGTTGCTAGTCTTGATGTAATGGATGTCTCTTGTGTGTGTCGTGGGTCCCCTGCGACGCGAAGATCCGGGTTACGATTGGTCCTCACCATCCCATACTTATCGTAAGAGGTGACTAAAGGGATCGGGTGGTCAGGCTCCCTGACTTGGTTGATGCATGTCATCATATCCCAATTGCATGGATCAGTGCTCATGATGTCAGTCACTGGATTGTATGGTCTAGACATGATCGTTAACAGACTGCTGTCATATAGCTGGAATATTGCTGAGTGCGGTGTTTCACTAGTGAGTGAGTGAGTGCCATGAGTTTTTGGATGAGTGGGGTGTGGGTTGGTATTGGATGGACAGGGTCAGGTAGATTGTGTATGGCTTAAGAGGGTTTGGGGCAGGGAGTGGGTAGGTAGGGGTTGGATGAGAATTGTTTCTATTGATGACATTGTAATGGAAGAGGTGGGTAAAGATTAGATGGGTATTGTTGTGTATGGGGGCCTGCTTTAAGCATGTAATTGGATGTGTAATCCGTACCCATGGTGTACTCAAAACCCAGCTGTTTAAGATCAGCTTCATTCTTCATGATTATTTTGAGATAGCTTAAAGTACATTGCCCTGCTCTGCTTCTATCAATCAGATATGAAAGTGGCAAACATTACACCTGATGTGTAAAATGGCTGGAAACAAATTTATTATGAAATTACTAAGGTACCAAACTCTTTTTGATGACCTCTACTTCTCAAGCTGGAAATGAATGACTATAGACATGCAATTCTTGTTTTTCGGTAATCGAAATTATTTCTTATCCTGACACAACACATTGCAATTTCCTTCTTCACTCCGACCATATAACACAGAACCCAAAACAGGCCTCTTCTACCTCGGGGTGCCCCTTGCCATTGGTTACCAATTGCTTTTGTGCTTTTGAGAAACTGTTTCCTTGTTATTGTGTTTATTTGACATTCTAGATGAACAAACCTTCTCCAGATACATTTCTAGGAGGTTGCTACATTATATGCTAAGTTAAAAATAAAATTGCAAATCTCATGTTGCAACTTCCGATCACAATAACATCCAGTAGGAGTTATTTATTTGCTCAACAAAAGACACATTGATAGAATAACATGTCTCGAAACGTTCCACTTGACGTTTTGGGATTCAGACACTGAACACTGAACACAGACTTCATATCCATGAGACAGACATGCCTGAACATGTCTTTCTGAGCAGACGCTGAGAACAACATGCAGACTTTTAATATGGAACGTGGAATGTTGGGTGTTGAAGGTACCCATAAAAGCGAAACAGGGCAACAAACATCCCTCAGTTCTTTGACTGACACGTAATACACCATGCCGGATTAGGCATAAAGAGTCGTCATCTGGTATTGGGTATGACTGATGCTGGTACGATGGCAGCCCAACTAGCAAGAGAACTGCTGCCAGACTTGGAACCCAGTCACCACACACGATGCATCAGCAAGAGAACTACTGCTCCTGCTCTCTCTTGAACAACCTCTAGTACCGTTTAACATCTGCTTGCAACCATTATATTCCTGTCTTGCAGAGATTTCATCTCTCGTCTTGCTTTTGCCATAACATGCCTTATTCTTTTTCTTATCCTTATTTTAGGATTCAAAGAAAGAAGATTAATTGTCATTGGTATTGCGGGATCAATAGAGGACAAATCATTTTCATAGAGCTCGTTGTTTTGGGACGAATTCTCTGCTATTCCCGCTTCTGTGATGTTTGTGCTGTTATTTTTGTCATTTTCCTTTCTACCATGTGGCTTTTCCTTACCCTTTTTCGGTGTTTTCTTACCCTTTGGTTAGCCTTTTCTCATTTCATTTTTACATCTCTCTTCCGAAATAGGTTTATGATACCCTTTAATTCTGTTTCCTTTTGTCATTAAGTACACAATTCACCTACTTTCTCTTTTTTGCTTTGTTTGTATTAACTCCACGAGACTTTCCCATTCTAAAAAGAATGATATTGTAATCTACGTCACAAAAATGAAATCTACGATACTTAAGTCATCATAGCATTGGGAGTGAAGCAAACCATCAATAGTAAAGTTTGTATCAGCTCACATTTCATTAAAGGATTAATTGCAGGGGTCCGGAAATGGTCATATGCGCTAGACATGTCCGATTGGGAATCTTAAATATCTGGTTTAAAATATTGCTTACCGGACATTTGAATTTTTCTGTCCGGATAAGTGAAAGATAAGATTGTTTAAACCCAAAGCAATTAACTTAATTGTCTTATCTTTCACTTATCCTGCCTTACTCCTTAATGCATTTACTACTTACCGTAAGACAAAAAAGGACAGGGCCTAGCGATGGTCTTGGGTGAAGAGAAAAGTTGTTATGCTCTCAAATCGCATTTTTTCAAGGACCATTGCCACAGTCATGCGACCTTGATGGAATATCACCTATCACATTACTGCCTGTCGCATAGCAGCCAGGATGTGTCTCAGCTGGGTTCCTCAACTTTCAGATTTACAAATTACAAATGTAAAAAATATTTAGATTTTCCTAATTTTCAGTTCTGTCTACTTTGCAGTCTAGGGGAATTATCAATATTTGGTCATTTTTCAAGGAATTGATGGTAACGTTGATTTCAAGTGCCAAATGAGAGATATGTGAGCATGTTGATGCATTCGATACATTGTCAACACGATTAACAAGCATGGCCCCTTCCCTAACATATGTAGTCACTAATTATGTTTCCCCCCAGTACTAGAAACATAGTTATTTTTAACGGAACGCTTTTTTAAAATCAGTTTCACCATTTGCATGTGTACGAATATTCATGAAATCATCTTTAAAGAAGCAACACAAAAACGCATCTGTGAGACATTCATATTTTATTTGAAAATAGTAGTGCTTGGGCACTGCTTTTTTGCAACATGTTTCTAATTTCTATGTCTTATTTTGGTTTTTGATAGCCTCTTGAAATTGTGATATAATGATACAATTGCAAACCTACAGGAAAGATTGTATTTGTCAATCTTTATGGGTTATTATAAAAATATGACATTATTAAAACTGTATGCCAATGGTGACCTAAATAAACACTTGGAACGTGTCATGTGTCTACTGTTATGACAAAATATTTCATGTTAATTTCGTGTTTGTAAGTTAACAATATGTTCGACACAGTTTGTGTAACAAATTTCCCACTGGTTTATAAATACTTGCCTTAATGTTAAAAACATATAGTTGCGACAGTGTGGATGACAACTTATGGAATTTTTAACTAAATCTGCGTTAAATATTTAAAATGCAAGCTTTTGCTGTTGAACCAAAACACAATCCAACTGGAGGTCTCTCACCCAGAGAGAACCCCTTCAATAAAACAAATAGCCCAAACACACCCAAACACAGGCATAATGCTGCACTTCATACTCTGTGTTTTGGTCATGGAGACCAACCCTGTTGTGATGATCGTAGCTCCCATACTTTAACATAGGCTTACAATAGTTGTAGCGCCAAGATCGCTTTGTTCAAGTGGGCCCAGCCCTGTTGTGAGAAGCTCTCACCATATTCCCCTTTGTGCAGTGTTGGCTGTGCTATATTCGTACTAAAAACGTCTTGTTTTCCTTGTCGTTCTGTATGTTCTCCTCTATTTTGTGCTTGCGATATACGATCTTCATTCTTGGTGTTTTACTGAATATTCACACAGATTTGACACTGACGGGTGTGTTGACTACTGTCAAAAATGACATCCCAGGCAGGACTGTGTTATTGATGCCTTGTCTTGGCAACACCAGTCCACTCTCAACAGAATGTCCAGCACGTCGTGATCCAAGGTCAATGGATCTGGGCTTGAAGACACGAACACTGGAAGCTAATGATTGTCATTTGTTGCAACAGATCAATGTTGGGCATGTCCTGCCGTTGACACTACTATCAAGACTACTGCTGAATACAGTGTTACAACAACTATTCTGAGGGATTCGTGTTATCTTGTTGCTTTGAAGTTCCGACCCTCCGGGTGTCCTGCATCGGAAGCCGCACGTGTACTCGACCATGAGCTTTGCATGTTAAAGCAAGGATGTTACAGTTGATACAGAAGAGGGCACCTGCTGAGCAGTCTAATCCAGATGTCCAGATGTAATCTGAGGCTGGTTACCATTAACATGAATACACAATGCCATTTAGAAAGTGGTCAAATGTAACAAATGTTATATTTGGGATAACACTTTTTTAGTAAAGTACAGATTCTCATACTTTTTTTGGATTGTGTCCCGCCCTGTATTCATAGCTTTCGGCTATGGGAGCCGTGCCAATTTACACTTGTCAGAGGGGTACTCAAAGTACGTGATCTTGACTACCAGGACTTTCATTTTTTGTGGAAGCCTCGGTGGCTGAGTGGGTTAGATCGCTGACTTTGTGTGCTGGCGATTAGGTGCCTCGCTCTGGGAAGTGTGGGTTCGAATCCCGGACTCAACCCCAAAAAAGTATGAGAATCTGTATTTTACTAAGAAAGTGTTATCCCAAATATAACAATTGTTACCATTAACATGATCTGCAGACCAAACCTCCATTTGTGAGATAAGCTTTGCAATATGTTGTGTCAGGATTGGAAATAATTTACATGAATTTGGATATTCATGATATTTGTATACTTATTCTGACACAAGAAGCCTCAGGCCTGTCCATCCGTCTCCTGTTTGTATATCAAACTGAGTGCTGAAGAGAAGGTTGTGAGGGATCAAGGACAGATAATTCATGATTGGTAACCAAGGGCAAGGTCATCTCTGAGGTAGAAGAGGCACGTTTTGGGTTCTGTGTTTTGGGTTTTATGATTAAAGTGAAGAAGGAAATTGCAATGTGTTGTGTCACAGCAAGTATAATAATAACATGAATATACATATTCATGTTATAACAACTGTAGGCAATAATAACATATAATCAATTTTATGTGTACTTTTCACGACACAATTTGAAATATGTATGTACATACACTCTTAGGCTGATGAATACGTTTTTATCTTAATGCAAACTAACGGATGTCCACTACTTTGTTGAGATGACCCGCTGCATCCAAGAAATGCAAGGGTGTCTTTCTTCTTGTTCTCAGGTGATTTTTCAGTCTCTTAAGGTGATTTTCCGATTCCCAGTAGATAAGTTTTGGGGTCGGAGGGAGAGCACCAGTGTCAAGTTGGTCAAGCTTGGCCCTGTTGATGGCTTCCAAGTTCTTCAGGTTGGTCACAAACACAAGTATTTTTGGATGGATCTTGCATTTTATGTTCTTCAGCTGGTGGTGCCACTCCTCCAGATTTTGTTTGTCCTCGTCTTACATGTCCATGTTGTTTCCAGATTTTATGATCCACCCATGTTGAGGTCACTTAAGTCATTAAACCACTGCAGACATAGTGTCTTGGACTTGATCCAGTGGCAGGGTGCTACTCTCCTTCAATGGCAGATACCAGGTGTCTTGGACTTGATCCAGTGGTAGGGTGCAGCTCTCCTTCAATGGCAGATGCCAGGTGTCTTGGACTTGATCCAGTGGCAGGGTGCATCCCTCTTTCCGTGGCAGATACCAGGTGTCTTGGACTTGATCCAGTGGTAGGGTGCAGCTCTCCTTCAATGGCAGATACCAGGTGTCTTGGACTTGATCCAGTGGTAGGGTGCAGCCCTCCTTCAATGGCAGATACCAGGTGTCTTGGACTTGATCCAGTGGTAGGGTGCAGCTCTCCTACCATAAAAGGCCCTATTGCAATAGTCAGTACACTCACAAATGTCCAGAATTTAAATGTCTTAGTTGAAGCACATCCTCCATTCTTGAATCCATGGAACAGTGTTAGAAATGGGCAGAAAAGTTGGTGTTTTCTGATGGGTATCCCGTCCACACTGGTCAAGTCGTAAAAGGCCTTGAATCACCCTCGTCTTCCTCTTATATAGGTACAGCCTGCCTTCTAGAAAATGTTACTTCATGTAATTTCTTGAACAATGTGGCCACTCCCAGTGTCCGTACAAATGGTGGCTAACTTTCAAGTACTCTGGGTGTTGCATACATTCAATCAGAGACCATATACCAAAGTGGTCTCTGCTTCAATATGAAATAATCTAGACAGAACAGAACTTGACATTTTACGAAGGCTTCAATTTGCTGCCACCAACAAATCATCAGGTATAAGCTTAATACACCTACTAGCACATAACAACAGTTTTATTTCATATTACCAAAACAATAACAATAATAACTAACAATACAATAAATAATAATAATCATGATAATAGTAATAATGTTTAATAATATAATATAACTAGAAAAATGTTCTGAAGCCAAATGTTTTGAGTCTTGTAGGGTGGAACTGAAAGATTGTTTTCACATGGTGTTGACAAATTTGTGCATATCGTGAACGACACACACCGTCACTGTCAGTAACAACGTCCCCCTTCACTGTCTGAACAGTCAGACCGCTGACCACCATGGGATTCCAGCAGATCCAGCACTCGCTGATTTCCCCGGAATCTTGCCCAGTCCGCCGCTGTTTGCCCCTTGTTGTTCCTGGACTTATGTCCTCCATGTTTCCGAAGACCCATTGTATTATCTCTTGTGAACGACACACACCGTCACTGTCTGTAACAACGTCCCCCTACACTGTCTGAACAGTCACGACCGCTGACCACCATGGGATTCCAGCAGATCCAGCACTCGCTGATTTCCACTGAATCTTGCCCAGTCTGCCGCTGTTTGCCCCTTGTTGTTCCTGGACTTATGTCCTCCATGTTTCCGAAGACCCATTGTATTATCTCTTGTGAACGACACACACCGTCACTGTCTGTAACAACGTGCCCCTACACTGTCTGACCAGTCACGACCGCTGACCACCATGGGATTTCAGCAGATCCACCACTCGCTGATTTCCCCAGAATCTTGCCAAGTCGGCCGCCGTTTGCCCCTTGTTGTTCCTGGACTTATGGCTCCTTTTGGGAATCATAATAATAGTAATAATGTTCAATGATATATTATAACTAGAAAAATGTTCTGAAGCCAAATGTTTTGAGTCTTGTAGGGTGGAACTGAAAGATTGTTTTCACATGGCCTTGACAAATTTGTGCATATCGTGAACGACACACACCGTCACTGTCTGTAACAACATCCCCCTACACTGTCTGAACAGTCACGACCGCTGGCCACCATGGGATTCCAGCAGATCCACCACTCGCTGATTTCCCCGGAATCTTGTCAGTCGGCCGCTGTTTGCCCCTTGTTGTTCCTGGACTTATGGCTCCTTTTGGGAATCATAATAATAGTAATAATGTTCAATGATATATTATAACTAGAAAAATGTTCTGAAGCCAAATGTTGTGAGTCTTGTAGGGTGGAACTGAAAGATTGTTTTCACATGGCCTTGACAAATTTGTGCATATCGTGAACGACACACACCGTCACTGTCTGTAACAACATCCCCCTACACTGTCTGACCAGTCACGACCACTGACCACCATGGGATTTCAGCAGATCCACCACTCGCTGATTTCCCCAGAATCTTGCCAAGTCGGCCGCCGTTTGCCCCTTGTTGTTCCTGGACTTATGGCTCCTTTTGGGAATCATAATAATAGTAATAATGTTCAATGATATATTATAACTAGAAAAATGTTCTGAAGCCAAATGTTTTGAGTCTTGTAGGGTGGAACTGAAAGATTGTTTTCACATGGCCTTGACAAATTTGTGCATATCGTGAACGACAAACACCGTCACTGTCTGTAACAACATCCCCCTACACTGTCTGACCAGTCACGACCGCTGACCACCATGGAATTTCAGCAGATCCACCACTCGCTGATTTCCCCAGAATCTTGCCCAGTCGGCCGCCATTTGCCCCTTGTTGTTCCTGGACTTATGGCTCCTTTTGGGAATCATAATAATAGTAATAATGTTCAATGATATATTATAACGAGAAAAATGTTCTGAAGCCAAATGTTTTGAGTCTTGTAGGGTGGAACTGAAAGATTGTTTTCACATGGCCTTGACAAATTTGTGCATATCGTGAACGACACACACCGTCACTGTCTGTAACAACGTGCCCCTACACTGTCTGACCAGTCACGACCGCTGACCACCATGGGATTTCAGCAGATCCACCACTCGCTGATTTCCCCAGAATCTTGCCAAGTCGGCCGCCGTTTGCCCCTTGTTGTTCCTGGACTTACGGCTCCTTTTGGGAATCATAATAATAGTAATAATGTTCAATGATATATTATAACTAGAAAAATGTTCTGAAGCCAAATGTTTTGAGTCTTGTAGGGTGGAACTGAAAGATTGTTTTCACATGGCCTTGACAAATTTGTGCATATCGTGAACGACACACACCGTCACTGTCTGTAACAACGTGCCCCTACACTGTCTGACCAGTCACGACCGCTGACCACCATGGGATTTCAGCAGATCCACCACTCGCTGATTTCCCCAGAATCTTGCCAAGTCGGCCGCCGTTTGCCCCTTGTTGTTCCTGGACTTATGGCTCCTTTTGGGAATCATAATAATAGTAATAATGTTCAATGATATATTATAACTAGAAAAATGTTCTGAAGCCAAATGTTTTGAGTCTTGTAGGGTGGAACTGAAAGATTGTTTTCACATGGCCTTGACAAATTTGTGCATATCGTGAACGACACACACCGTCACTGTCTGTAACAACGTGCCCCTACACTGTCTGACCAGTCACGACCGCTGACCACCATGGGATTTCAGCAGATCCACCACTCGCTGATTTCCCCAGAATCTTGCCAAGTCGGCCGCCGTTTGCCCCTTGTTGTTCCTGGACTTATGGCTCCTTATGGGAATCATAATAATAGTAAAAATGTTCAATGATATATTATAACTAGAAAAATGTTCTGAAGCCAAATGTTTTGAGTCTTGTAGGGTGGAACTGAAAGATTGTTATCACATGGCCTTGACAAATTTGTGCATATCGTGAACGACACACACCGTCACTGTCTGTAACAACGTGCCCCTACACTGTCTGACCAGTCACGACCACTGACCACCATGGGATTCCAGCAGATCCACCACTCGCTGATTTCCACTGAATCTTGCCCAGTCGGCTGCCGTTTGCCCCTTGTTGTTCCTGGACTTATGGCTCCTTATGGGAATCATAATAATAGTAATAATGTTCAATGATATATTATAACTAGAAAAATGTTCTGAAGCCAAATGTTTTGAGTCTTGTAGGGTGGAACTGAAAGATTGTTTTCACATGGCCTTGACAAATTTGTGCATATCGTGAACGACACACACCGTCACTGTCTGTAACAACGTCCCCCTACACTGTCTGACCAGTCACAACCGCTGACCACCATGGGATTCCAGCAGATCCACCACTCGCTGATTTCCACTGAATCTTGCCCAGTCGGCCGCCGTTTGCCCCTTGTTGTTCCAGGACTTATGTCCTCCATGTTCTGAAGACCCATTGTATCATCTCTTGTGTTTTATATTAACCTTTGTGGCTCCATTTGGGAATCAACTCATAACACAATCAATTATTTGTAAACATATTCAAGAATTGATTGTCTGCTGTAGATATGACTGATATATAACATGGTTGTTAGAACAAAGGGAGCTACCTCAAACATTAAGCTAAGAAATGTTGACCACTTCATCATTTACTCATATTAAGAGTTGAAACCTTTAACATAATAAGCTTCATTCAAATATGTCAGTCATATCTACAGTTGACTATCAATTCCCGAACATATTTACTGTTAATAGATACTGTTCAGAGTTGATTCCCAAATTGAACCATGAAGGTTAATTTACAATCAAAAAAGATAATACAATGGGACAAATATGTGGCAGCACTACTGAATAATAGGCCCTATTGCAATAGACAGTACACTCCGGTCCACTGGTCAAGTCGTAGGAGGCCTGGAATCGCCCTCGTCTTCCTCTTATATAGGTACAGCCTGCCTTCTAGAACCTGTTTCTTCGTGTAACTTCTTGAACAATGTGGCCAATCCCAGTGTCAGTACAGAAGGTGGCTAACTTTCAAGTACTCTGGGTGTTGCATACATTCAATCAGAGACCATATACCAAAGTGGTCTCTGCTTCAATAAAAAATAATCTAGAAACAACATTTTACGAATGCTTCAATTTGCTGCCACTAACAAATCATGAGATATAAACTTAATACACCTACTGGCATATAACAACAGTTTTATTTCATATTAGGCCAGGCAATTTTACAGAATTTTCAGCCCCAAGTACAGGGTTGGAGGAGGGGGGAGGGGGAAGAAAAGAAAGCCAGATGCATCTTTTTTTTGTGTGGGGAGATAACGGATTTTTACAACCAAAGATGTAGGACAGGAGGGGGGAAATTTTTTTAAAAAAGACTGATGACTTCATGAAAGGTTATTTTGTGTTTTGCAGCACAGTCTCTCCTCAGCACAAACTTCAAAAACTGAATGTCCAAATGATCATAGAGACAACAGCATATTGAACATAATATTGCTGCAAGTTTTGCCGCATTAGAGTGATTCACTTAAAATACTATGAAGAGTGTAACAAAATTAAAACAAGCATTAATATTAAAACTCCACCTGTTTTTACCTGATATCACCAAACTGATAAGTGATTAATGTGTCTAAGCCACTGTCTTGAAGAAACTTGAAAGTAGCACCACTGAGATATTCACTCTTCCAAAAGAACACATACCGTATTCGACGTAATAAGCGCCCCGCTCTAATAAACGCCCACGGCGATATTTGCTGATATATTGGCTAGTAAACAATCCTAATTAGCACCCCTTCCGATTGATCAATGTACACAAGACTTTTTTATTCGCGCATATGCACACTCGTGTGTTATATGCACCTTTAATTAAGGGCAATTAAATTCTGGAAAAATATATCTGTCGTACATAAACATTTCAGGCTGTCACCATAAACCACGAAATTTATCTTTCCACTTTTTTTTTTCCACCAAAATAATATTCTAATAAGAGCCCCCTATTTCTAATTTTGAGAGCGCCCTGGGCGCTTATTACGTCGAATATGGTAACAATCAAAATAATACTGCAAATAAATATATTTGTCACAGTTCATGTCAATTCTAACACTGCTTTGAAAATGACATAAAAAATAAATATCACATAGTAGCTTGGCCACTTTTCTGTCAGAAGAACTTGAAAGTAGCACCACTGAGATATTCACCATCTTCCAAAAAACACATAATCAAAATAATACTGAAAATAAAGATGTCACTGTTCATGTCAATTCTAACACTGCTTTGCAAAGTATAATTTAAAATATACATCAGAGACTCATTATGAACCATTTGATCAAGAAAATAATTACTGGGATGAGATCCACTCGGGTAAAAAAGATCAGCAAACAATATGCATCCATCTGCTTTGATAAATCAGTACTGATAAGAAGTTACTATCCGAGCAATTGTCATAACTTTCACTTTCATTTTGACGTGAATGTATCTGATTCCCAAGCTCCAACAACATAAGAAAAGTTGTTGTACTAAGTTCAATCGACATGTCATCTTTCGAAGTTTCCTGAGTTGATGCATGTGCCGACATTACTTGCTCCTGTTTAACTACTAAGATTAAACCTCCCTAACGCAGTTGTTCGTATCCTGAATGTTAATTAGATGTTTTCGAATGTTTGCAAGGGAATGCAGGCAAATGCAGAATGCCTCTGGCATACTTTATGAACATATTCTGTGCTCAAAAGACCGCCATTTGTGATGATAAAGCCCCTTGTAACAATAAAAATTCTACCACTTACAACACAGACAATTGTCAAGAGAGGGTATTCATGTTCGGCTTCGAGATCAACAAAGATCGATTATGTATCTTTTTACTAGTTTACAACGGTAAAATCATATGTTTTTTATTAAAAGGTGATGATAACAAATAAAATAACTGACTACGTGGCTATTGACGGGGGGAAAAAATGGAAATCTGATTTAATTTTATTTTTACATTTTCTCAAAAATTAGTCGGAAAATATAAAATGCCTGGCCTTATCATAACCTATAACAATAATAACTAACAATACTATAATAATACTGATAATGTACAATGATATAACAAGAAAAGTATTCTGTGGACGTATGTTTTGAGTCTTGTAGGGTGGAACTGAAAGATTGTTTTCTCTTGGAGTTGACAAACTGGTGCATATCATGAAAGACACACATTGTCACTGTTAACGTCTTCCTTTACTGTCTGAACAGTTACTACCGCTGACCACCATGTGATACCAGCAGATCCACCACTCGCTGATTTCCCCTGAGTCTTGCCCAGTCGGCCGCTGTTTGCCCCTAGTTGTTCCTGGACTTATTTCCTTTGTGAGTATCAACTCATGACACAATCAATTATTAGTAAACAGAATTGATTGTCTACTGTAAATATGAGTGATATGACATGGTTGCCAGGAGTTCCACCACTCGTGGATTTCCCCTGGATCTTGCCCAGTCGGCCGCCTTTTGCCCCTCGTTGTTCCTGGACTTATGTCCTTCGTGGGTATCAACTCATGACACAATCAATTATTAGTAAACAGAATTGATTGTCTACTGTAAATATGAGTCATATGACATGGTTGCCAGGAGTTCCACCACTCGTGGATTTCCCCTGGATCTTGCCCAGTCGGCCGCCTTTTGCCCCTCGTTGTTCCTGGACTTATGTCCTTCGTGGGTATCAACTCATGACACAATCAATTATTTGTAAACAGAATTGATTGTCTACTGTAAATATGAGTGATATGACATGGTTGCCAGGAGTTCCACCACTCGTGGATTTCCCCTGAGTCTTGCCCAGTCGGCCAATCAATTATTAGTAAACAGATTTGATTGTCTACTGTAAATATGAGTGATATGACATGGTTGCCAGGAGTTCCGGCACTCGCTGATTTCCCCTGAGTCTTGCCCAGTCCGCCGCTGTTTTCCCCTCGTTGTTCCTTGACTTATTTCCTTTGTGGGTATCAACTCATGACACAATCAATTATTAGTAAACAGAATTGATTGTCTACTGTAAATATGAGTGACATGACATGGTTGCCAGGAGTTCCACCACTCGCTGATTTCCCCTGGATCTTGCCCAGTCGGCCAATCAATTATTAGTAAACAGATTTGATTGTCTACTGTAAATATGAGTGATATGACATGGTTGCCAGGAGTTCCACCACTCGTGGATTTCCCCTGAGTCTTGCCCAGTCGGCCGCCTTTTGCCCCTTGTTGTTCCTGGACTTATGTCCTTCGTGAGTATCAACTCATGACACAATCAATTATTAGTAAACAGAATTGATTGTCTACTGTAAATATGATTGATATGACATGGTTGCCAGGAGTTCCACCACTCGTGGATTTCCCCTGAGTCTTGCCCAGTCGGCCGCCTTTTGCCCCTTGTTGTTCCTGGACTTATGTCCTTCGTGAGTATCAACTCATGACACAATCAATTATTAGTAAACAGAATTGATTGTCTACTGTAAATATGAGTGATATGACATGGTTGCCAGGAGTTCCACCACTCGTGGATTTCCCCTGAGTCTTGCCCAGTCGGCCGCCTTTTGCCCCTTGTTGTTCCTGGACTTATGTCCTTCGTGAGTATCAACTCATGACACAATCAATTATTAGTAAACAGAATTGATTGTCTACTGTAAATATGATTGATATGACATGGTTGCCAGGAGTTCCACCACTCGTGGATTTCCCCTGGATCTTGCCCAGTCGGCCGCCTTTTGCCCCTCGTTGTTCCTGGACTTATGTCCTTCGTGGGTATCAACTCATGACACAATCAATTATTAGTAAACAGAATTGATTGTCTACTGTAAATATGAGTGATATGACACGGATGCCAGGAGCTCCGGCACTCGCTGATTTCCCCTGAGTCTTGCCCAGTCCGCCGCTGTTTTCCCCTCGTTGTTCCTTGACTTATTTCCTTTGTGGGTATCAACTCATGACACAATCAATTATTAGTAAACAGAATTGATTGTCTACTGTAAATATGATTGATATGACATGGTTGCCAGGAGTTCCACCACTCGCTGATTTCCCCTGGGTCTTGTCCAGTCGGCCGCTGTTTTCCCCTCGTTGTTCCTGGACCTGACTTCACTATCTCCACATGTCCTCCTACACAGGCCTAGGGAAGGGTCACAGGTCACCGTCGTCGTTTTCTTACCATGTTTCTCTACATCCAGTTCTTTGTCCCTGGTAAGTATAGATTCTTCATGGTCCATAGTGACAAACAAACTGATAAAAAAAAGCTTCTACCACTGTTGCAGCCGTGTGATAGGAATATAGATCAGGATTTCGAAAGTCACGTGGTGCATCAAACAGTTGCCACATTATTTCTCTTCTATGGATTTTTTGCTTTTCCTGAGTTCATGTTTCTCCCAAGTCTGACCGCTGACCACCATGTGATTCCAGCAGATCCACCACTCGCTGATTTCCCCTGAATCTTGCCCAGTCTTGCCGCTGTTTGCCACTGCTTATTCCTGGACTTGATGTCCTTAATTCCGTATGAAGACAAACTTTACCTTCTCCAAGTGTCCTCCTATACAGACGTAGTGAATTGTCACAGGTCACCGTCGTCGGTTCTCCCAATGTTTCTCTACATCCAGTGCTTTGTCCCTGGTCAGTATGTATTCTTCTTGGCCCATAGTGACAAACAAACTGATAAAAAAAAAGAAACTTCTGCCGCTGTTGCTCTTGTATGGATTTTTTGCTGTTCCTGAGTTCATGTTTCTTCCAAGTCTGTCACACAATCTCATTCAAATAATTTTTTAGTTCTGGCTCCCGCTAAACAAAGGTCTGAGCGCATCCCATTATGGGTCACGTCAGAATGACCTTTTTTCCAACCAATCAGGAAAGTGAGAGTTGGAATGTGTTTTCTAATCACTCAACATTGACAAGGTTAACATTGGATGTTCCAAGTCCTGCCTGAATCATCGTCTGTCTCTCGCTTCAGTGAGATAAACATTTGAAACAGAAAAGACTTTCCATAACCCGTGGAAAGTACTGTGGGTACAATCGCGGACAGTTATTAGACATTTTCAGAATTATCTTTGATCACTTTTTAAATTTTGACAAATATTTTTCAAAGCATAATCTGGGATGGAAGTGACGTAAAGCTCGAGAAAGCAGCTTTTGATTGGCACACACCCCATCACTGTCAGTAACAACGTCCTCCTTTAATGTCTGAACAGATTCTACAGCTGACCACCATGGGATTCCAGCAGATCCGCCAGTTGCTGATTTCCACTGAATCTTGCCCGGTCGGCCGCTGTTTGTTCCTGAACTTGATGTCCACAATTCTGTATGAAGACAAACTTTACCTTCTCCAAGTCTCCGCCCATACAGACGTAGTGAATTGTCACAGGTCACCGTCGTCGGTTCTCCCAATGTTTCTCTACATCCAGTGCTTTGTCCCTGGCCAGTATGTATTCTTCTTGGCCCATAGTGACAAACAAACTGATAAAAAAAAAAGAAACTTCTGCCTCTGTTGCTCTTGTATGGACTTTTTGCTGTCCATACAATACTGATAAAAAAAAAGCAGCAAAAAAACAACCTTCTGCCACTGTTGCAATCATGTGATCAGGAATACGGATCTGGGAGCTGTTGTACAAAGCGATCTTAGCCCCACGGTGATCGTAACTTCCATACCTTAACATAGACTTACAACAGTCGTAGTGCTAAGGTTTTGTACAACTGCACCCAGGAATTCAAAAGTCAAGTGGTGCATCAAACTGGACTTGCGAACAGTTGCCACATTATTGCTCTTTTATGGATTTTGCTTTTCCTGAGTTTTCGTTTCTCCCAAGTGTGCCCCCTGTCACACAATATCATTGTATTACATTTTTAATTCCTGTTTCAGCTAATCAAAGGTCTGAGAACATCCCATATGGGTCATGTCAGAATGACCCTATAATCCAACCAACCTGGAAAGTGACAGTTGAAATGTGTTTTCTAATCATGCAACATTGACAGGGTTAACACTGGGTATTCCAAATGACAGTTAAAGGCTGTACAACTGATTCCACCTTAATCATCATCTACCTCTCGCTTCAATGGGATAATCCTCCCACATTAAGCTGACACACTGCAATATGACTCGAATACTATTAAAAGTGGCGTTAAACCAAACTCACTCACTCAATAGGATAAACAATAGAAACAGAAGAGACTTTTCCTTGCCTGTAGAAAGTACTGACATACATTTATTGGACATTCCAGAGATTTCTTTTGATCACTTTTCTCGAGAAAGTTGCTTTTGATTGGCTAATGTAGACTTCTTGTTAGTCATTTCATTGATTTCTGACCCTGTCCCTATCAATAACACCCTCCTTCTTTAATGTCTGAACAGACACTATCGCTGACTACCATGGGATTCCAGCAGATCCACCACTCGCTGATTTCCACTGAATCTTGCCCAGTCGGCCGCTGTTTGCCCCTTGTTGTTCCTGGACTTGATGTCCTTAATCCCGTATGAAGACAAACTTTACCTTCTCCACATCTCCTCCCAAACAGACGTAGTGAATTGTCACAGGTCACTGTCGTCGGTTCTCCCAATGTTTCTCTACATCCAGTGCTTTGTCCCTGGTCAGTATGTATTCTTCTTGGCCCATAGTGACAAACAGACTGATAAAAAAATAGAAGCTTCTGCCACTGTTGCAATTTTTGCCACACTGTTGCCCTTGTATGGATTTTTTGCTTTTCCTGAGTTCATGTTTCACCCAAGTCTGTCACACAATCTCATTCAAATCAATTTTTACTTCTGGCTACCGCTAATGAAAGGCCAGAACACATCCCATTATGGGTCACGTCAGAATGACCTTTAATCGACCAGTCGGGAAAGTGTCAGTTGCAATTATAAAAATTTTACAAAATATGGAAGTGCCATAAAGCTAGGGAAAGCTGCTTTTGAATGGCTAATGTAGACTTCTTATTAGTCATTTCATTGGTTGGTCATAGTTTTAGGAAGGTCATTCTTGCATGTGACCTGTGAAGATCCGGGGTAGAATAGGTCTTCAGCAACCCATGCTTGCCATAAAAGGTGACTATGCTTGTCGTAAGAGGCGACTAATGGGATTGGGTGGCCAGGCTCACTGACTTGGTTGATGCATGTCATCGTATCCCAATTGTATGGATCGATGCTCATGTTGTCAATTACTGGATTGTCTGGTCCAGACTCGATTATTTACAGACTACCGTCATATTGCTAAGTACGGCATTAAACAACAAGCAAATAAACAAAAAAGGGCTCAGTGATGCTGACCTTCCGTAATGAAAATATCATGAGAATCTGTTTGCGGCATTTAACAACAAGCAAACAAAGAACATTCTGGCATGTCTCAGATCCTTGTGTAATCATTACACTGTAATGATAGCGAGCACTAAGATCTGATTTAAATGATTGCCTGACACAGTGCTGTGAACAGACTTGAACAGAGTAGGTCTCTACTCCACCATGGATCCAGGCACTTCCAATAATCTTTGATCCAGCTTCTCAGAATACAGAGAACATCATTCTCTATCTGAAGAATTGTCATTTTTCCACAAAGATCATGGTGATTCAGTTCACCAATCCAACTATTTTTCTAACTAATTTCTGCTTTGTCGAAATGTATATTTGTTGACGTGAACATTTTTCTCCATGTGGATAGCTGATTCTTAGGATTTGCTCATAACAACGAACAAAGGGGGATAATTTATGCATTAATTTATTAAAGGTGAACCGCTACAAAGGGTTACCTGTACCTGTCCTAGGTGTTATGATGAAGTGATCGGAAACACCTGGGTTTTGAGAACAGCAGGGGAGAAGCTTTAAGGATTTCGGGGAGGGGATGTTCTAATAAAATAATCCAAGTTCCAGGTTTAGTGAAAAAACATGCATATGCCTCGCATTGTAGAAAAAAGACATAATGTGCCTTTTCCATTCCAACTCTCCCCAACAGTGGAATAGTGTGATCCTATGTACATCCACAGCATGAGCCAACAATATAGTGCGTGTGTTTCTATGTACTCTTGAATGTATAGGTGAAGTGTGTGTGTTGTGATGCATCAGTCAGATCCATGGTGAAATTGTTTCAATCTCATTAAAATCAGATCCTAGTTCTCGCTGCCGCTAAACAAAGATCTGAGGACATCCCATTACGGGTCACGTCAGAACGACCTTTCATCCAACCAATCAGAGCGTCGCTTACCAAATCATGAAAGTGACAGTCGAAATGTGTTTTCTAATCATGCAACTTCGAAACGACAGTTACGACCGATTCGTCAAAATTATTGTCTAAAAATCATTCCGACTGTCACTTTCATGACTCTCTGACTGGTCGGATGAAAGGTCGTTCTGACGTGACCCATAATAGGATGTCCTCAGATCTTTGTTAAGCCATAGCGAGAACTAGGATCTGATTTTAATGAGATTGAAATTGTTTGGACATGTTTATCTCATCAGTATTGTATCTCCTCACATGTGTCCAGTGTGGGAGGAAAGTTGAGCTTCTTGTACCATGTTATCACCTTGAGGTGCCGACACCTGCACGGGCTCCTCGACTACACCCAGGGTCAACTGAACGTTACTTCTGTTACTGAATGATGTGTGGAAGTATTTCTGACCTTTTCTTATGTGATAAGCTTGTGCTTCCTACAGAATGTTTTGGAGGAAATAAATCAATGTATTTGTTATGTGTCTGTTTTCTTGACTAATTAGAGGACACAGTCATCCTGACCCATTTAGATCCGGGGTAGAATAGGTCTTCAGCAACGCATGCTTGCTGTAATAGTGAGTGAGTATGGTTTTACGCCGCTTTTAGCAATATTCCAGCAATATCACGGCGGGGGACACCAGAAATGGGCTTCACACATTGTACCCATGTCGGGAATCGAACCCGGGTCTTTGGCGTGATAAGCGAAGGCTTTAACCACTAGGCTACCCGACCGCCCTGCTTGCTGTAATAAGCGACCATGCTTGTCATAAGAGGCGACTAACAGGATCGGGTGGTCAAGCTCGCTGACTTGGTTGATGCATGTCATTGTATCCCAATTGCGTGGATCGATGCTCATGGTGTCGATTATTTACAGACCGACGATTGTCCAGACTCGGGTTTAACTGTGTGTTTGTTGTTTAACGCAGCACTGCAATATTCCAGCTATATGACGGCGGTCTGTAAATGATCGAGTCTGGACCAGACAATCCAGTGATTGACATCATGAGCATCGATCCACGCAATTGGGACCCTTGACATGCATCAACCGAGTCAGCAGGTTTAACAAAAAACAAACAAAAGAGGACTCAATGATGCTGACCATCACAGAGGAACAAAATGTCTTCCATAGTGGAAATCATGAGAATCTGTTTTCAGGTGTTGTGCCATCTGTGAATCCAAGGCAAAATCCTTGATTCGTATGTAAACATGGTGTAATGCCATTGGTGCACAGCCCATCCCTAGCCCACCCCAATCTTTGCCGCCTGTGATAAGCTGTGAGAATGAGGATGACTTCACACCCTGTTACACTGACAAGGCAAAGATCCGGGGTAGAATGGGTCTTCAGCAACCCATGCTTGCCGTAATAAGAGGCAACTAAGAGGATCAGGTGGTCATGCTCGCTGACTTGGTTGATGCCTTTCATCGTATCCCAATTGCATGGATCGATGCTCATGTCAGGTACTGGATTGTCTGGTCCAGACACAATTATTTACAGACCACCATTATATAGCTGGAATATTGCTGAGTGCAGCGTTCAACAAGATGACAAGGCGAAGATGTCATCAGTAGGATGAATCCACACCCTGCTACACACACATACACAATGGTAAGGCAGAATTTATTGCTATATGTCTTGGTACAAAAGACAAGAAAACCAGCACAAACAGTCACAAATGTAAGACAAAACAACTTGTCTGCCTCAGTATCACAGCTATAGAGGGAAAGTCACACAGCAGCTTTGTTAAAACATGGAAGACAACAGTTTAAATCATTTTAACAGGAGAAATGCTAAGATTAGCCCATTTTCTTACATATTGGATAATCTCGGGTGTAAAAGCATGTATAAACATAAGCATAATAGTGTTAATCATTTGAAATATGGAAGCTATCCACGGTAAACTCTGGACGTAACGGGCTGATACAGCGAAAAGTCAACTACAGCAAAAACGAACTCATATTCCCCTGGTCATGCTGCAGTCTTGATTAGTGTAAGGGCATCACAAAATACTTTGAAGCTATGATTGGTACATCCACAGAAATGAATGCTGTATCTTCATCATGTTTATAGGGGAGGAGTACTATACAATTAGAAATGACACAGGGGATACCGATTATCCCCCTAGGGCCCCGTTCCACAAAACGACCATAGAGCTACGATGATCATAAGCCTATGTTAAAGTATCATCTTAGCGCTAAGATCCCTTTTTGGAATGAGCTTCTGACCTATGGACAGCAAAGGACAATATTTGATAGGAGGTAGTTGTAGAGAAAATAGTCTAAGCAAGAGGCACTATTTCTATGAAACTGCACACAAGACCATTCAAACAACTGTATAGTATCATATAGTAATGTAAATAAACAAACAATAGTCAAATTGCTAAGTAAATGCTGTCAAGAAGGCTGGGACCTTCTATGGTTGATCTTACATCGTAATCCAAAAATGTTGACTTGAAACTCCATGACGTTTTGTGTTGGCAGTTTGTTTAATACTTTTGACGTCTCTGTGTTAAATGTATTTCTGTTTCCTGGCCTAGTTGCTACAGACTAGCATTGGCAATCGATAAGCTGACCTTGACCTTGTCTGTGTGAGCTTGACCTCACATTCCATCGAGTCCCTGTTTCATGAAAAGGAAATATGAAAGCCAATACAGGGTTAATAATTAAGTCTGCTCGTCTGAGATGTTAAATTCAGAGATTGTGGCCTGCCACTTCTACCATTAGGTAGAGGGCAACTTAGTAGCAGATAACTTTTGAGGACTAGTGAAAATGAAACTTAATTTCTAACCCTGTTATATGGCCTTGACCTCACACACCCTTAAGGTCGCCCATATTAAGGACATACTCTGCTCCTTTTACATTTGGGAAGTGTTGGCGCCGACTCATCTGTTTCATGGTGTGGACGACCATCTCTCGCGGAAACGTATCCAGCATCCAGTCACTGACTCCAGACAGCGGCCGTGACTTCGCGGATAGGGATAGCGGGACACTAAGACTCCTCTTAACCAGGTGTGACCTCAGGTCATGTGACATATGCAGTGGCATTTCACTCTTTGGTTTGACATCATCCTCATATTTTTTTTTCGTGTGAATGTCATGAATATGTTTTGGTTTAAACTGGAAAGGACGATCATGAGGAGATAGATTTTTGTTAAGTACTCGATCTACGATTTCTTTTGGGAGATCGGGTTTTCGTAGTTTCTTTTTTTTCAGTTCCTTCATTTGTGGATCAACCTCAGAAATCTCCACATACTTGATGTGCTTCCCCTCATAATACTTGGGCCCACTGCCAGTTTCAGGCATCATTGTGTACTCGTTTCGCGGATACTCATCCTTCAAGTTCGGAACATAATCCTTCTCCGACAACTTTGCTGAGAAAATCCACTGATTTGGGTTAATGTATCCTGGACTTTTGGAGCGTGACCTTGACCTTGAGATAGACCTGGACATTGTTTGCTCCCTCACTCCACTGAAGTCATCCATCTTAGACATGCTGTCATCAAACTGCACCTGGTCCTCGGTCGTCTCATCTGTGAACAGACTGGTGTCCGTGTCTGCGCGTTTGTCCAGTGAGGATGGTGTCTTATTAACCATTGATACCTTCATCTTGCCTGTCTGTCTCTGCAGTGTCTGACTGTTGGGGCGGTAGAGTCCATGCTGAGGTGGTCTCTGAGAATCTGGCCCCGTAGGCTTCTCCTCCAGGTGCCTTGACCCCAGCCACTGCCGGAAAGCCTGATCTCCATAGAACTCCTGGGCGGCCTTGACCTCTTCCTCCTCCTCCAGTTCCTGCAGGATCTGCTGCATGCGGACTTTCTTCAGCTGGCTCATCTCCCGTGCCACATGGTCCTTGTCCTGGTGCCACACCTCCGCTGCCAGAATCCTGAAACAAACAGCAGGTAACATGATGAGGAAGGCACAGAGTTCAATACAAAAAGTCCATCCTAACCCCAACTAAACATAACTACACTTTGGACACCGCCTCCGTGGTCTCGTGGATAGAGCCTCTTCCTGGAGAGTGGAAGGTCGGTGGTTCAATCACTGGGTGCGTCATACCAAAAGTTGTTAAAAGATGGTACTTGTTGTTACCCTGCCTTGTGCTCAGCATTAAATTCACTGAGTCTGACCAGCTGATCAATTACATCACTTCTTACAACCGACCCGTGAAGATTCCGGGATAGAATAGGTCTTCAGCAACCCATACTTGCCGTAAAAGGCGACTATGCTTGTCATAAAAGGCAACTAACGGGATGGGGTGGTGAGGCTCGCTGACTTGGTTGATGCATGTCATCGATTCCAATTGCATAGATGTAACGATGCTCATGATGTCAATCACTGGATTGTCTGGTCCAGACTCGATTATTTTACAGACCGCCGTCATATAGCTGGAATATTGCTGAGAGCGGCGTTAAGCAACAAACAAACAAAACTTCTTACAACCAGCATATGTTGCTTGGGACAAAATCTAACCTGAAATCCCCTTAGGTTCCTAGTTTAGTCGCCTCTTTACATTTTGATTTTGTAAGCTCAGATGATGACATGTTCAGAATAAAGTATTTGGTTAGTGGCAGTGTATGGCGCCAAGAAATATATCACATGTCACAAAATAATCTGGTAGCCCCAGAACCTTTGAAGGTAGACTAACCCGTATTGCTAAGCAATTCGACCCTGACAAGAAGAGTACAGGGGCATGCATCCCTTGAAAATTTCAAAATCTAGACTGCAAATGGTGCAATTTGGAGCAAGTATCAATATTGCTGGGTGCAGCGTTAAACATTTAAACAATAAAGACCTTTTCCAAACATATCTTGTTGAATTTAAGCTGGATAAATGAATAGATGTCACATCGACAAGATGAACAAAGTCTGAAAGATGATAAAATGTGAAAGCAAACTTATCACTTCGTAGTTCTACCTGATCCATCAATTTAATCGTCAGAGACAATCAGTCCAGCTTAGTTTCTCACATCATAGACTGATCAGAATTTTGACAGCCATGGGCCAAAGGTCTAACGTTTGTTTTGCACACGGTAGTCGTCTTTGCACAGATTTCACACTTGACATAAGATGAGACAAAAATTGGGATGGAACTTGTAGTTACACTGCTTGGCACTCAGCATGAAGGGGAAAGAACAAGAACACATCATCCACCAAGTCATTGAGATGAGACAAAAATTGGGATTGGGTTGTTACAATGTGTGACCTGACAACTTCAATGTCACCATCACAGCATGTATATTTGCTCATGCTATCAACCACTAGGTTGTCAGGTCCAGACTAAGTATGTCCCCATGCCTTGGCTTGTCTTCATTTAAATAACAAATCTGACATCCACCTACACTGCCCATGTTGTGCCTGTGTTGGGTCTACCAACTAGTTTTTGCCATACAAGGGACATAACTCTACTTTCCTGTTGACACATCACACATGCAAAAACGTTTGTCACTGGTACTCTGTGTTTATGAAATATCAACAACACACACACTATACTCCCACTGACATTTATATTTTGCTGATTCTGTGCATGACAAATCTAGAGTTGTGTCCCTTGTCCTTGAGACCCGTGAAGATTCGGGGTAGAATAGGTCTTCAGCAACCCATGCTTGCCGTAAAAGGTGACTATGCTTGTCGTAAAAGGCGACTAACGGGATCGGGTGGTCAGGCTCGCTGACTTGGTTGATGCATGTCATCGTATCCCAATTGCGCGGATCGATGCTCATGATATTAATCACTGGACTGTCTGGTCCAGACTCGATTATTTACAGACCGCCATCATATAGCTGGAATATTGCTGGGTGCGGTGTTAAACAACAAACCAACCAACCCTTGTCCTTGATAAACATACTTTGCCTAAATTAACTCCATTAATCTAACAAGAAAAGTTGAAATTTTCCATACTTATAGAATTAACAAATCAATGGTACTTAGGTTGAGGCCAATGTTAATTTCATATGTGTCTTCCCCCCTCAAATTTCGGACTTTAGCAGACAAATTCTGAGATCCAACAAAGAAGGAAAATTGCATTAAGACCCATAAATAAGGTCAAATGTAATCTGTCATAATATAGGCTCACCTTGCACATTTCCTGTGTCCCCAGAGTTTAGCAAGGTCAAGTGGTGTGTTGCCACGGCAATCCTTCCCATCAACCTTTGCTCCCCTCTCAATGAGCAGCTTAAGACATTGTACATGTCCCTCACTGGCCGCCTGGTGGACAGGGCTGATACCATCATCATTGCAGCTGCCATGGAAACAGACAGAGAATTAATTCCTTGTTTTGTCAGTATTCCAGGTTTTACTGGACACTAAATACTGAGTCCCATACAAATTGAGTGAGTGAGTAAGGTTTTACGCCGCTTTAAGCAATATTCCAGCAACATCACGGCGGGGACACCAGAAATGGGCTTCACACATTGTACCCATGTCGGGAATCGAACCAGGGTCTTCGGCGTGACGAGCAAACAATTTAACCACTAGGCTACCCGACCACCCGATACAAATTGAAAATGGATGCAAACAATTCACATAGCGAGTTATTTGGGACACACAAAAAAGTATCATTATGTCTGTTTGAATCATCAAATTCATTAAAATTGTAGAAATCATAACCGACATTTCTCTTCTAGTAAGAAATACACTCAATATTCCACATGTCCGTGAATGATTTTCTTCAATCTAACATTGAAATCGCAATAGTGATGCACTTGGTTTCATTGAAGAGGGTAATAATATATCATGTAATTTGAGCAAACAAGTGTAATGTCTGGTATATAAGTGGCAAAATAATTATTATCTAAACATTTCAAAAGTTTCCCCATGGTCATATAGAGGATGTGTGACAGCAATAAGCATCACATCTATCATACAGAGGTCCTCAGCAACCTATGCCAGTTGTAAGTGGTGACTTTATGGGTTGGATGGTCAAACTCTGTGACTCAGCTGCTTGCACGTCATCGCACCCCGACAGCATGAATCGTTACTCATATCAGTCAGTGGTTGTTTTTTGGTTGGTTTGTTGTTTTACGCCGCACTCTGCAATATTCCAGCTATATGACGGCGGTCTGTAAATAATCGAGTCTGGACCAGACAATCCAGTGATTAATATCATGAGCATCGATCTGCGCGCTTGTTGTTTAATGCCGTACTTAGCAATATTATAGCTATATGATGGTAGTCTGTAAATAATCAAGTCTGGATTGACAATATGAGCATCGATCCATACAATTGGGATACAATGACATGCATCAACCAAGTCAATGAGCCTGACCACCAGATCCCGTTAGTCGCCTTTTACGACAAGCATAGTCACCTTTTACTGCAAGCATGGGTTGCTGAAGACCTATTCTACCCCGGAATTTTCACGGGTTCAGTCAATGGAATTTCTGATACAATTATTTATAGGCCACTGTCATGTAGCTGGGTGCTGCATTTAACAACAAACAAACAAACAAACAAACAAACAAGCCGTACATACATGGAGGAGTCAGCTCCCTTGTCAAGCAGGTACGTGAGGCAGATCAAGGAGCGCTTCCCTGTCTGATTGCTGATGGCCAGGTGGACTGCTCGCCATCCAGTTGTGCTCGGTAGGTTCAGGTCGAACTTGAACTTGTCAATGCAGAGCTTCAGACAGTCCAGGCGACCATGAATCGCAGCAAGATGGAGAGCTGTGAGACCCTGTAACACAACATTACGTGCAATTTGTGATCCGAGCAGGCTTGTTTGGTCATGTTTGAACAAATGTCCATCAATGCTAACAGCAGACTTGTTAATTTCAACATTTCTTTTAAAACACAGATTATGAGTAATATGTAGAATATTTTTCCCTGATTTAGGATTACAGATTTTTTTATCCCTTAGGAATTTCATTTTGAAGATACTGAACAAGGCTTGTAACACAATTTATATAATTGTGACAGATAATCAAATATTCTGTTAATCAAACTCGTAAATGATTCTCTTAGTAATGTCTACATGTCTGGAAGAAGTATTCTCTTAGTAATGTCTTTTATTCATTTCATGGTCAACAGTTGAAAGAGGTTGAGATATGTACATGAATGATTTATAACAAGGTTATGCTCATAATAAATACTCTCTTTAATGCTAAAAAACAACTAAGTTTAAGCTATTTTCTGCCCTTTCCAAAATGAACAATGTAGTGTATTCTCCTTATAGTTGTTTACATCTTGTGTGATACAGTTTCCCGCAATATCCAAGTACACATTATATTGTTACGTCATATGATGACATCATGTAGGGATGCGATGTCTGAGTAAACTATGATGGCTTCCTTCCATGTTCTGTTGTGTTTGGCATGCACACGAGTGCGCATACTCCCAGGCATAAATGTGTGAATACATGACAAAGACATGACTCTTTGTAGAAAGTTACACATAGGGTCATGATGACCTCTTGTCTTGCAAAAGTTTATGGATACTGACATCCTAAAAATATAAAATTTGGCCATCACGAGTGTGATATATTCGATTTTCTAATAAATACTGATTTGTATGATATCATGAATAACTGTTTTTCGCCATATTATCTGCTCAAAAAGCTTTACTGGCTAGCGACCAGTTATCGCCAAGGACCATTTATCGCTAACTCCTTGTGATAACGCGAACATGATCGCATCTCGTTTTACCTTTTCTCGTTTTCATTAGAAGAGAGAAATGCTTAGATCTATGCAAAGATGGTGACCAAAACTGACTCTTGTGGTGAAATATTGAAAGAAACACCACATAATACTTTGCTCAAATACAACTTCAGAAAAGACATGTGAGCAGTGTCACATGACTAATGTCATTTCTTCCCCAAAAGACCTGATAGTTATTTTTCCAAAAATGCATTCCGTTACCTGTATACATCGCGAAATCCTTAGTACAGAGTGTTATGGATAAGCATGTGTAAATAGAATTGTGGGGAATATTGGTTTATGTCAGTTTGCAGACAACAAATTGATAAAAAAAACACATTCCTTATTAAAATTAATGAATATAAACAAAGAGAGCAATACCAGAGAGAATACAAAATGTAATTTGTATAACTGAAGTGGTGTATGTAATCACATAGCACATGCTTTTTAGACCGTGTCCACTGTTTTGAGTCCCTATCGTCGCGTTATAACAGAAATCGACTGAAACTTCTTCCAGACAGAAATACCCCTAGATCTATTAAAAGATTTCTATTTTCTCCAAAAATCAAAGTTATTGGCACAATTTTGTTTTTCAGAAATATTTCGTCTTTGCAGTAGTTCAGTTTGAAACAAAACAAACATCTGCATGCTATACCAAACCTTTAGACATTATTCAGATGAATAAAAATTTGAGAATTTGCCACAAAGATGGACGCCCTCGCTGTAACCTAGCAACGATGTCAACTTCCTATCATGGCGTCTGTCGCATCCTGAAACTTTCCAAAACAAATCTTACATTCTTATCGTAATTGATATGTCCACCAATCTCTCTGAGACTTTGTTTCAACCATTCCACATCTCCAATCGCTGCGGCCATGTATTCATCGTCGGCAATCTTCTTCTCGCTGGCGATGCGGGTGCGTCTTCTCCGGAGAGCTGGTGCTCCTTTAGCCGATCCCGACCCTGCTGTTTGAGACCCAGCAGTGATCGTTTTTGACGTTCCTCCGCCCTCAGAACTCGCCATATTGTCATCAAGTAGTATACCTATCTACATTATTTAATCGCGGCTAATGGCCCCCAAAATAAAATAAAAGTACTCCCCAGATAATCCTCGCACTTTCGTTACCCTAGGCCAAACGTTAGATCTTACCAATGAAGCGGTCGTAAATCGCGCACCTGTCATATGACTTCCGGCTGTCGTAAAAATATATTTAGTAAATTAATGGGAAGAAGAAATATATATTTGGTTATTTGTCATGCAAATAGTGTTACAGATGCATTGGGTAAAAGAAATAATCTATTACAATACAAAAGAAGTTGAATATTGAATGTCGAAATGCGAATTCGTACCCACAATTCCACTTCCCTAACAACATACCAATATGGACGCCTAAACCATCACATTGAGAACGTTTCTACTAATTTCCACGAGATTTTGTCTCTTATTTCACTTGCATCTTGTTTATGATTCCATCTCTACCTTACCCTAGTTCTAAGGAATCAATCATTGGGTATAGATCACAAATCTGTACCTGAATTAATATTATTATTATATTATATCTGTTTTGTAGCAGACGACGCATCTTGACTGATAGGCTTATTGGATACTTGCAAAGGCACGTAGCCAGATCAAAGTGACAAGATGGCTGCAGCAGCTGGCGTTAAATCAAGTGCAAAAGATGCTCGAGAGCTGTACGAAATGAAGGAAAGGGCAATACGATTTTACACAGATAATGGCGTCCCTAAGAAGATGGAGGAGATCCTGAACTCAATGTTTCATGACAACCCAGCAGATGTGTATGGCCATCTTGTAAGTTATTTTGAAAATATTACTGACAAGTTTTAAATTTGTTCAATCAACCTACATAAGCTACACGACAATGCATTATTTGGATTGAATGGAGGAAAACAGTGTCACTTAAGATTCTTGACACTAAATTGGTTTATTGGCTCTGTGAACTACACATCTTCCTAAGTTATACATCCCCATTAATTACCGTATTCGATTTAATAAGCGGCCAGGGCGCTCTCAAAATTAGAAATAGGGGGCTCCTATTAAAATATTATTTTGGTGAAAAACAGAGTTGAAAGATAAATTTTGTGGTTTATGCTGAGAGCCTGAAATGTTTATGTACGGCAGATATATTTTTCCAGAATGTATTTGCCCATACTTAATGGTGCATATAACACAGGAGTTCGTATTATACATGAATGAATAAGTCTTGTTTACATTGATCAATCGGAAGGGGTGCTAATTGGGATTGTTCACGTGCCAATATATTAGCAAATATCGCCGTGAACGCTTATTAGAGCGGGGCGCTTATTACGTCGAATACGGTACTTGTGTTCTACCGAACATCTGAACCATGATTATCAATGACACTAATGTTTTACTTTTTACACATGAATAACTCCATAATTGGCACCTACAATTGATCCCTTATACTAAGTTATAGCCATTCTCCCCGCTCATCATGTTAGATCAATAATCAATTGTTAAATAACTTTTCATTAATAGGTCTTGTATGTTATATATATTTTTACAATGTATGAACCAGATATTGCTGAATCTTATCAATATTTCATACTTCATTCTCACAGGCAAATTATTTTGCTGAATTTGCCAAAGTCCCAGTAATCACAAAGGTAAAACTTTACATACTTCATGTTCATCATCATGCCAAATGTAGTGAGTGAGTGCATGTTATTTGATGCCACAGTTAGCAATATGTAAATATTATTAAATGCAATTTGGACCAGGCAAATCTGTTAATGGTAATAAATATTTCTAAACAAAATGTTGCAAAATGATATCACATGCTGCCGTTAATGATTCACAAAGCAGTAGCTGCTAAGCATATGCCATGAATTTCAAGGCGCCTGTGACTTTGGTCACCATTTCAAAGTCCAAATCATGTAATATTTCTGTTGATCCATCAACTTCACCAAATCAACTCTAATGATTGCTGAAACACATGTTGGGGATAAATGTCTTTATCTCTGACTGATTTCTATTAATAAATGATTCAAACACTGAAAAACATGATGCAGGTAAAAGGTCGACAAGGGTATGACAGCAAAGGACAGTCAACTGTGCAAACTGAAGTTTACTGCATGGTAAAGAACCATGAAAAAGTAAGATATACTTTTGTTTTAGTTTTTGTTTGGTTGTTTTCAATTTCTTAAGCATATAGGGGTTGCTGTTAATTGGAATATCATGCACAGTTTGAATGTACCTGCAGTGATTTTGCTGGAGACAAATGGCTCTGGCACATTTTCACAAATTTATAGGATATCATTACCAACTTTGAAAAAATATGATTAGTTCATTTTGGATGAGAATCAGTCAGTATCCTAGAAAATAAACTGATCTGAAACCTTATACCTAATTTGTTTCCACCACAATCATGAAAACCTTAAAAGATGTAAACATTTAGGAATTGGGACTTTTGTTAGTGCTCATCTTTAATACTACTGTTAATGTAGCTCATCAGTTCCTGTGTTGCCCCAAGTGTGACTTCAATGCTGCTGGACACTGCAAAGCCAGAAGAGAAAGACACTGAGGATGCAGAGAGACAGGCGTCTGTAACAGCAGCCATCAACTACATCAACACCGACATCTGTAACAAACTGGAGGGTCTGGACCCAACACAGCAGACGGAGGCAGACGATGTTGTGTAGTTAGTAGATTTTGTCTTCAGAGTATTTGAAATGTAATTGTCATCAGTTTGACCAACCTCGACTATAATCTGGACCAGTCCATTACAGTAGCTTCATTTTAAGTGATTGGTATGACACAATGGTAGAAATAGCTCATGTGTGCTCATGTGTGAGAAGAATTATGTTGGAAGTTACTGATGGTGGGACAGATGGAGATGGTGATGACACTTCCCAAACAAAGCTAATGTAGCGAATGGGCCCATAGAGGTTATCCTGTGAGTGTGTTTTGGGATGGTAAATATCCTGGATTAGGAATAAACATTGTATCTAGCAAGCCTTGGTGAGCATGATAACCTCTTTATCATATGATGTCATTCTGTAGTTGAAAAACCTGTTTTCATCTCTCACAAACATAAAATAAACATCATAACTTTCCCTGTAATGCACATAATAATATGTAGAGAATATCAGTGACTTGTCAGTTGGACACATAAAAAACATAAGGGATACATCAAAATTGATGACTATGTCCAACACTAACTCATCATGTTTCAGCAACTTCATCCAGCAGATGAAAGATGAAATGGAAGCCCAGAAGGCTGCGGAGGCAGCAGCAGCAGCTGCAGAAAATGCAGAAGAGGCACCCACACAGGACACCAACGAGTCTAATAATTCTAAGAAGGCCAAATCTCCTACTGGAAAGTAAGTTTAGTCTGCCAGACATCTGCTCAAGAATTGTGTATGAGATGACATTACCTGTATTGCAATATGGTATAGTAATTTCTTGGTAAAATATGTTGTACATAATCTTTTGTAACAATGACCCCAGGTGACATTTTGCATTGGTAAATGGGAACAGATGTGATAATTGCCAGGTTGATAGGTTGATAGTCTTAACATTAGAGAGTATTAGTCTAGGAATGTTAGAATCAAGGCAGACTAACTACAGCTAGATAGTGCATAAAATGCTTGATACAATAGCATACAATTAATGTGTTTCTTACTACTGGGTATCGTTTAACAGTACTGAACACCAGGAGAACAGTTCAAAACTTAATTGTCACAAGAATCCAGATGAAATATCTGACACAGCTGTCAAATGGAATACGAGTTGACTTATAATCCAACCCTGTGAAAATCTGTGTTCGAATTGGTCTTTAGCAACCCATGCTTGTCCAATCACTGGATTGTCTTGTCCAGACCTGATTATTTACAGACCACCATCATATAGCTGGAATATTGCTGAAAGTGGGGTTAAACAACAAAGAAACAAGTATGATCCATGAAACTAACATAAGAGCTTTTACATTTTTAGTTAACTGCTCATACAAATGCAGCTGTCATCTTTAGCTATAGACAAAGTTTAGTAATATTCTTTCAGTCTAGATAGCAAGATAAGCTTTGCCGATGATAGTATATAGCCTTGACTGCAAATAACTAAATCTATATGTGGCATTAGGAAGGAGTACTAATGAAGACATGATTGATTAAGTAATAGTATATAGTGTTGCAAGGACTGCCAATAATTATTTTTTGCCTTTAAAATTCTGTCAGATTAGATGTAAAATTTATTATTTATTGTTGACAACACTGATAATGAATTGACAATCTTTCATAATCTCTGAACTTATACTTATGTATTTCAAGATTCTATGTTGTGAAATTTTACAATCATCCATTGGTTTTAAGAAACATGTTTTACAAAGAGTTATGATTGTTTTAGTGAGGTTGAGGGGGACCAGAAGTAAGTGGTCTTGTTGCTGTGACAACTGTCAATGCACTTTAGTTCTTATGTCAGTGTATATATCACCTCCTCTAAGTTATGTTGCATTAACCTTGCTTGTGTGGTGTGCTTGGATATAACAACATGAATTAACACTCTTTACATTGACGCACTCTCTGTACATCTGACATGATCCACTCTCTACATCTGACATTGCTCATACAACAATCATAGATTGTGTCTAGTGTTAGATTTGAATGTTGACCTAATACTTAAGCACCATAATAGTTTCTTGTGTTTGACAATGTTAGATGTGAATGGCTGACTGAAACGTATGATATGTCCTTTCAGTCAGTGCACAGTAGACAACATAACATTTTTTCAGCATTGTGTCGTTAATGGAATGTTAGGAGTAGACGGAAACATGTTATGCCTTCATCAACCAGCCACAGTGAGAATTAAAGAAGGAAATGGGTAGTGATGTGTGGGGATGAAGTGGATGGTGCTATTTAAAACTCGAAATGATGCAGGAGTTCAAGGATGGAAATGAACTAAGATTTAGGATGGAAAAAGGCATGTTCTGATTTTGAATTGGGAAATGAATGAGATTTACAGGGACAAATGATTATTGGTAATGGGATTTAAGGATGAAAAAATATTTGGATAGATATGGATGGTGAGGTTTTCACATGGATATGGATGGTGAGGTTTCCAGATGGATATGCATGGTGAGGTTTACAGATGGATATGGATGGTGAGATTTCCAGGTGGATATGGTTGGTGAGGTTTAGAGATGGATAAGGATGGTGAGGTTTACATATACTGAACAACAAAAGTTCCTGTGACATTGAATAAGATTTAATGCAAAGTTATGTTTTTTACCAAATCTGAAACAATTTCAGTTTACAACAGATAAAAGACTCCTGTAAGTGTTCAAATGGTTTATTTTGCCATACTGACTTCAGAAAATGCGTGATTTCATAAAAAAAACCATGAACATGCCAAAATGTCAATTTACAAATCAATAGCGTGTGTGTCCACCTCTGGTTGCAATGCAAGCAACACATCTTTGTCTCATGGAATGGACCAGGCGTTGCACACAGTCCTGTTTGATATCTGTCCATATCTGCTGGAGCATGTTTCGAAGTCTGTGTCTGTGGAACACGTGGTTGACGTCGAAGGCGCCGATCCATCTCATCCCACATGTGCTCAATTGGTGAGAGATCAGGGGAGCGAGCTGGCCATGGGATGACATTCACATTGTTTTGTTGAAGTGAATCCTGAACCTGTCGAGCAATATGAGGCAGGGCGTTGTCATGTTGAAAGGTAATGCCTGGGCCATGACGACGCAAAAACGGTAGAACAACAGGGCCGATGATCTCATCGCGGTAGCGCTGTCCATTGAGATTTCCCTCTACCTCTATCAAACAGGTCCTCTGTCTTGCTGTAATCCCACCCCATACCATAATGCTGCCGCCCCCGAATCGATCTTTATCCATGACACAATGATTGATGTAACATTCACCTCAATGTCGGTACACTCAAATTCGTCCATCGCTGTGGCTGAGGTGAAAACAAGACTCGTCAGTGAATAGAACTTGTCCCCACTGCATGGTCGTCCAGTGTAGATGCTGTCTGCACCACTGTAGACGTGCTTGAGGGTAGTTTCCTGTCAAAATGGGATGTCTGGCGGGTCTTCTGGCGACAATCCCTGCACATCTGAGGCGATGACGTACGGTTTGTGAAGATATTCGTCGAAGGCCAGGGATGCTTCTTGCAGTCACTGTAGCTGGCTGGAATCGATTTCGTAGGTGTGTTGTTCGAATCCAGTTGTCTTGTCGATTATTGGTTACGCGTGGCCTGCCACTCCGAGGATGGTCTCTGACTGCATTCGTCTGTTGCCAACGTTGCCTAACACACCGAATGGTGTTTCTGTGGTCGTTAAATTGTCTTGCAACATCACGTTGACTCGATCCTACCTCAAGCATACCAATGGCTAGCAGACGCTCATTTTCGGACAGGCGTGGCATTGCGTTATGTTGAATAACTGCGTAATTTTGTTGTTTTTCTGAGTGGTTGTAGTCAGCATGATGCTGAACAATGCATATGGAATCCCATTAACTCACATTTTTATACCCATTCTTGGGTAGTGAAATGAATGGGGCTTGCATAAAAGTCAACTTTTGCATGGAATGCATGCTTTTCTGTAGCAGTTGCGTTTTTGTGACTTGATTCCATACATGTACTACAATATCGAAAACCAAACTTCACTTGTTTGAAAAATACACTAAAATATTGGTGTCACAGGAACTTTTGTTGTTGAGTATATGTATAAGCATAGTGAGGTTTACATATGGATATGAATGGTGAGAAGTTTACAATGATATTTACAAGAGATGGCCAGTTGTAAGGATTTGGTATATGGATAGATTATGGGGATGAAGAGATCCTGTGTGTGGCATGTGTTATTAGTGGTCACCCATAGTAGTACTGGTCAAAAGCAGCAGGTCAGCAGTCCAGTATCCAGCTGCAATGTGTTAGCAGTTATATATATTAAGTGGATAAATACAGATGAACTCTGTTGTGGTGCTCTTTGGTAAATGTTTTACATGACTGACGTGCTATTACAGATCTATTATGTGCTTTACTGTACCTTATGTATTGTTAATGTTAAAAATCAATTTTTTCATTGTTAATACAACTACTTGAAATTGTTTATATTCATTTTCAAATATTAATCTTGTTTAAACTAGAAAAAATATCCATATGTATCCTGAAAAGGTCATGAATATAACTGTAAGATATGATTATGAAGAGTTTCTTAAATCATGTATGTCTGATAAATTTGCTCGCCAAAAAATGTACCATACTCGCCGTAATAAGCACTCTGGGCTCTTAGACAACTGGTGAGGTGAGGTGATATTGGGGTTTAACATCACGTCCAAGATTATTGCACTTAAATAGCGACGTGCGTGCACGTGTATGTATGTGTGTGGCTGTTTGTACAAGTCTGGACTGATGCCGATTTATAGTGTTAGCTCACTGAGATACCATGCCGCAGATTAACATGAATACCCCACTCAGACACAGTATACTGACTCCGAGCCGACCAGTCCTTGTTTTAGCCCCTTAATGCCGAGTGCCAGACAAGGTAACAACAAGTACCATCTTTTAACGTCTTTTGGTATGACGCGGTTGGGGATCAAACCCCGGACCTTCCGCTCCCCGGGCGGACGCTTCTTAGACAACTGACGTAAGGGTGAATTTATTGAAACCAGAAAGAAACAAGTTAAATGTATTTTAGAGATCAAGCACTACATGAACAAACAGTTCAAACAAAGATGAAACTAAGTCCTTTTGTTTACAGTTACTAGGCAATTATATACCCTTCTAAGCTTCTGTTTTCTGTAAAAGAAATCTGTAATATGGACATGAAAATATGGACTGTCACATAATTACATAAGTAGGACAGGCTTTTAGAGATTATTTACAGATTGATCTAGAAGTTGGTTGGGGGGCACTTATTGGAGCAAGGCGTTTAATACGGCAAATACGGTAGATGTGAAATACCCCTAAAATGAGATGATTGTGTAATGTTATGTTACTTGATGAAGAATTCATGTCTGCAGTAACCACTTGGGTGGATGATGACTGTAATGTTTATGAAATATTCCCACAAATGTACATAACTCTTACATACCGGTAGGTCCCACATGTATCATTCATATTTCTTCAGAGGCGCTAAAGGCAAAGCCAGTCAGATCATTATCATCCCTGATGAAGCACGGGAAGAGTTGCTAGACGGCAGCTGTCTCGTGAGCGCTCTCAGTCAGGCTGTGTGTACAGCTGGAGCCGCCATCAAGGACGTCCAACTCTACCACTATATTGCCGCTCTCAAACACAAAGAAGTAAGCGTAGATATCATTTTCAGATTTTGTTTGTTTGTTTGTTGTTTAATGATACACTCAAAAATATTCTAGCTATATAAAGGAAATAAACAAGTCTGGACCAGGCAATCCGGTGATCGATATTGTGAACAACAGTCCATATTGTCAGGGTATGATGACATGCAATCAACCAAGTCACCGAGTCTGACCATCCGATCCATTTGGTCACCTCTTATGACCAGCATAGGTTGTTGGGTACTAATTCTAACCTAGAATTCCCACGGGGAAGATTATGTTTAAAATAACAAAATATAAATTCCGTATTTGATGTAATAAGCGCCCAGGGCCCTCTCAAAATTAGAAATAGGAGGCTCTTATTAGAATATTATTTTGGTGAAAAAAACGGAGTTGAAAGATTTATGCTGACAGCCTGAAATGTTTATATACGACAGATATATTTTTTTACCAGAATTTCATTGCACACGATTAAGGGTGTTATAACACTCGAGTGCGTATTATACGCGGATAATTTAGTCTTGTGTACATTGATCAATCGGAAGGGGTGCTAATTGGGATTGTTCACAAGACAATATACTAGCAAATATCGCCGTGGGCGCTTATTATAGCAGGGCGCTTATTGCGTCGAATACGGTAGGCCGTACCAAGTAACAGACCACTGTTTCCCTATTGGCTTGTGTTCCATAACTGTGGAGAACGATGTCACTGATATCATGCTGATGTCTACATTTTTGTGCGTGTTTAACTGTTAATGACTGAATAAGCGCTCTGTTGACAAAGATATTTATGAGATTTGACTTCAATATGTGTTTTACGTTTACTATTTCTGGCTTAATTTATGAGAAAATACACACGGTAATCTTAATCTCTGCATATAAAACAATGCTTTGGAGAGCAGGAAATACACACTCAAATTGTAAATCATCATATCTAGTGATGTTTTATATCAAATTTCATACTTTTTTTGACCAAGTTTGTTACCCCTTTTATTCACCTGAATTCGCTGAAGGGATATGAAAGCGCATATTAATACTCGATAAATCCTTTTTTTTTCACTATGAATCATAAACAACTTCTGTTCTAATCTTTTTTTAAACTCTGAAACATGCTACGTAGATCATGTTAGGTAGGCAGAGCATCTACCACCTACGACTTGATCATCTATAACGCTCATCAATTATTTGGACCCCGAAGGTAGTGTACTAGGGAGGGATCCCTCTATTATAGTTAATACCTCCACTAATGCAAAAATATTACTTTTTCCATTTCTAAATACATCAGTGAAATAATTTTGTGTGAAAATAGGATCTATTTTGTGTATTGCCACATATCCTTTGAATATTGTAGTAACCGCAACTTTGCAGTTTGTAACCTGTAATTGTAAATATAATTATTTGAATATGTCTACCAAACAATGACTGAAAAAAAGTACTATGCTGTGAATATTACCCCCCGTGGTGATGCGGCCTTCAAACCTGCTGTTTGAATCAGAGGGGGTTTATTGTGATTTAATAGCCTCTGATTGATCAATCTGAATCAAGTAATTTCCAAAATCTTGGTAGAATAGTCATTAAACATCATGATGTCAGTACAGACTGGCCAGACAAAGTGTATGGGTTTAACAAGATGGTGACTGGCCAAACAGTAGCTAGCTGTTTTATAAGTAATGTTTAATTGTTTTACAGATGCCCAGCACACTACAGCTTCCTCTGCCCATGGTCACCATCATACAGGGTGGGAAGGGAGCTGCAGGGAAGATGAACTGTATCAAGGAGTACATGGTCATCCCCAAACCTGGTGTCCCCCTCCGAGAGGTCAGTATGGACAGATTAGATGGAAGGGTACTGACCTAATATTTACAGACTGCCGCCATATAGCTGGAATATTGCTGAGTGCGGCATTAAACAAACAACAAACCAAACCAAGCCATCCTGCCAAAATTGACATCATCATCATCATCATCATATTGCAATCACATGCAGCTTCTGTTGGCACAGGAAGATCCTATGGTGTTACAAGGTGCACACAGGCTTGAAAGGGTCTTGAATTTTAAGGTCCCTCATGAAAAGGCTTGATTTTTAGTGTCAGCCTTGAAAAGCCTTGAAAATAACCAAAATAGTTTGAAAAGTCTTAAATTTGTACAGGGGGCACGGGTGGCCCAGTCGTCTAAGGCGCCGTGATTCGCTGCCTGTGCAGAGTTGTGTCCCTTGGGCACGCCAGAACCTATGATTGTGAAATGGAAGAATGTTTGTGTTTTGGTCAGGGGACATTGACAGTCGGATGCACTGTGACTGCTAGTCCTCAAGAAAGGGAAAGATAATGTGACTGAACATCTTCATCAACTTGTTTCACAAATTGTTTTCAAGTTAATAACCAACAAAGAATCCTCCTTTTTGTGTTGACAGAGTATGAAGAACATCCTAGGAATCTACAACCACGTCAGTAAAGCTCTGTGTGTGAAAGGAGGGGTGAGTATTTCTACAACCATGTCAGTAAAGCACTGTCTGTTAAGGAAAGGGTGAGTTTTTCTACAACCATGTCAGTAAAGCACTGTGTGTGAAAGGAAGGGTGAGTTTTACTACAACCTTGTCAGTAAAGCACTGTGTGTGAAAGGAAGGGTGAGTTTTACTACAACCATGTCAGTAAGGCACTGTGTGTGAAAGGAGGGGTGAGTATTTTTACAACCATGTCAGTAAGGCACTGTGTGTGAAAGGAAGGGTGAGTTTTTCTACAACCATGTCAGTAAAGCACTGTGTGTGAAAGGAAGGGTGAGTTTTACTACAACCTTGTCAGTAAAGCACTGTGTGTGAAAGGAAGGGTGAGTTTTACTACAACCATGTCAGTAAGGCACTGTGTGTGAAAGGAGGGGTGAGTATTTTTACAACCATGTCAGTAAAGCACTGTGTGTGAAAGGAAGGGTGAGTTTTACTACAACCATGTCAGTAAGGTATTGTGTGTGAAAGGAGGGGTGAGTATTTTTACAACCATGTCAGTAAAGCACTGTGTGTGAAAGGAAGGGTGACTATTACCACAACCATGTCAGTAAAGCACTGTGTGTGAAAGGAAGGGTGAGCTTTTCTACAACCATGTCAGTAAAGCACTGTGTTAAAGGAAGGGTGAGTTTTTCTACACCATATCAGTAAAGCACTGTGTGTGAAAGGAGGGGTGAGTTTTTCTAAAACCATGTCAGTAAAGCACTGTGTGTGAAAGGAGGGGTGAGTTTTTCTACAACCATGTCAGTAAAGCACTGTGTGTGAAAGGAAGGGTGAGTTTTTTACAACCATGTCAGTAAAGCACTGTGTGTGAAAGGAGGGGTGAGTATTTTTACAACCATGTCAGTAAAGCACTGTGTGTGAAAGGAAGGGTGAGTTTTTCTACAACCGTATCAGTTAGGCACTGTGTGTGAAAGGAAGGGTGAGTTCTTTCTGCAAACATGTCAGTAAAGCACTCTGGTGAAAGGAAGGGTGAGTTTTTCTACAACCATGTCAGTAAAGCACTGTGTGTGAAAGGAAGGGTGAGTTTTTTACAACCACGTCAGTAAAGCACTGTGTGTGAAAGGAGGGGTGAGTATTTCTACAACCATGTCAGTAAAGCACTGTGTTTGAAAGGAAGGGTGAGTTTTTCTACAACCATGTCAGTAAAGCACTGTGTTAAAGGAAGGGTGAGTTTTTCTACACCATATCAGTAAAGCTCTGTCTGTTGAGGAAAGAGTGAGTTTTTCTACAACCACGTCAGTAGAGCACTGTCCATTAAAGGATGGGTGAGTTTTTCTCCAACCATGCCAGAAAAGCACTGCCTGTTTAAGGAGGTGTGAACTTTTCTCCAACCATGTCAGTAAAACAGTGTCTGTTAAGGGAGGGGTGAGTTTTTCTACTGCCATATCAACAACTCTCCCACCCTGTGGGGATTCCGGGGTATAATAATAAAGTTAGATACAGCAATAAGATGGTCAATATGAGCACAAGGCCAAGAATATGTCACCAGAGAAAGTGATCAATGCTATCTTCATGTCATAAACAGATGTTCGTTATTAGAATAGTTTAATATTGTTTTGTTTATGGAGGAATAAGAATTTAAACCGGGGTGCGCACAGTGTAAATATAATCCATGTTGTTTAGACAGTCCTGGAATCACTTGCAGTTTATTTATGAAAGTATTCATAGAACTATGAGCAGCGCCTGGTAATGCCTGTGTTTGTTGCAGGGGAATGCAAGGAATGTCAATGACCTGGGTGCCCTGTGCCCTGTGTTCGACAAGCCCGAGCAGGGCCTGGACCTGATCCAGGAAGCCATGACTGCTCTGTCTCTCACCCCCGGCGAGGATGTCAGCATCGCCCTCAACATAGCAGCACACGAGATGTTCGACTTTGTGAGTAGACTGTCATGTCCTCATATCTTCTAACTGACATTTTTTTTGATAGAATATCTACTTACTTATTATCATTTTTTATGTTCATGAATTTTGGACTTAGTGGGGCTCTCAATGAATGTTGAGATAAAATGTTTGGGATCTTCATCCAATCTGCAGAAGTTCTGTAAGTGTGGCACAAGTGGTCACTGCCAGGTAAAGAAACTGAGATATAGCTTTTTAAAAAATCCCAAACTATCAAAAGACACCAGTTTATCACTAGACCTATCTATGTGCCATGTTTGGTGAAGAAACATTGTACGGTTTTCAAGATCTGCTCTTGAAACGAGCACTACCACCATTTTCGGTGTAACTCAAAGTCGTTGCCATGGAAATTGAAAAAGAATATTGTTCAGGGTTTGCGTCAGTTCAGTTTGTGTTCAAGATGGACATGTCCATATTTCATGCAGAGTGCTTCTGTTGTAGCCAGGGAAGCAGTATAGTCAGGAGGTAACATGAGTGATTAGATTGTGCTGTGATGAGTAGATTACTAGGGCTGCAACGAATAACCTATGAGGCGAATAGGTTCGATTCGTATCACGAACATAGGGTAATGAATACGGATATTTATTCACGAATACAATAATAAGTCAGTAGTTGATGTATTATTTGTTACATTCAGTGAAACATTAACAACATAAATTATTTGACATGGTTTGTTAATTATCTATATTATACATTTATATACTGCACTTGTCCAGGTACTTAGTCTTAGTATCTGCTCAAATGCTACAATGACCAGTGACCAAATTCCTGTTAAATTAAATATTATAAGAGTGTTGTCTTGAAAGAAATCTATGCATATCATATGTTTTTATGGATGTTTTTAGGTACAGGGTATGAAAATGCACATGATTGCATATTCATAAATATTCGATTCTAGTGGCCACGAATAACGAATTCAATTCATGAATGGATACGGTTCGATACACCAAATATGCGAGTGAATCGTAACGGCCCTATTGATTACACACCCAGTTACTCAAGGATTGCACTAGCTTCTCGTGTTTGTTTCTGGGAAGTTAGGGAGAAGTTTAAGGAGTCATTCAAATACATGAGTGAAAAAACATGTAAAGTCTTAACTATGAGTTGACAGTTGTCAATTGTCAATGAGAAGATGGTATGATTATCAACTTTTTCATTTTAAATTTTGTTCGCATACTTATTGCCTCCTTTCAATTGTGCTTTGACAGATATCATCAAACCAAAACCTGTGTTAAGCCACGAACTTATAATGATATATTCAAGAGAAATATCAAAAATATTTTCAAGACACAAGTATATGAGGTAACCCATCTTCCTTAGGCAAGGGCAGTAACTGACTATAAAAGTCTGGTTTCCATCCTTGCCGAACGAACTAGGCTGGTATTCCAGAGTTACATGTTTGCTAGACGAACAAATCTATGCATAGTCCAGTCAAATTTACATAAAGAACTAGCCATCAGATTTGTAAACAACATGGATTTTAACATGCAGAGTTTGGTCGACTGCAGGATTTGCAAAGCATGTGTACTGTCAACTGGGCGTTGACAGATATTTTGCATATCTTTTCAATTTTTTAATCAAGGAGTGCAAGTGATACACTTTGCGGGGTAAGACCTGTTTTATTACAATATAGATCTTGATTATTGATCAAATCATCTTGACTGGGTGCAAATAAATGCAAGTGATATGATGAGAGATGGAATCTGATTGGTCAATAGGAGGGACATAGAAGGGACATAACTCATAATAGCCACTGGTTGTGCTACAATTGAGCCTGGAAAATCCAGGCTAGTTCAGCCAAGGTGAAAACTGGACTCTTATAGGAAGGGAAAGATGGGTGGAACCATGTGTCAGTTCAATAAGGACAACAGTAATTATGTGTCAAGCTGTGCACTGTGTTGTCATGTGATAGTGAAGGTCAGTGTCGCTCACATAACACCATGGGGATATCAGTCAAAGATATACCGGTAGGTCACCAGCAAGAGGTGACTACAAGCATCAATGTGCTGTCATGCTGCGTAACTTGGTTGATGCATGTCAGTGTATCCCAGTCACATTGATTGATGCTCATGATGTCAATCACTGGATTGTCTGGCCCAAACTTGATTATTTACAGATTGCTGTCATATGGCTGGAATAATTGCTGAGTGCAGCGTTAAACGATGAACAACAACACTCACATAGGGTCATCATGCCTTTGTTACTGTCTTGTCATGTACTCAGTTTTTTGGGAAATTGTTGGTACAAAGAATAATGTGTGTCTTCTATGGACACAGACTGAAGCTGAGGACTGTGTAAGTTGGGTAATGTTAGTCCTGTATGCTTGTTGTCCACATCGTCTGAAGCATGTAACCAACTAGTGCACAGGGATAAAGGTATGCCAGTACATATGTATACACTAGTGTTTGGTAGAATAGATTATATCTAGCATATATGTACATGTATGTTATCAGCCAGATCGTAGTAGTACCCTGTTTCACTCTGAATGATCTGTCACTGGGGATAGTGATTAGTGATCTTCATTCACATAAATGCAGACATAACAAGTCTGAACAGCCTGAGCTAGTTTTTTCAATGTATATGTATATTACCGTATTTCCTCTATTAGACGCCAGGCCTCTAATAGAAGCGGGGTCAATTGTTCAGTGCAAAAAATAGAAGCTGGGCCTCTAATAGATGCCGGGTCGATCAATTGATACAATTAATGATCCCTTTTTGGGACCTAAATTACATAATGAGTACTCCCTTTCTCTTGGGGGTATTAATAGAAGCCGGGCCTCCAATAGACGCCAGGCCTCCAATTGATGCAGGGTCAAAGGCTTGTCCGAAATAAATAGAAGCCCAGGCGTCTAATAGAGGAAATACGGTATTTACACATCATATGTAAAAAACAAAGGCTAGGACTCCATGTGTCATTCTTATGCAGTAATTGGATTGTTTCATGTGCCATATTTTACATAATTTTTTTCAGTATTGCTGAAATGATACTGTTTTTGCAAAACTTTCAATCTTCTAACCTTCTAGTATTTCAGCGTAATTTGTTTGAAAGAAAGTTGATTAAAATCCGTTATTTTACTTTAAGTGGAAAACTGAAACTTGTTTGATATTTTGTTATCAAGTATATATTTACATACAACATATATATGTACATGATGAAGGAGTAAGCATATACTCCTAAACGTTGTGTTCCTCATAATGAAGAAGTTAACATTCATAAATTCTCTTCCATATAGAAATCTTGTTAAAAAGTTGATCAAATCATGTGATGGTGTTAGTACATGTGTGCATGTGCAGGTAGACAGGCAGGGCAGCATCATGTGCACATTAGTTGTAGTGCGCACCTACCCGTCAATAGGGGGTAAATATCGGGGTAAACATTGATTTACAGTAGCCGCATCATGATGGTCTGTTTCTATTGAAATGATACAAAGTTAATGTTCTGTAATAAGAGTGAGTGAGTGAGATGGGTTAAACACCGCTTTTAACAGTATTACAGTTATATCACAGCGTGTCAGCTTAATGTGGGAGGAAAGCCCTAAGTGATGCAAGTCTCAGACGTTTACGACTTCGGTGAAACCCACGAGCACGGGTATGGTGCTGACAAACCTAGAAACATAATCAGGGCAAACTGGGATTCGAACCCACAATCATAGGTTTCTGGGGTGCCCAAGGGACGCAACTCTGCACAGCGAATCTCGGCGCCTAAGACGACTGGGCAACCCGTCCCCCCTCTGTAATAAGAGCTACATGAAATTACTGGGCATGGTGTTGGTGAATTGACTGTTGTTTTGGAGGAACATTTGATATTATATATCTGGTAACACTTCTCTCTTACACTAATGGATGTAACTTACAATTTATGATTGCTTTTATGGAGGGTTGCCAATCAATCATCAATCACAATCATTTAGTTCACTTACATTCCTTATTTAAAAAAAGAAGAACTTAAATTAATCTTATGCCATAACTAAGTATTTGGATAAATACACTGCTACTACTCTCTATATTGTAGCACTATCTTATGTTGTCCCAACCCAAACACCCCGATGCCCAATGATAGTCTCTCCCAAACAGATTAGATGGGTCAGTGACTACACAGATCACGCTGAGCCATGGAGAAACCACTCATGCATGGTTAGACAACCAGGCATAGTGAAGCTCTAAAAATTAGACGACTTGGGTTGTAATCTCCATATTATGGCATAATAAATTAATAAAGAGAGTAAAACTGTGAAATGGGAGACATTATATAATATATAATATTTTATCAAACGAAATGTCTTACTCATATGGAAAGATAAACAGTAGACAGATGTAATTAGCGTGGATGAAATCTAATAATGAATCTATAATGGCCTTAACATAACTAAATGTGGAAATGTGCTAACAACCTGAATTGATGCAGGAAGGGCATTAAACATCAAGGTGGATACAGCTTTTTTTAGAAATGGGTACTGCATTTTGTGATTTGCATTTTACATTCTGTAATCATGTAATTTTGTTGAATATCTTCAACAAATGAGATAGTTATAGTCTTGGTATAAGTTTACTTTTGGTCCAACTAATCACCTATATTTCAAAATGTAAAAATGTTTTTAAAAAAGTGGGTGTTACTCCCTGCTTCCCCTCCTCTCCATGTCTATGTACAACCTCAAAAAGTAAACTGACCCAACCCCATGTTAAGATAATTCTTGGGGTAAGTAGAAGTCACTTGTTGTGGAAAGTTTGCCTATATGATATCACTATTTGGGTGAGCGATAGTCCGTTTCCTTGTATGTGTGTGTGTATTTGAGTGTGTATGGTAACTGTCCAGGACAAGGGCAAGTACGAGGTGGTGACCGGTCAGCTGAAGACTACCGAGGATTATGTTGAGTTCCTGGTGGAACTACTCGGCCGCTACCCTGCCATCAACGCTGTCATCGACCCACTCAGGAAACAGGTAGCGTCATTGTCAACTAATGTAAATAAACATCACCGAAAACAGAAGTGACACTAAATACAGACAGTTTGTCACTGATCCAATATTTATACAGTGACATTTGCAAATCACTTTCCTTGTCCAAATCATTTGTAAACTAATGTGTTAGCTGCAGAGGATTTTCTATAGAAAGGGATGAAAATAGTTCATGTGACATGTGTAAAGCATATATCACACAAGGAAAATGTAAATATACCTGCATATTTTGCAAGTCAAGTTTTCCTGTTTATTAAACTGAAAAGATCCCTGCAACCCTAGCACTATACACATCACCTACTGTTTATTCCTTGTGAAGACACTATATAAAACAGTTTGTGTGGAACATTAACTGTTAGCATTACTGGCCCTATAGGTATATTACTTGTAGCCATATCTTGTGTTATAGAATACTAAACAAGCACCCATGTAATAACAATTTTATGAAATGTGTGAATAGTTCTGGTATCTGACTTGCTTTCGCTTGTCGGATTCTAGAAAATTGGTATTACACAGTACAGAGTTTAGTACCAGTATTTTATTTATTACTTGCTGTTTATAAATTTTTAAATTTTCACTGTTGTGTGTATATAGCTAGACAACTATGCGATCCACAGCTTAATCCAATTAAGTTTACACATATTAATTAATACCATACAACGGCCTGCCTTTAGAATTTAGGGTCCGTTCCTCAAAGCTATCGTAGCTCTAACGTTATCGTAACTCCCATACTTTAACATAGACTTACCACTGTCATTGCGCTAAAATCGCTTTGTGGAACAGAGTTCTACAAAACAAAGTTTACAATCACGTCACAATACCCAATGACGTAATTTGTGGAATTTTGTTGCAAGAACCACCAGCGAAACAACCAGGGTTGCTGGGGTCATTGAGAGTGCATATGCTTCTCTCAAAGATCTATCATCTCTGCATGCAATGATGTTGAATAGGCCAAGAGATGTTGGGAGTTTACAATATTTGTTCGTGAAACTTGTTCCCTCATTCCATAAGCACATACTTTGGTATTACACAATGTTGATCTCTTCACAGGCCAGTAAGAAATAAATATCTGCTGCAAACATTTGAATATGGCAACTTATCACAATACACACCGTCCTTGTTTGTATATATCTTGCTAGGACTTTATCTGGACCTAGTCAGAGGCTATGAGTGAGTGAGTGAGTGAGTTGGGTATAATGCCGCTTTTAACAGTATTCCAGTTATATTGCGGCATGTCAGCTAAATGTGGGAGGAAAGCCCGAAGTGATACGGGTATGGTGCTGACAAACCTAGAAACATAATCGGGGCGAACCGGGATTCGAACCCACAATCATAGGTTTCTGGCTTGCCCAAGGGGCGCAACTCTGCACAGCAAATCGCGGCACCTTAGACAACTGGGCCACCCGTGCCCCCCAGAGGCTATGAGTATTGCGCTCTAAGTTTGCAAATTCATGTTAATAATGTTATGGCTTTGTACGTGTTGTTCAGACCATATGTATTTCACCGATGACAGGACCAGTAAAGAGGAATATGATTTAATGCCTTGTTTCACATTCTTGAATGCACTGTTAAAATACATTGTTAAAATACCTCTGAATTGAAGAAAATAAGAACTTAAAAAAACCTCCCTAATTTGAACGCAATAGTGATTTTTTTCTATTTTGGCTGCCAAGGGCACTTATCATATAAGAAGTGGTTTATTCTCCCTGAGGTATTTTATTGTACGATAAACAATGACCACGAGTCGTTTATTTCTTTGTGGTAGTTTATTTCGAAAGTGGACAGACATAGGGACGCCTACACATTGCCCTGTCAGCAACTATATTCATGGAGACAGGATGGTTAAAAAGTGATTTCCAACATATTGTTGGCCTATTTCTTTGGCCATCAACATCTGATGTTATTTCTTGCCTATGTCCAGGATCGTGAGCAGTGGATACGACTGTGTGACCGTATCTCAGTGGCTGGTTACATCGTCGGTGACTACGGCTACCACCGCCCAGGTCTGCTGAAGCATGAGGAGCTGGATGAGGACTATCAGACCAGTGGAATCCTCCTCAGATGGGAGCAGATGAACACGCTGTCAGACATTATCGCTGTGGCCAACAAGATGGAGGGTGAGTTGACACTCATGCAGCACTGGACATGACGGGATGTAGACAAATCACTGACAAATGAAACTCGCTGACTTGGTTGAAGCATGTCATCGATCCCAATTGCGTGGATCAATGCTCATGAAGTCAATCACTGGATTGTCTGGTCCAGACTCGATTATTTAAAGACCGCTGTCATATAGCTGGAATATTTCTGAAAGCAACCAACCAACAACTAACATGCATTTTGCATTCATTTTCCGCAAGTTTTTTTGCATATCTATGGGTAGATTCAACTGGAAATAATTCCTTACAGGTATCATTGAATACAACCACATATCTTACCTTACACTTAAATGGTGGATTCTAATTAGCTGAGACCGATTCTATTATTTTCATTGTACCCCACATGCAAGGGACATTTTTTATGTTGTCGAACTGTTGGCATTATATTTGCAATGTTGTATCTCAAATTAAGTATGTAAGATGCCATTTGCCGGATATTTATGATATTTTCCGATTGAAATAGATCCCGGGAGAATAACTTAGTTTAAGTTTGTTTTTGTTCTTGTCTGCTATTGAACAAAGTAGATATACGCCTAACTGTGGTATTCTTACCCATTTGCACCAAAGCATGCATGAATAAGACATACCTGCAATATAATTAGTGTTGTCTACCAGTGCCCCTTGAGCATGTTGAGATCGGTGGACAACTTATATCATATGTTCTGTATATTTTGCGCAGGATATGCCTGTTTGGCACATGGTCCTGTGTGGTATCACCTTTGGCAAATGCCTCTGTTCTTCAAGCAGAGAATGACTTTCAAGTAGGATGAGATGTCTATGTGGCTGCAACCTTCTTGCACCTATCAGACAGTTTGAGTGCACACTGATCTGTTGACTCGGGTAATAGTTGTGTAATGTCATGAGCATGTATTAGGGCATGGCTACAGGGCAATATAAGTGTACATTTATCATTATTATTATCATTATTCTCTTAGCTGTATTGTTTTGTTTTTCAGAAGCCGAGAATGAGATCTTTGTGACTGCTGGTCCTGGGGAGACAAGCCAGGACATCCTTGCTGACTTGGTACGCAAATGTTGTGTGCAACACCAGGCTGTCAATCAGGCTACATGGCAGTCAGTCAGGCCACTTGGCTGTAAATCAAGCCATGTTGCAGTCAATCAGCCCTCATGGCAGTCAATCATGCCACATGACAGTAAATCAGGGCACATGGCATCCAGTCAGTCAGACCACATAGCAGTCAGTCAGTCAGACCACATGGCAGTCAGTCAGACCACATGGCAGTCAATCAGACCAGCAGGCAGTCAATCAGGTTACATGGCAGACAGTCAGACCACATGGCAGTAAATCAGGTCACATGACAGCAAATCAGGCCACATGGCATTCAGTCAGTCAGATCACATGGCAGTCAGTCAGACCACATGGCAGTCAATCAGACTACATGGCAGTCAGTCAGACCACATGGCAGTCAATCAGACCACCAGGCAGTCAATCAGGTTAAATGGCAGTCAGTCAGGCCACATGGCAGTAAATCATGTCACATGACAGTCAATCAGGTCACATTGCATTCAGTCAGTCAGACCACATGGCAGTCAATCAGACCACATGGCAGTCAGTCAGACCACATAGCATTCAGTCAGTCAGATGACATGGCAGTCAATCAGACCATGTGGTAGTCAATCAGACCACATGGTAGTCAATATGACAATGTGGCAGTCAATCAGGGTACTGGTTCTGGGCTAAATGGCCCAGGACAGTTTGCCCTTTTTGATTAGGTTCAGCCTGTCCTGGGGGTAAGTGCAGCTCTGTTAGGATTCCAAGTTATGCTTGTCTGTGACTTGGTTGATTGCACATCATCGTACCTCGACAGCGTAGGACATTGCTCACAATTCGTTTGTCTGGTCCGAACTCGACTTTATACAAACCACTGTCATAGCTGGAATATTGCCTAGTGTAGCACTAAACAAGAAACATGCAATCAAGTGGAAATTCACGTTTTAGTTTTTTCTTTAATACTTGTTTGTAAGGGAATGCTAGTCTGTTCCAAGAACTTTTGTCTCTACAAACCTGAATTTCGTTATGCCATGTCATATATAGCCTGAAATTAACCAGAGATGCTTTGGTAATACACAATATACATGAACGCTTTATTCACTGATCTTGTTTATCAAGTTAATATAATTAAGCACTATATTCTTGGGTATTCCGAACGATAGTTACGGGGTTAATGACTGAATCCATACAATCTAGACCATTTATTAGCCATTCCAGAATGTTCTTTTGTTCATGATTCAAATTTTTAATCGAGAATTCGTCAAAATATGTTTCAAAGCGTAGTCGCCATTTTGAAATTAGTGCCTTAGAGCACGAGAAAGCTGCCTCCTGATTGGCTAATGTCGACTTCTTGTCAGTCGTTCCATTGGTTGGTCAAAGTTTGCACAAGGTCGTTCTGACGTGACCCGTAATGGGATGTCCTCAGATCTTTGTTTAGAGGCAGCGAGAACCTAGATCTGATTTTAATGAGATTGCTGAACATGCTAAAGGTGGCATAAAATCCTACACATTCATATACATTATTGTCTCGGGAGCTGTTGGGAGGTTAAGTTGTATACTATCAATGTTGATCATTTGTAAATAAACTAGTCGCCTTCTTCACTGGAGAGTAAGTTTTGTCTTGTATGTGAAGGATGAATATGATGATGACTATTTTCTCTATAATTTCATTTCTTCAGGCTGTGGGTCTGAATGCACGTTTTCTCAAGCTTGGAGCACCATGTCGAGGGGAGAGGATATCGAAGTTGAACCGTCTGCTGCAGATAGAGGCAGAGCTAGAGGAGCAAGGCACCCTGGGATTTCATGATGCTCATCTGTACCCTCGTATAGAACTAACCCCTCCACCGGTCGCTACAGAGACAGAAGCTGAAGACAGTTCCCCATCACCAGCTAAGAAGGGAACCAAGAAGAAGTGAGGGGATGGCATCAGTGAAGGATGTTCTCGTAATGGCTGACAGTGTTAGGATGATGCTTTCCTGGCAACTAACTGTACTGGATGTTTATCTAGACTTTCACGCTGGCAAATTGTGTAAATAATCACATTGAGATGTTCACTGAGAAACATCTTGGCTGTCTCATCTAACACAGGAGAGATTGAATTACTAGTGCCATGTGAAACTTACAAGTACCAGATCTTCCACGATATCTCTGGTCTTACATTTAAAATACCCTGGATTAAAGAACAGCAAAGGCAACATAGATGTTTTGTTAGGCTAAAGCAAAATAATAGTCTTGGTTCTTAGGCTCCGCCCACATCATCATAAAGTTTGCCACACGTTTCCTTTTTATTTCCATTTTACGAAAAAAAATAAATCCATATTCCATGTCTAACCGAAGTCAAATACTGTATTCCAGTATTTTAGTCAGGAAGAAATTCATTTATGTAGGGAGGCCCTTTTCCAGATTGATTGTACAAAGCTATTCACCAAAAAACAAAAAAAAACACTGCCCGCCCACACTATATTTTCCATAGGCATTGCCTGAGAACCAATTTAAAAAAAAATAATTAAGCCTTACATCTTAATTCTTCTGACATGAAAGATGTAAAGTTTAATTGTCCGAAAGTCTAACTTTGGTTCCTTCTTGCCATATGTATCCCTCTTTGTTTAACCTGAGCTGACTGTACTTCTCACCATGTTCCACTTGTCCATGTCATGCATTTTGTGTTATCATGTACAGGTACAGCCCTAGAGACTAACAGTTGTAGCCCACTACCAGTAGTCCTTGATGATAACATACAGCAAAACCCTTAAAAAGGTCAAATTTCTACTAATCCTTAGGATACCTTAACTATTGGGTAGTTTGGCAAGGACTACGAGACTAGTGCCAATTTTCAACGCTGAGGTATTGTACAGCATCTAAGAGGCTTCCTGTTTTCCATTCAGGGATCCTGACCTCTGATCTGTGTATCATATGTAACAACCCTAACACCATCCCATGTGAAAATGTTATGGTGTAGAACATTGTGTAAATTGGATGTATGCTACTCAAAACAAGTTAAGACCGACCACAATTGGAAGGCTGTGTGTTGCAATACCTCCCAGCCGTGACAGATTAACTAGTTATATGAGTGAGTGAGATGGGGTTAATGTCGCTCTGAACAGTATTCCGGTTATATCCCTGCATTTTAGTTTAATGTGGGAGGAAAGCCCAAAGTGATGCACATCTCAGATGTTTACCACGAGCACATGTGTGTAATATAATCATGGGTCATATGAAAGAAAGCAGGTGTTCTTTAACTTCTTTAGAGTAATATATATGTATTAACAGCATGTACATAACAAATTATCTGTACAAATGTGTATATATTGAAATAAACTACTTTGTTATTTTTATATGTTTGAATGTGTCACCAATTTGATGTGACATTCCAAGCACCAAACATATAAGTAACATCCAATTATCACTCCCCAAAGGACTAAATCTTATATATATTTGTTGTACAAGGCAGGGAAGTTCCATGTGAGCACCTACCACCATCGCTTTAAGAAGCTTCAGGAAATAGATGTGTATACATGGTATAGGCCTACATGTAAGGTCAAAACACATTCCAGTTAAATTAAATATTAAGCATACAAAGATCTTCATGTCTGTTGACAAAACATTGTCATATTGAAACAGAAAACTGTGAACAGCTATGCTCTCTGTTGGAAGTCGCTGTGCACCTCTATAAAAATATTTTCAATGCAGATGATGAATTACGAATGAAGAACACCAAAATCAAGTTTTATTACATCACAAAAATTGCTGATAAACAAGTGAATACAGGAATAATACTGACCGCACATCTGTCTATACTTCATCCCTGGACCGTACCTGGGACAGTTCAGCATATATAATGCCCATGGAGGTGTTCCACAAGTGCCCAACACCGTCCAGGTGAATTGCCTGATGGTGGAGTGCACAATGGACTATTACCAAGGCTTAGAAAAATAATAGTCTTGGTTCTCTGGCACCGCCTGCATCATCATAAAGTTCGCCCCACGTTTCGTTTTTTTTCCATTTTAAAAAACCAAAAGAAATCCTTAAATATTCCAAGTCCAACGCTACTCAAATACTGTATTCCAGTATTTTACTCATCAAGGAATACATTTATGTAGGAGGCCCTTTCCCAGGTTGATTGTACATGACTGTATATTTGGTTACATACTAGTTTGAACAACCTAACAAAACACAAACAAAAAAACACTGCCTGCACTATATTTTCAAAAGCCATTGCCTGAGAACCAATTCTTTTATTTTTTTAAGCCCAATAAGGCCAATTTCTTCAGAGACTTTTCAGGTGGTCCAGGCAAAAATAAATCTAAAAATAAAAGAACTAGTTAACAAGTTCAGTGTTATAATTCATTCACTGAATGAGACATAATGCCAACATGTTCCTGTAGACACACCACCCCTTTTCTTTCTTGTTGGTCTTGTAACCTGTTCACAAAAGTTGTGAAAGATTCACAGGGACATAACAATCTAAGAATTGTTTAAGTCTGCAGAATATACAAAAGCTGAGTTCATCTGTATTTTCTTTATCTATAAGCAGATCTGTAACCCAAGAAGAATAACTATAATTCTCATTTGTTGGATGGCTCAACATACATGTATTGCATTTAGGACTCCTGAGTAAGACTGATGAAGTTATCCTAATGACAATACATAAAAGAAATGAGACACAGATTGAATATTGACAGTAACAGTAAACTGTAATGCCTTTCAGACACAATCTTGTTGATATCAGCCCTTTCACTCTGATGTCACCCCTCTTAGTAAGAGGTTCTGATGACATCTGTATAGCATCAGGTGAACTTTGAGTGAAATTTGACCTCCCAATCTAAACAAAGGATGAGTGGATTCTTGAGGCAATTAGATATCAGTTCTTGAAACAAATTCAGCTTAATTTCTTTATGACCACGATTCAAAATTTCTAATTAAAAAAAATAGAATACACAAAGAACACAAATATTCCTTCAACCGTACTCCATGATGCTTAAATTACAGGGTGTATTAATAACCACAACAATATAATGGTGCAACCTTTATCTTTTACATTCGCAACAGGCCGATTTAATTACATTTGTGAGAAACAGAAATCGGATAGGCTGGTCTGAAAGTTTTGCTCCTTGGAAGCCTCGATGCTGATTGGCTGATTAGAAACGTCACGACACATCCTTCTATGGGACCACCTATCCTGATTAAACATTGATTGAGATGGTAAACTGTGCTGCTACTACTACCCACCGAGAACCTGTTTCACAAGGATGTTAGCACTACGACTGTCGTAACTCTCAAGACATACGATAGTCATGGTGAGAAGATCACTCTGTGAAATAGGGCCCTGGGTGCTGTTGTACAAAGCGATCTTAGCGCTAAGATGATCGTTACTCCAATACCTTAACACAGACTTATGACAGTCGTAGCGCTATGGTCGGCCTGTACAACGGCACCCTGGTGGGTATGCTAAAGAGACACCCGACACAGAGACACATAGTTCCTATGTTAGTAGTGCTAATGTTTGTGTCAAACACACTAATAGTATGTATAAAACCATATTTACATAATGTACAATATTAAAAACTATTGCGATTAGTTAAAACGCACATATTCCATGAACAAAAACCATGAAAATATTAAATCTCTGTGCGTAAAATAACATATGTGCAAGATCAGAGTTTTATGGTTTTTTCACTTGATGTAAAATAAAAAAACTTTTTTACCCTGTAGATTGAGAAGAAAATAGATATTAAGAAGAAGAGTATATCGTGCATATTATTGATAATAACTAGACTACTCCACTGTGATAAGGATAATAAGACATTCTATTTATATATACACTTGACATGAGGATCTGTTTTGTGTATCATGGAGAGATAAAAATATCCCTATCAGAAGTGGAGTAGAATAGATTCCTCTGGATAGAGAACCCCAATATAATGTAATACTGACAACTGTAGAGATTGACAGAATTTTATGTGAAGATGTTTCTACAGCAGTAAGAGAGTCAGGCTTCAAGCTTCTTGGAACAGTATTGCTAACTCTGGGAGGAATGTCGGTGGCAGAATGTCGGTGGCAGAATGTTAGTGGCAGAATGTTGATGGCAGAATGTCGGTGGCAGAGTGCTGATGGCAGAATGTCGGTGGCAGAATGTTGATGACAGAATGTCGGTGGCAGAATGTCGATGGCAGAATGTCAGTGGCATAGCTACTATTCAGCACAAAGGGCTTACACTTTGAAATCGATACAAAAATAAAATAAAAAAGGTACTATTGTTTTTTTGCTTGCCATAGTTACATGATCTTTGGTCAATTTACAGGTTGACCGGCTACCATTGTGATGAGTCGGTTCTATGGTGTTGTGTTGGCTCGTTGCATTAGTGTTTGAGGATATCTGGGTTTGATCACTATGATTCTATAGCGTTGTGTTGGCTCGTTGCATTAGTGTTTGAGGATATCTGGATTTGATCACTATGATTCTATAGCGTTGTGTTGGTTTGTTGCATTAGTGTTTGAGGATATCTGGGTTTGATCACTATGATTCTATAGTGTTTTGTTGGCTCATTGCATTAGTGTTTGAGGATATCTGGGTTTGATCACTATGATTCTATAGTGTTGTGTTGGCTCATTGCATTAGTGTTTGAGGATATCTGGATTTGATCACTATGATTCTATAGCGTTGTGTTGGCTTGTTGCATTTGTGTTTGAGGATATCTGGATTTGATCACTATGATTCTATAGCGTTGTGTTGGCTCGTTGCATTAGTGTTTGAGGATATCTGGGTTTGATCACTATGATTCTATCATAGCGTTGTGTTGGCTCGTTGCATTAGTGTTTGAAGATATCTGGGTTTGATCACTATGATTCTATAGCGTTGTGTTGGCTTGTTGCATTAGTGTTTGAGGATATCTGGATTTGATCACTATGATTCTATAGCGTTGTGTTGGCTCGTTGCATTAGTGTTTGAGAATATCTGGCTTTGATCACTATGATTCTATCGTGTTCTGTTGGCTCGTTGCATTAGTATTTGAGGATATCTGGATTTGATCACTATGATTCTATAGCGTTGTGTTGGCTCGTTGCATTAGTGTTTGAGGATATCTGGGTTTGATCACTATGATTCTATAGCGTCATGTTGGCTTGTTGCATTAGTGTTTGAGGATATCTGGATTTGATCACTATGATTCTATAGCATTGTGTTGGCTCATTGCATTAGTGTTTGAGGATATCTGGGTTTGATCACTATGATTCTATTGTGTTGTGTTGGCTCGTTGCATTAGTGTTTGAGGATATCACGGTTTGATCACTTTGATTCTATAGTATTGTGTTGGCTCGTTGCATTAGTGTTTGAGGATATCTGGATTTGATCACTATGATTCTATAGCGTTGTGTTGGCTCGTTGCATTAGTGTTTGAAGATATCTGGGTTTGATCACTATGATTCTCTGTTTGATAAGAGTCCAACGTTTTTAAGAAAAAAAATGTACTGTAACCTGTTTGCTTACATTTTAATTCCCCCCAGCTGCTTCCCTGAATGTGGATATACAGAACTCTTGGTAGGGAATTAATGCTTGGCATTTTTATGTAGAAACAAATATAATGTTTAGAATATATGTGAACTATTTCATTAGAAGAATACAAAAACAAAACTTGTAAGAACTCTAATATTGTACAAAAAATGCCTATCAAAAGTTTACATCATCAACAATAACATGCATCTGCATCAGCTTGTGTCCCAACAATACTGCAATCTCATTAAAATCAGATTTTAGTTCTCGCTATAGCTAAATGGATATCCCATTACAGTTCAGGTCAACGACCTTTCATCCGACCAATCAAAGTGTTGCTTACCAGATCATGAAAGTGACAGTCGGAATGTGTTTCCTAATCATGCAACCTCAGAAACGGTAACTCAAGGTATTACGAACAACAGTTATCAATCGCTTTCTCTCGCTTTTGTGGGATAAACATTTGAACTGATCATTTGCTTGATAACGGTGTTAGAATCTACACCGAAACGTCGCCCAATTGTAATAAAGAAGTTGCTCATCCATAACAATTTTGTCTTAAATTCTGTTTCTGTTGAGTATGAAACATCTTTGCAACAGGCCAGACAGACCTTTGGGCCCACTTGCACAAAGGGATCTTAGCGCTAAGATGATCGTAACTACCATACTTTAACATAGGCGTACAATAGTCGTAGCACTAAGATCGCAAGTGGGCCCAGTACTATGTCAATACCAGTCAGTGATTAAGGGCCTTGATCAGCAAAACAGCTCTGTACCTTAGGCAACTCATTTTTATGAAATATTTTATGGATTTAGCTTGGGTTAGTCTAAATATAACTAAAATTACACACAAAAATTCAGCTCAATAGTTTTTTAATAATTTGGCAGGAAATTTAATTGTTTTGGATGGAGCCATTTGACAAAAAAATAAATATGGACTCATTTTCATTTCTGATTGTGTCTGTAAATAAAAAAACAATTAAATTTAAAAATAATAATAGAATTTAAAACCATAAGACTATTTTCGTTATTATTTCTAGATGTGGCTTTTTGTCCTAGTTGGTTAAATCTGTAAACTAATACATAACAAATGAATAGCCTCAACATCAGATATGAGATATGATAGTTCACATAGTCGGTAAGTAATCTGCAAGGCCTGGTGTGTATGTTTCTCCATACTGGATCAGGCTGTACCACAATTCCCACATGGTGCTGCTCCTGAAGATAGAGAAGCATACTTTGTTCTTTCAGCTCCATGGTAGTCAAAGGAGGGGTTAAGAGGTCTCATATGACCTTCACCCTTGACCTCCATGGGTGTTGTGTTCAGCTGTGACCATCGTGGGGGTTTCTGTAAATTGACAAAAATACATAATGGAGATATATACATATATTATCTATGAGGGCAAACATATCAGTGTTCATAAAAATCTTGTGTGCCCTAGGGTCATATCACATCACGAGACAACAGTGTATTCTTTCCAAAATCCGGATGGCATTGTTGACGTCATTCGAATCTTATCGTGACGTGAGGTCAGAATGACTTCACTAGAAATGACGTCGAAGCTGAAGATTGTTGATGTCATTCGACAAATTGTGGTTCCGCTGCTGTTGCGACTTGCTGTCCATATAGGTAAACACTAAAATTCGTCTCTGTATGTAGACATCTTCTTCGGTAATAAATAGAACATTATATTCATGTTCATGTCATACTATGTTTATGACACTCATGTCGTAAACATTGTTTGACATGAGCACGAAGATCATAACTTCTACATATAAACGTATGTACCTTTGCAGTTGTAGTAGCATATCTCTATAATTATGCAAAACACTAAGGTGCACTGAAAGGCTTGCATCAGGCCAGTATGTCCTGATTTCAGAGAAAAGTCTGGTCACATGATATGCAAATTAGCTTGTGGCAGTGGTGTAATGCTAAGTCAACACTGCACCGAGTATGAGAAAATGTGTGTACAGCTGATTGATATTTCTGGCTTAGTTTAAGAGAAAATACACATGGTAATTTTAATCTCTGCATGTAAAACAATGCCTAGCAGATCAGGTTAATCATCATGTCTCGTGATGTTTCATCGCAACTTTCAAATGTTTACTTTATGACTCATTTTCATGAATCTGTATTTAACTGACAATATTGAACGGAATTTTGAATAAACTTAATAAAATACGCATTCATTAAGAATCATCATCTACAATCTTGTCCACATACATTCATAAACAAAACATTACTTGTCACTGTAAGGTGATTAAGTGTCATTCACTACAAACACGTGTTAATTATCCAATAACTAATGTGTTCTCTTCAGCAATAAGTATCTGTATTACGCTCTTTCCTAGAACGAAGGTCAGGATCTTGGACCCCAACAACAGCGGTATATCGAGGGTTCACTGTACTACCAACACTCACAAACACAGGTACAGGAGCTCACCTTCAATGGACATTCACTACTTGTACTGTTTTGCCTAGAGTTTTGCGACACAATGAATCTACTTTTTAAATGCACTCAAAATGTTTAACCTGATTTCCACTATCATCAGGTTTTCAAAGAAAATGTATTGAAAATCAAAAAGGCTTTCTTAGACCTATGGGAAAATGAAAACAACTTGTTGCAATTACCGGACCATCTTTGGTGAGGGGAAATGGGGTTTAATGTCGCATTCGAGATTATTGCACTTCTATAGCTCGTGACTTCCCAAGTTGATTACATACAGGCAAGGAGTCAATGTCACCTTCATTCATGAGGCGGGGGCATGGGTGGCCCAGTCGTCTAAGGCAGCGCGATGCACTGTGCAGAGTTGCGTCCCTTGGGCACGTCAGAAACCTATGATCGTGGGTTTGAATCCGGTTCGCCCCGATTATGTTTCTAGGTTTGTCAGCACCATACCCGTGCTCAAGGGTTTCACTGAAGTGGTACACGTCTAAGACCTGCATCACTTCGGGCTTTCCTCACACATTAAGCTGACACGCTGCAATATAACTGGAATACTGTTAAGAATCGGCGTTAAACCCAACTCACTCACTCACTCATTCATGAGGCACTCAGAATTGCAGAACAGTTTGCACTATCTGATCGATGTCAGAAGCACAGTTGGATGCAGGTCTAAAGACGAAAAACACTTATTGTAAACAGCTGTTGCCCTACTTATGAAACCAAGGATCATCTTCAAGGTAATCTGAATCCTGGCAACCATATACTACAAATTGTGGCATCTACACTAAAACCGAAACCTGTGATCACTGAAATATATCGCAACTCCAACTGGACTACACCTTACCACTAAAGGCCATCTAAACAGAGGCAAAGAGTTTTGCATCCTTGATGATCTAGTGTGTTTTATTCTGATAAATACCCATTCAAAATAATTGCTTCTTTTTGGAGTCATGTAACTATCTCCATCTCAAGCATCACTATGGTAACTAACACAAAATCTCTCTCATGAGCCTGATATGGACAATAGGGTGAGTGAGCCATCCCACTTTAAGCACTACTCCTGCAATATCACGGAGAGGGACGCAAGAAATGGGCTTCACACATTTTACCCACGTGAGGAATCAAACCCAGTCCTTTGACGTGACAAATGAACACTTTGACCACTGGGCTACTACACCGCCCCTCGAACAACAGACACATGCCACAACTGTTCAGGTGAGGCAAAATACATATCACAATAATAATATGATAATAACTAGTGTTGGTATCCAGTTCGAAGAACTGCTCAAAAGCGCTTCATTTGAGTCTACACAAAAAAGAGACATCACACAGCTAGGAAAACACAAAGCCTCAATACTCCAAGAAAGATTTGGTGAAAAGATAGGTTTTGAGTCTTGATCGGAACAAAGTAGGACTGTCAATGTTCCTGATATCCAATGGCAGCCTATTCCATAGCTCAGGGGCAACTTTGACGAAACTCCGACCTCCCCAAGGTCGCCGTTCTAACACTAGGCACAGAGAGTAGGGACTGGCAGCTTGATCTGAGAGTTCTCCCAGGCACGTACTCTTCAAGAAGCTCGCTCACAAAGCAGAATAAGACTCACCTGTTGCCCCTTCCTTCTCTGCTACAACTTTGATTCTCCTTTTTCTTCTTCCACAGTAGGCAATGATTTAGACTGGTGTACCGGGGCAAATACTGTAGACAGAACACACCCGTCATCAACTCGGACAGGAAGCATGGTCAGCATAAAGATGGTCGCTTAATACGATCTATATTTAGGGTCAATGGTATAAAATAAAACATGAGTCTAAAAAAGAATGACTCATTTTGAGGTGGAATCTCCCAAATTTCCAAGGATGCATATTTGATGAAAACAGTTATCTTATTTCGTGAAAATCATTCAAACAGGATCAATATTTTTACAGTAGAACAGTTATTTTAAATCGTGAAAATCATTCAAACAGGATCAATATTCTTACAGTAAAACAACTGTCTTTTGATTTTCATACCACTCTCCCTGATCACAGGACAATTAATCCATTTGTCTCCAGTGTAAGTGACGGATTCCTTATTCTGGGGTATATTAGACTCAGAAAGATAGTTTAAGGTCCCAAACTCCCGGGGAAATCCCTCACCATCGTCATTCTCCGTGTCTGTTTTCCGGACCCGCCTGAAGGCCTTTGCCAGCTCTGAGTTCTCATCTATGCCTGGCACCGTTGCCGTTAAATCCCCCTCACTGCGGGTTCGTTTCATCTTGTTCTGAGATTCAGAAAACATGAGTATCCTACACAGTCAACTTAGGCTGTTTTCACAACTAGTCTCATGTTAACTGTTTCTGATGTCTGAGGCCATCATCTTCAGTGAAATGTTATAAACTGAATGTCCTGGGGACTATCCAAATGTGTGACCAACCCTGAGATAAGGGACCTTATGGGTGAAAATTCACATTTTTACTTCTTACTATCTTTAAAAACTACAGTATCTTAGGACCACAAAATACATTTGATAAGCTTCAATTCATATTTATTACAGAGTGACATGGCATCAAATATTTGGACTCATTTTCTGCAAATTCCAGTTTTCAGGCTTATTATTTCAGGCTGTTCATGTAATAATTGCAGTTTTTAGATATAATGTCTGATTAATTGAAAGTAGACATGTTTGCTGAATTTTTTAAAAGTAATATAATGTTTTTATTACATTACATGGTGAGGTGAAATGGGGTTTAACATCGCGTCCAAGATTATTGCACTTATATAGCGACGTGCATGTACGTGTGTGTGTTTGTGTGGCTGCTTGTACTAGTCCGGACTGAAGCCGATTTATAGTGCTAGCTCACTGAGATACCATGCCGCAGTTTAACATGAATACCCAACTCAGACACAGTATGCTGACTCCGAGCTGACCAGTCCTTGTTTTAACCCCTTAATGCCGAGCCCCAGACAGGGTAACAACAAGTACCATCTTTTAACGTCTTTTGGTATGACGCGGCCGGAGATCGAACCCCGGACCTTCCGCTCTCCAGGCGGACGCTCTACCACTAGACCACGGAGGCGGTCTATTACATTACAAACTAACGAGAGAAAAATATGATATTTTTTTAGTGTCCTAACACATGACGATTTTTATGGTAGTTGGTTGGTTGGTTGGTTTGTTGTTTAACGCCGCACTCAGCAATAATTCCAGCTATATGACGGCGGTCTGTAAATAACAAGTCTGGACCAGACAATCCAGTGATTAATATCATGAGCATCCATCCACGCAAATGGGATCGATGACATGCATCAACCAAGTCAGCGAGTCTGACCACCCGGTCCCATTAGTCGCCTTTTACGACAAGCATAGTCACCTTTTACGGCAAGCATGGTCACCTTTTACGGCAAGCATTATGGTAGTAAGTGAACGTCAGATGTCTTTCTTTATGACGTCACAGCACAATTGTATCCCAGCCAATAAGGTCCCTTTTCTCATGGGGGACACATATAAGGACCAAATTACGCATAGCTCAAGACAAGCAGACATAATTCAAATAAGGATTTAGCTGAGACCATAAGATACATCATCTTTAATAATATATCGAGTTGATAGTTAACATGGTTAAACTGTACAATATTAATCTATTCGGTATCGTAATCCGGTGATTTGGAAACAAAAACAAATTTCACGGAATTACTGGAAAAGATTGCAGGCACAGGTGATGATAGACTTTGGCCAGTACTGTAAGTCAAGTTCATGAATGCAGCAGGGAGTGTTAGGTAGCTTAGTGGTTGAAGTGTTGGCTAGCCTCACCGAAGACCCGGGTTTGATTCCCCCCATGGGTAGAATGTGTGAAGCCCATTTTCTGATTTGGCCCCGTGGTGATATTGCTGGAATATTGCTTAAAGCGGCGTAAAACCATACTCACTCACTCACAAATGAATGAGTGAGTTCAGGTTTTACACCGCTTTTAGCAATATTCCAGCAATTCACGGCAGGGGACACCAGAAATTGGCTTCACACATTGTACCCATGTCGGGAATCGAACCCGGGTCTTAGGCGTGACGAGCTGACGCTTTTACCACTAGGCTACCCGACCGCCCCGAATGAATGAATAAATGAATGTTGCAAGCAAGCCAAAACACCCTAGATCAACTCACCAACACATCGTGCAGCTGGTGCATGGCGCTGTTGGGTCCGGGCACTGAATCCTGAAACAAGTAAACTCGTAGTGACACACCTGACTTGACTTTCTCTTTCATGTTTACATGTTACGTATTGCATCGTGTTGAGAACTACTGACATTAACACGGACCTTTCTAACATCAGTGAGAACTGATGATATTACATTCCTTTTGATCAGGCTTAAGATGTCCGTACATACCTTTCTCACAGGTTTCAAGACTTTGTTGAGAGATCGGCCATCTTTGATTCTCTTCATCATTTCGTCGAGAGCCTTGCTGTAGCCATCGTTTGTGGATACTCCACCCCCTGCCACTATAAACATCAGACAAAGTTAGACCCAGCTGTCAACACCACAAACTAGGGTTGGGACGAGTCCAATTTTACTACACAGCTAGCCAACCCCCTATTTCCCAACCCTACCCGGGTATCGGCTGTAGGTCTCAAGAGATAGGTACAAAATGTCCGATTGGGATTTGTTTGACCAGAGCCCTGGCAAAATGTTTAGGTACAGTATAAAACAATCTGGTCATGCATACACTGAAGTTGACTGATGTTTTGTCTAAAAAATATATAAATCAGAAGGAACGTGTGAATAGTCAGAGAGAAATGCAAACAGTCGTGACCTGTAGGTTGAGTATAACAACCTATCAATACACATACCCACAAGGGACCACTGAACAGAGTATACTTACATTTCTTATTAACATCTGCCTTTAACTTGGTCTTCCGTCTGAAGAATCTGTGAGATGAATGAATGAGATGAGATTTACACGTTATGACAAGTCTCACTTCGTTCATTTGCTTGTTTGAATGTGTCCTAGAGTTAAAGTATGACACAAAATGAGCCAGCTGTCTTCCATGTTTGTTTGTTGTTTAGCGCTGTACTCAGAAAGTATTTCAGCTATATGATGGCAGTCTATAAAAAATCGTGTCTGTATTAGACCATCCAGTGACTAACGACATCATGAGCAACGATCTATGCAATTAGGATACGATGCAGGCATCAAGCAAGTCAGCGAGCCTGACCACCCGATCCCCTTAGTCGCATCTGACGACACGCATAGGTTGCTGAAGATTGCACTTGGTGAAGGAATAGGGATAAACCATGTTCGACATAATAAGCGCCCGGCTCTAATAAACCCCCACGGCGATATTTGCTAATATATTGGCTAGTGAACAATCCCAATTAGCACCCCTTCCGATTGATCAATATACACAAGACTTATTTATTCGTGTATAATACTCACTCATGTGTTATATGCACCCTTAGTTATTGGCAATTAAATTCTGGAAAATATATCTGTTGTGTATGATACGCACATACTTTTCTTCTGTATCATTTCAGGCTGTCAGCATAAACTATGAAATTTACAATCTTTCAACTGTTTGATTTTTTTCACGAAAATTATATTCTAATAACATCCCCCTATTTCTAATTTTGAGAGTGCCCCGGGCGCTTATTACGTAGAATACGGTATATTGAGTAATTGCTGTATTTTGAATATTGTTGTATTAAACTGAGATGTGTACCAGTGCCTGTTATCATTTGGAGAAATGAACATTGAGTATAAGTAAACTCACGTTTTCTTGACAACTGGCGGTGGTGGGGGTGGGGGAGGGGCAGGTGGCGGCTTTGTGGCATCCTTGTACTTCTCCTCCAGTGTCTTGTCTGCAAGATACGGTAACACCATCATAACCTCATAACATCATGTAATTTCTTCACAACATCATGTAATATCTTCATAACATCATGTAATATCTTCATAACATCATGTAATATCTTCATAACACCATTGTAACCTCATAACATCATGTAATATCTTCACAACATCATGTAATATCTTCATAACATCATGTAATATCTTCATAACATCATGTAATATCTTCATAACATCATGTAATATCTTCATAACACCATTGTAACCTCATAACATCATGTAATATCTTCATAACATCATTGTAACCTCATGTTTGTTTGTTGTTTAACGCCGCACTCAGCAATATTCTAGTCATATGACGGCGGTCTGTAAATAATCGAGTCTGGACCAAACAATCCAGTGATTGACATCATGAGCATCAATCCACGCAATTGGGATACGATGACATGTGTCAACCAAGTCATCGAGCCTGACCACCCGATCCTGTTAGTCGCCTTTTACGACAAGCATAGTCGCCTTTTACGGCACACATTGGTTGCTGAAGACTTATTCTACTCTGGATCTTCACAGGTAATATTTTCATAGCATCATGTAATAATATCCTCATAACCTCATATAATATCTTCATAACATTGTAACCTCATGTAATATCTTCAAAACATCATGTAATATCTTCATAACTATCATGTAATATCTTCAAAACATTATGTAATATCTTCATAATATCATGTAATATCTTCATAACATCATGTAGCATCTTCATAACACCATTGTAACCTCATAACATCATGTGACATCAACCATATGATTGAAAGCCCTGGAGACATATGGTAATGATAGATGAAGGACCATTAATGGAATGAATGTGGAATTTCATTCAGTGAGCAGCAGATCATGGTTAATCTGAGGGACATCAGCACCCATTAAAAAATCAGTAGCCATCAGTCACTTCAGATCAATGATAGACACATGTCATCGTATCCCAATTGTTTGGATCGATGCTCAAGAAGTCAATCACTGGATTGTCTGGTCCATATACTTGATATTTTACAGACCACTGTCAAATAGCTGGAATATTGCTAAGTGCAGCGTTATATTACAAACAAACAAACAAACAAACAAACCAGCCGAGGTCAAAACAGGAAGGTAATTACTTCAAAGATGGCTGGGATGCCGCCTATGATATTTGCTAGTCTGAAGTAGTTGTTGTACTCACAGTGTGCCTGCAAGTCTGCATACTGCCCCTCCATCTGGGTGTACTTCTGATTGACCTCATGCATTCTAGAACTCAGGGAGTCTCTCTCCTCCAGAAGGGACTGGTTGTCAGTCTCCAGGGCTATCATCTCATCCTTGTTGCTGAGTTCAGAGATCCTTTCCTCAAGATCCTTCACCTAAAGGAGACAACACACTACTTATAGAAGGCTTATTATCTACCTTGACATCCTTCATCTAGGGGAGACAACACACTACTGATAGAAGGCTTGATTATCTCCCTTGACATCCTTCATCTAGGGGAGACAACACACTACTGATAGAAGGCTTGATGATCTCCCTTAACATCCTTCACCTAGGGGAGACAACACACTACTGAGGGGCCTTGATGATCTCCCTTGACATCCTTCACCTCAAGCTTCTTCCCAGCGCGTGACACCTTCGTTACACTCTCGGTAACATCGTTGCCACCAGTGTGGGCGCGGCCATTACAAGAATCTTGAAATTTGCCCTCAAACCCCATATGTAGTCAAGTTTATACTTTTGTTTATGTCTTTGGGAATGCCATCATATTTCATTTTGAAAAGGTTTACGACTGACCATGTTTTCCAGATGAATTTACTTTGTTGTTTTGATAATCAGATTGGTTCAAGATTGCAGACTAACGGAAATTAACCAACTTCTCCCTTACATTCTTACTATATCAATAGCACAGTAGTTTTAATGAAACAGAAATTCAAATTGACAAACGAAGAAAGTAATTTAGCAGCAATAAGTGTATTCGGCGTCACGACAGTCGTCACTTGTTTGTAAACATAATGGTCGCTCGGTTGCGAGTTCAATTCCAAGCATGGTTGTGGCCACCTATTCACAGTGGGGAGTTTTGACTGGTGGCAGCGATAGTATAGAGAGCTCCACGAACGGGCTATCGCTGTGAGGAGCTTGCCTTCACCTAGGGGAGACAACACACTACTGATAGGCCTTGATGATCTCCCTTGACATCCTTCACCTAAAGGTGACAACATGCTACTGATAGAAGGTACCTGTGAAGATCCGGGGTAGAATAGGTCTTCAGCATGCCCTAAAAGGCAACTATGCTTGCCGTAAGAGGGGACTAACAGGATCGGGTGGTCAGGCTCGATGACTTGGTTAATGCATGTCATCGATCCAAATTGCGTAGATTGATGCTCATGAAGTCAATCACTGGATTGTCTGGTCCAGACTTGATTATTTACAGACTGCCATCACATAACTGGAATATTGCTGAATGCAGAGTTAACAACAAACAAACAAACTGATAGAAGGCTTGATAATCTCCCTTGACATCCTTCACTTAAAGGAGACAACACACTACTGATAGAAGGATTGATGATCTCTCTTGACATCCTTGACCTACAGGTGACAACACACTACTGATAGAAGGCCTTGATTGATGACCTCCCTTTACATCCTTGACTTCAAGGGGTGATTACATGTACTGGATTAATGCAATGCATTGTATGCTAATCTTCCCATGAAAGCCATATCAAAGCTACAACGCATTCAGAACTCTGCGGCTAGAATGCATCTCTAAAGTTCAAAGATCCAATCACATCAGTCCTGTCCTCAAAGCACTCCACTGGCTTCCAGTCTCCTTTCGTATACACTATAAGATATGGATCATCACTCACGACTGCCTCAACAATAGCGACTATCCAGACTATCTCAAAGATCTTATATCTCTGTACACTCCAGAGCGTGCTCTCCGATCCTCTGGTGGAACTCTACTGTATCAGCCTCTGTCTACTTCTGCTATGTCTGACCAGGCCTTCTCCTTTTGCAGTCCACAGTTATGGAACGCTTTGCCTTTGAATCTGAGAGACTCTGCTTCTAAGGAAACATTTAAGTCTCTCCTCAAAACCCACTTCTTCACCTCAGCTTTTCAATAGATCTCCTTATTGTTGGCATATGTACATAGATATTACTTTTTAACCTTGTCACAGCGCCAGTGAGCAACTGTCGATGGATATTAGGCGCTTTACAAATCAATTATTATTATTATTATTACTGATAGAAGACCTGCATGATCTGTTTGTCCCCCCCCCCCCCCCCCCCCCCCAATGTCTGGTGTTCTGCCCTACACAGATCTCTATAAGTCCCACCCTCACCTGTTTCCTATGTTCCGCCCTCAGCTTCTCGAGCTCCTCGGTGAGTTCTTCCACCTCATGCAGAGCCTTCATCAGCTGTGGGTTGTTGGCCACCTTCGACAGCAGGATGCTGCTTTCCCTCTTCATGGCGGCGTTGTTGGCGTAAAGCTGACACACAATAATAGGTCAGCAACACGAAAGGCAGTGCATGATTTCTAGGCTACCTACTCTTTACAAAGCTCACAAGTGTTTCATTCAAAAAGGATACAATTATAGTTACTAATTGTTACTCGACACGTTTAGAATTTGGAGTATGTCCTCACCTCTGTTGCAAACGTTTCAGCCGAGTTCTGACACAAGATGGCTGCCTCGTACTCTTTTCTCAGGGACTCATATTCCTGAAATGCCTGCTCAGAAGCTGTGGACAAACAGAAGGTACATCTTTCAACTTGCTGGAACATACTTATGAAATATTCACTACAGAGTATACAAAATACCTTGCATGCAATTGATTCATTTTCACTACTCAAACAAAATCCTCCAGAGTTGTTTCCCTGTGTGGACTGATAACCTTCACCTTCATAATCTCCATGTCTCCAAGTTATTCATTCATCATCCCATGACCTTCACCTATAGTTGTTTTACTAAGCTGTTATTCAAATAGCAGTATTAACATTAAATACTGACTTTTAGATAGAGTTTTTAGCAAATCTTATTAAAATTAGATCTTAGTTCTTGCTACCACCAGGGGCGGTCGGGTAGCCTAGTGGTTAAAGCGTTCGCTAGTCATGCCGAAGACCCGGGTTCGATTCCTGACATGGGTACAATGTGTGAAGCCCATTTCTGGTGTACCCCGCTGTGATATTGCTGGAATATTGCTAAAAGCGGCGTAAAACCATACTCACTCACACACTTTTGCTACCACCAAACAAAGATCTGAGAACATCTCATTATGAGTCCCATTGGAACAACCTTTCATCTGACAAATCAAAGCGATTTTTTATCAGATCAAGAAAGTAACAGTTTGTATATGTTTTCTAACCATGCAACCTGGAAATGGTTAACACAGGGAATTCTGAAAGACATTTACAGGCTCTACGACAGATTCTGTAAAAATCATGATCTATCTCACTTCAATGGCATAAACATTTCAAATAAGAGACTTTCCATTGCCCATGGGAAGAACTGCCATACAATTAAACATGCCAGAATTTTCTTTAGCACGATATCGATATTTTTCAAAACGTAATCTAGAATGGAAGTCATCAGTTTGAGAATTGTGTCGTAAAGCTCGAGAAAACTGCTTACAGACCAATGTCAACATTTTGTAAGTCATTTCATTGGTTGGTCATAGTTCGCCAAAGGTCGTTCTGATGTGACCCGTAATGAGATACCATCAGATCCTTGTTTAGTGCTAGCGAGAACAAAGATCTGATTTTAATGAGCTTGAGCTTTCAGCTTGAAGAAACCACCAAGGCTGTTTTCCTTGTGTGGTCCGATAACCTTCGGCTTTTACAGTCACCATCACTGACCTTGTGTGAGTTGTTTGAATGCATCTTTGTGCTGGGCCAGTGCTTCCTTCGTCTGCTTCAGTTCCACCCTCACATTATCGTACTGGCAGAAATATAACAGTAGTGTCAACAGCAAAGTCATTTGAACGTCAAGACTCAACACAAAAACACAACCATTAAACTTAAATTAAGTTACACAATCTGGTGTCCATCTGGTGGTATCCTTCAGCACTGTAATAACACATTGTGTGAAATGGAGACATTTATGACCAACCATGTGATAAGGGACTTTTTGGGTGAAAAATCACATTTTGACTTTTCATTATATTCTAAAACTATAGTATCTTTGGAACACAAAAATACAATTCACAAGCTACATATCATATCATTACAGAGATACACGACATCAATCATTTGGACTCATTTACGACTTTTGACTGTTTATGTAGAAATTGCAGTTTTCAGAATTGAAAGTAGACATGTATGCTGAAAGGTTTTGAAAAGCTATTACATTAAGAACTGATGAGAGAGAAATAAGATATTTTTGCACTGTCCGCACACTAGGGATCTCCACTGAAGTAAGTTGATGCCAAACATCTTTATGACGTCATAGCACAATTGTATCCTTGCTCCCATAAGGCCCCTTTGCTCATGGTGGGTCACATTTACTGTCTTTCTATGCCCCACCTCGCCTTGTGTCTCCCTGACCCACCTCCTCTTGTGTGTCCCTGACCTACTCCTCTTTTGTCTCCCTGACCCACCTCCTCTTTTGTCTCCCTGACCCACCTCGCCTTGTGTCTCCCTGACCCACCTCCTCTTGTGTCTCCCTGACCCATCTCCTCTTGTGTCTCCCCGACCCACCTCCTCTTGTGTCTCCCTGACCCACCTCCTCTTGTGTCTCCCTGACCCACCTTTTCTTGTGTCTCCCTGACCCACCTCCTCTTGTGTCTCCCTGACCCACCTCCTCTTGTCTCCCTGACCCACCTCCTCTTGTGTCTCCCTGACCCACCTCCCCTTGTGTCTCCCTGACCCACCTCCTCTTGTCTCCCTGACCCACCTCCTCTTGTCTCCCTGACCCACCTCCTCTTGTCTCCCTGACCCACCTCCTCTTGTCTCCCTGACCCACCTCCTCTTGTGTCTCCCTTACCCACCTCCTCTTGTGTCTCCCTGACCCACCTCCTCTTGTCTCCCCCTGACCCACCTCCCCTTGTGTCTCCCTAACCCATCTCCTCTTGTGTCTCCCTGACCCACCTCCCCTTGTGTCTCCCTGACCCACCTCCTCTTGTCTCCCCCTGACCAAACTCCTCTTGTGTCTCCCTGACCCACCTCCTCTTGTGTCTCCCTGACCCACCTCCTCTTGTCTCCCCCTGACCAAACTCCTCTTGTGTCTCCCTGACCCACCTCCCCTTGTGTCTCCCTGACCCACCTCCTCTTGTCTCCCCCTGACCCACCTCCCCTTGTGTCTCCCTAACCCACCTCCTCTTGTCTCCCCCTGACCCACCTCCCCTTGTGTCTCCCTGACCCACCTCCCCTTGTGTCTCCCTGACCCACCTCCTCTTGTGTCTCCCTGACCCACCTCCTCTTGTGTCTCTCTGACCCACCTCCTCTTGTGTCTCCCTGACCCACCTCCTCTTGTCTCCCCCTGACCCACCTCCCCTTGTGTCTCCCTGACCCAGCTCCCCTTGTGTCTCCCTGACCCACCTCCTCTTGTGTCTCCCTGACCCACCTCCTCTTGTGTCTCTCTGACCCACCTCCTCTTGTGTCTCCCTGACCCACCTCCTCTTGTGTCTCCCTGACCCACCTCCTCTTGTCTCCCCCTGACCCACCTCCTCTTGTCTCCCCCTGACCCCCCACCTTATCTTGTGTCTCTTGTGTCTCCCTGACCCACCTCCTCTTGTCTCCCCCTGACCCACCTCCTCTTGTGTCTCCCTGACCCACCTCCTCTTGTGTCTCTCTGACCCACCTTATCTTGTGTCTCTTGTGTCTCCCTGACCCACCTCCTCTTGTGTCTCCCTGACCCGCCTTATCTTGTTTCTCTTGTGTGTCCCTGACCCACCTCCTCTTGTCTCCCCCTGACCCACCTCCTCTTGTCTCCCTGACCCACCTCCCCTTGTGTCTCCCTGACCCACCTCCTCTTGTGTCTCCCTGACCCACCTCCTCTTGTGTCTCCCTGACCCACCTTATCTTGTGTCTCCCTGACATACCTCCTCTTGTGTCTCCCTGACCCACCTCCCCTTGTGTCTCCCTGACCCACCTTTTCTTGTGTCTCCCTGACCCACCTCCTCTTGTGTCTCCCTGACCCACCTCCTCTTGTGTCTCCCTGACCAATCTCCTCTTGTGTCTCCCTGACCCACCTCCTCTTGTCTCCCCCTGACCCACCTCCTCTTGTCTCCCCCTGACCCACCTCCTCTTGTGTCTCCCTGACCCACCTTATCTTGTGTCTCCCTGACCCACCTTATCTTGTGTCTCTCTGACCCACCTTATCTTGTGTCTCTCTGACCCACCTTCTCTTGTGTCTCTCTGACCCACCTTATCTTGTGTCTCCCTGACCCACCTCCTCTTGTCTCCCCCTGACCCACCTCCTCTTGTGTCTCTCTGACCCACCTTATCTTGTGTGTTCTTGTGACTCTCCCTCTCCGTGTGCAGGTCTTCCCATGTCTGCTTGAACTGTGCCGACAACTGACACCGCTCTTCCTGGAGCTCTGCAACAACCACAACATGATTCAACTACATCATCATTTCAATATGACAGCAGTTGCTCTCCAGAATATCTAGCTTTCAACAAAGTATTTGTTTGTTGTTTAACGCCGCACTCAGCAATATTCCAGCTATAGGACGGCAGTCTGCACAAAATCAACTCTGGACCAGACAATCCAGTGACATCATGGGCATCAATCATTGTTACTGAGATACAATGACATGAATCAGTGAGTTTGACCACCCGATCCCATTAGTCGCCTCGTATGACAAGCTTGGGTTGCTGAAGACCAGTTCTAACCCGGATCTTCACAGGGTTTTAACAAGTACAGTAATAGGAAATACAAGCATGCACTAATCATATGTCCTGTCCAAACAGCTTGGTCATGAAAGCATTTTCTGTTAACACGAAATAACACAAATTACAAGCAATTGTACCAAAACATTACACTGATATAAAAGATGTTGAAATCAATGTGTTTTTGTGTGTGTGTGTGTTTTTTGTTTTTTGTGTGTATGTGTGTGTGCATGGGTGTGTGTGTGTAGTTGTAAGTGTGTGTGTGCTAGCATGCATGCGTGTGTGTAGTTGTAAGTGTGTGTGTGCTAGCACGCATGCGTGTCTGTAGTTGTCTGTGTGTGTGTGCTAGCATGCATGTGTGTGTGTGTAGTTGTGTGTGTGTGCTAACATGCGTGCGTGCGTGTGTGGAGTTGTGTGCGTGTGCTAGTATGCGTGCGTGTGTGTAGTTGTAAGTGTGTGTGCGTGTGCTAGCATGCATGCGTGTGTGCATCGGGGTAATCTGATCCTATCTACTCATCTGTAATCCAATTTACACACCTGTAATCTTGTCATTGAGGCTGTTGAGGTGTTCCTCTGCGAGGCTGTCCTTGTTGAGGTCAAGGTCACTGACCTCCAGCTCCCCATCTACAATGTCCTTATCGACCCTGTCCAGAATCGCCTGGCTCATCCGCTTCAGATTGCGATTCTGCTTTGTCACCTGGCAACACAACATGTCAGGTTTTACCCCTCCGTCTCAATTTCAACATCCTGTAGTCACTATAATGTATTTAAGTAAAAAAAGACCCTATTTTCTTGCCTATAGTGCACATTGTTTTCAAACAATATACAGCTGTGTAGGGGTGTGTTTGTTTGTTTTGTTTGTTGTTTAAAGCCGCACTCAGCAATATTCCAGCTTTATGAAGGTGGTCCGTAAATAGTCTGGACCAGACAATCCAATGATTGATATCATGAGCATTGATGACATGCATCAGCTAATTCAGTGAGCCTGACCACCCGATCCCGTTAGTCGCCTCTTACGACATGCACAGTCAACCTTTTACGGCAAGCATGGGTTGCTGAAGACCTATTCTTACCCGGATCTTCACGGGTTGTGTAGGGGTGTGTGCTCATAATTCACGCAAACAATGAGTTTAGATTTACTTATTTTCCCCAATGCAAAGACCTTACTGTGAGCATTACATTATAGTTACCATATTCAACGTAATAAGCGCCCCGCTCTAATGAGCGCCCACAGCAATATTTGCTGATATACTGGCAAGTGAACATTCCCAATTAGCACCCCTTCTGATTGATCAATGTTCACAAGAATTATTTCTTCGCGTATAATACACACTCATGTGTTATATGCACCCTTAATTATGGACAATTACGTTTTGAAAAAACATATCTGTCGTACATAAACATTTCAGTCTGTCAGCATAAACCACGAAATTCATCTATTTCTTTACTTTATCTTTACTCTATTTCTAATTTTTAGATTGCCCGGGGCACTTATTACGTCGAATACAGTAAGTTATATCATGCATGTTAGCTCAGTGAAGGAGGAGTCAAGATGGGAACAAGTGACCCTTGGGTGAGAGTGAGTGAGTGAGTTGGGTTTAACGCTAATAATGATCAGCCTACCTTTGTGGCATAATGATCAGCCTTTCTTTGTGGCATAATGATCAGACTACCTTTGTGGCATAATGATCAGACTACCTTTGTTGCATAATGATCGGACAACCTTTGCGACATAATGATTGGCTTACCTTTGTTGCATAATGATCGGACTACCTTTGTGGCATAATGATTGGCCTACCTTTGTTGCATAATGATCGGACAACCTTTGCGACATAATGATCGGCTTACCTTTGTGGCATAATGATCGGACTACCTTTGTTGCATAATGATCGGCCTACCTTTGTGGCATAATGATCAGACTACCTTTGTGGCATAATGATTGGCCTACCTTTGTGGCATAATGATCGGACTACCTTTGTGGCATAATGATCGGACTACCTTTGTAGCATAATGCTCAGCCTTTCTTTGTGGCATAATGATCGGACAACCTTTGCGGCATAATGATCGGCTTACCTTTGTTGCATAATGATCGGCCTACCTTTGTGGCATAATGATTAGACTACCTTTGTTGCATAATGATCGGCTTACCTTTGTGGCATAAAGATTGGCCTACCTTTGTGGCATAATCCTTTGCTTACTTTTGCAGCATTATTCTCAGTCTACCTTTGTTGCATTCTAAATGCTCTGCTTACCTTTGTGGCATAATGCTTGGCCTACCTTTGTGGCATAATTCTCGGCCTACCTTTGTGGCATAATGCTTGGCCTACCTTTGTGGCATAATGCTTGGCCTACCTTTGTGGCATAATGATTGGCCTACCTTTGTAGCATAATGCTCAGCCTACCTTTGTAGCATAATGCTCGGCCTACCTTTGTGGCATAATGATTGGCTTACCTTTGTTGCATAATGATTGGCCTACCGTTGTTGCATAATGATTGGCCTACCTTTGTTGCAAAATGATCGGCCTACCTTTGTGGCATAATGATCAGCCTACCTTTGTTGCATAATGATCGGCTTACCTTTGTGGCATAATGCTCGGCCTACCTTTGTGGCATAATCCTTTGCTTACTTTTGCAGCATTATTCTCAGTCTACCTTTGTTGCATTCTAAATGCTCTGCCTACCTTTGTGGCATAATTCTCGGCCTATCTTTGTGGCATAATGCTTTGCTTACTTTTGCAGCATTATTCTCAGTCTACCTTTATTGCATTCTAAATACTCTGCTTACCTTTGTGGCATAATGCTTGGCCTACCTTTGTTGCATAATGCTCAGCCTACCTTTTTGACACAATGCTCAGCCTACCTTTGTGGCATAATGCTCGGCCTACCTTTGTTGCATAATGCTCGGCCTACCTTTGTTGCATAATGCTCGGCCTACCTTTGTTGCATAATGCTCGGCCTACCTTTGTGGCATAATGCTTGGCCTTAAAGCGGCATTCCAGCTCCAGCTCGTACTTCTGCTTGATGACCTCGTACTCCTGGCATAATGATCGGACTACCTTTGTAGCATAATGCTCAGCCTACCTTTGTCGTACAATGATCGGCCTACCTTTGTTGCATAATGCTCAGCCTACCTTTGTTGCATAATGATTAGACTACCTTTGTCGCATAATGCTCAGCCTACCTTTGTGGCATAATGCTCTGCCTACCTTTGTGGCATAATGATCGGCCTACCTTTGTTGCATAATGCTCTGCCTACCTTTGTGGCATAATGATCGGCCTACCTTTGTGGCATAATGCTCTGCCTACCTTTGTGGCATAATGATCGGCCTACCTTTGTTGCATAATGATCGGCCTACCTTTGTTGCATAATGATCGGCCTACCTTTGTGGCATAATGCTCTGCCTACCTTTGTGGCATAATGCTCTGCCTACCTTTGTGGCATAATGCTCTGCCTACCTTTGTGGCATAATGATCGGCCTACCTTTGTTGCATAATGCTCTGCCTACCTTTGTGGCATAATGCTCAGCCTACCTTTGTGGCATAATGCTCAGCCTACCTTTGTGGCATAATGCTCAGCCTACCTTTGTGGCATAATGATCGGCCTACCTTTGTTGCATAATGATCGGCCTTCCTTTGTGGCATAATCCTTTGCTTACTTTTGCAGCATTATTCTCAGTCTACCTTTATTGCATTCTAAATGCTCTGCTTACCTTTGTGGCATAATGCTTGGCCTACCTTTGTGGCATAATGATCGGCCTACCTTTGTTGCATAATGCTCGGCCTATCTTTGTGGCATAATGCTTTGCTTACTTTTGCAGCATTATTCTCAGTCTACCTTTATTGCATTCTAAATACTCTGCTTACCTTTGTGGCATAATGCTCGGCCTACCTTTGTGGCATAATGCTTGGCCTTAAAGCGGCATTCCAGCTCCAGCTCGTACTTCTGCTTGATGACCTCGTACTCCTGGCATAATGATCGGACTACCTTTGTAGCATAATGCTCAGCCTACCTTTGTCGTACAATGATCGGCCTACCTTTGTGGCATAATGCTCAGCCTACCTTTGTTGCATAATCCTCGGCCTACCTTTGTGGCATAATGCTCGGCCTACCTTTGTGGCATAATGCTCAGCCTACCTTTGTGGCATAATGCTCGGCCTACCTTTGTGGCATAATGCTCGGCCTCAAAGCGGCATTCCAGCTCCAGCTCGTACTTCTGCTTGATGACCTCGTACTCCTGGCATAATGATCGGACTACCTTTGTTGCATAATGCTCGGCCTACCTTTGTTGCATAATGCTCGGCCTACCTTTGTGGCATAATGCTCGGCCTCAAAGCGGCATTCCAGCTCCAGCTCGTACTTCTGCTTGATGACCTCGTACTCCTGGTAGGCTGGCTGCCATACTGTGGAGATAAATACTCTACTGCATTTCCAAGTTATCGTAGAAGAAATTCACACATGACAATAGTAACTCCTAAAATATGCCTTCAGTACAATGGGAAATAAAATGAAGGTTGCCAATAACTATTTCTAGTTTAGAATCAGTACAATTCAAAATATTATATTTATATATCCAAAAATGCATCAAGGCCAATTCTTCCAAATGAATTCTTCACAGTATCAATTGCAGTCATTTTATTAAACCTTAATTACAAATGACATAATTATGTATAATTATATTGACATGTTACTGTAGCTAACCTGGTCATATTACTTATACATGTGAGTAAGTGAGTGAGTGGGTTGGGTTTAATGCCACTTTTAGCAATATTCCAGCAATATCACGGCGGGGGACACCAGAAGTGGGCTTCACACATTGTACCCATGTCGGGAATCGAACCCAGGTCTTCAGCGTGACGAGCGAACGCTTTAACCACTAGGCTACCCGACCGCCCCTTATACATGTAAAACAAACATTACCACATTAAGTCGTCTCAGCATTATCATGACAGGTACTTGTGATTCGCAAACTCTATTGTACATAATTACAGTACAGACTCTGGAGCCAGAAGCATTCTGGTCAAAGCATCCAGCTTATAATACCATATCTGTACACTTTTTGATACCCATTTTTGGCATCACCTGAAGAGCACCCTGGATTTTCTTACATATCAATACAACAATGATTTTATGCCAGTGTATAGTATTATTAGCCAACTGGTTACAGAAGATGAGAAATTATGACCAAAAAACGGGCCTTCCCAGCTGAAATGGCGATGGAATCCCCATGGTATACCATGATAAGAAATGAAAGTGACCATGGTTTAGCATGGTTTAACATGGTATCCCATGGTAAAACTATGGTATTCCATGGTAAACCTTGGTGACAATGGTATATCATGGTGTGCATTTCAGCTGGCTTGGCATAAGCTCAGATGGGTTTGACAACACAAACTTGACAACTTAGTTAGATGGCATTTGCAACAAATGAAATTTATTTTTAGTAATTAACAGTATTCCAGTTATATCACGGCATGTCAGCTTAATGTGGGAGGAAAGCTTGAAGTGATGCAGGTCTCAGAAGTTTACCACTTCAGTGAAACCCACGAGCACGGGTATGGTGCTGACAAACCTAGAAACATAATCAGGGCAAACTGTGATTCGAACCCACAATCATAGGTTTCTGGCATGCCCAAGGGATGCAACTCTGTCGGCGAATCATGGCGCCTTAGACGACTGGGCCACTCATGCCCCCGATATGGTCAATAGGAGGTGACATAGATGGGATGCAATAGCCACTGATGGCGCTACTGTCAAGCCCAGAAATTCCAGCCTAGTTCAGCTGGGGTGGCAACTGTACTTTTACAATCAGTTAACTCCCTTTGCCTCGGGAAGATGCTATATACCCTGGCAACCACCCAAGTTTTTCACTGACGACTAATCAAAATGTACCACCCACCTGGTTCCCAGGCAACCATCCACCTGTTACCCCGACAGCATCCCTGTACTTACATTCCTTGACACTGTCGAGCTGCACATCTTTGTCCTTAACCTGCTGGACCAGAGCTTGGAACTGAAACATAGTAACTCGCTATAAGCAACAAAGTAACACAATGTAAGCAACATAGTAACACTCTTGCCATCATATCACCGTATATCACTGTCTAAAGCAGCACCACGTATGAGGCGATCCGCCTGTACAAGCCTTCAAAATCTATGCTAACTTATATATCCTGTCTTTAAGGCGAATCAGAATGAAGCACGTCACCAGTCATACACAATCCCTACACTCTTCCAAAGAACAAATTACATCGTATCCCTTCAGCAAAATGAACAGATCATAACAATTAAACTTGGTCAATACAAATTTAAAATTTGAGAAAATACATGATGATTTTGCCGATTAAATTGTATACCTGTTCTGCTATGCATTGTTTTATATGCAGAGGTGAGGTGAGGTGAAATGGGGTTTAACGTCGCGTCCAAGATTGTTGCACTTATATAGTGACGTGCATGCACGTGTATATGTGTGTGGGGCTGCCGGTACTAGTCCAGACTGATGCCGATTTATAGTGCTAGCTCACTGAGATACCATATGCCGCAGTTTAACATGAATACCCCACTCAGACACAGTATACTGACTCCGAGCCGACCAGTCCTTGTTTTAGCCCCTCAATGCCGAGCGCCGGGCAGGGTAACAACAAGTACCATCTTTTAACGTCTTTTGGTATGACGCGGCTGGGGATCGAACCCCGGACCTTCCGCTCTCCGGGCGGACGCTCAACCATAAGACCACGGAGGCGGTCCTATATGCAGAGATTATGATAACCATGTGTATTGTCTCGTAATCTAAGCCGGAAGCAGCCATCAGCTGTACACATGTTTTCTCGGAATCTACAAGTGATACGGTTAAAAAGTAACCAATAATAAAAAAATGACAAATGATCGGAAGAATTGTATCTGAAACTATTATTTTATCTCAAATAATTTATTCCAATATCATGCTATTTTATTTGCAGCTTTACTATATATATTTGAAATAATTTAATAACCATAAGCGTAGCACAATGGTACAGCTGAGTGCAATTGCTTGGTATTTTTTCACATGGAACAATTTGACCAATCACCGGCGATACTCCCCCACTCACGATGGTGAAAACTTTATGTTGACATATAATAGTCAAACTACAACAAATATGACTTTCAGCGAGTAAATGTATGACATTTATGACATATAAACATCCACTCTCTATCCACTAAAGTACTCAGTTTTGAAATTTGATGTAGCCCCACTGTAGATAAGATACCTCTTATTTATATTTGAAACCTCATGCTAAAGCGCTGAGTTACAAATTAACATAGGAGTTATCTAGTCTACACATGGACTTCCAAACACAGTTAATTTATTTCCTAATAGACAGATGGCATGCTGTTTCCTAAAAACAATATATCCACAAATTTATCCTTTCAGGGTCATGTTGAAATTTTGAACGTCATTTGCAGATAGAAACCACAGGGTTTTTGTTGACTTCAAACCGACCTTACATATCTTTTCAGATTGTAGAAAAATGTTTACAAATAACGGAAATGCCCTTATCTTGATGCAGGGAGGCATCGTATCTGGAATAGGTCTGAAGCAACCCATGCTTGCTGTAAAAAGGTGACCATGCTTGTAAGAGGCGACTAACGGGATCAGATGATCAGACTCGACGACTTGGTTGATGCATGTCATCATATCCCAATTGTGTGGATCGATGCTCATGATGTCAATCACTGGATTGTCTGGTCCAAACTCGATTATTTTCAGACCGCCTTCATATAGCTGGAATATTGCTGAGTGCGGTGTCAAACAACAAACAAACAAACAAGGATGTTTGTTCAAAGTTATGTGATCTGTTTTCGACTTGTGGGCACACCAATAGAATGCATGTCTTCCTTGTCCTGATAGATAGCTTTCAAGTCATCACAAGGAAGTCCTGAACAAAGGACAAAGAAACATACACACAGCTTATTTACAAAGTGCTATGTTTTTTTAGTTTGGGGGGGGGGGGGGGGGGGGGGAGAATGAGCTTTAAGGGTGAAATTGGCTTCATAGACTTTCAACTCATGAAGTTTCAAGATCTGTTTCACTTTCCTAACTATTAGATGCGGAGATGATATGCCCAAATTACCTTGTTCTAGGTTAAACAAAATCAGTATCACTATGAACAATTAATCAACTGGCACAGTGTCCTGCTTTTTACTTGACCTTGTGATTTTCACTAGTTTCGGGATAGCATAGTTATCACGCACTGCAGTCTGAAATATCAGTTAAATGGTAATCGCTACATATTTATTAGGGCTGGGATGAGTCCCAATTTACTACTCAGGTACCCACTCCCCTATTACCCAACCCTAATCGGGTACCCACTGTAGGTCACAGGAGATGTCTGATTGGGAACTTTTTTAGCATAGCCCTTGCAAAACATATTTAGATACATGTATTAAACAATCTGGTCATGCATACACTGAAGTTGACTTAGTTATATCATTATTCCACCACATAAAAGTCAGAAGGAATGGGTGCACAGTCAGAAAGAAATCCGAACATTAATGACTTGTAGTGTAACCATAGAGTTCCAGATAATTTTTGTCAATAAACAATATATCACATGATTAACCACGGGTCCGGGTAGTCCTGTGGGTACCTGGGTCCTACTCAGGACCCACCCGACCTGGGTACCCGAGTTACCCGTCCCAGCCCTAGTATTTACACATACATTATCTGTCACAATTTCTTTTTCCTTCGGCATCTTCTTTCAATTAAGTTTACATTAATCTTCATTGCTTGCTATATCTGTCTATAAAGGACAACAGCTTTACGACATAATCCTTCATTGATCAATTGTACATAACAATAATATAAAAGAATCTATATCGGAACTATTTTCAGTTTTGGTTTCATTGTGTGTCTTTAAAAAATATATTCACATACAGTAAACTTCGGTTATAACGAACTCAAAGGGACTACTAATTTTAGTTCGTTATAACCGTAATTCGTTATAAGCATATATACAGCATAACTACAGCATACAGTCGGGACTAAAAAGTTAGTTCGTTATATCCGTTAGTTCGTTATAAGCGTGTTCGTTATAACCGTAGTTTACTGTATATTTAAAAATATATAATTATTTGATTTGATGTTTACACAATATACATCTTTTCAATTGGACGAGAGGTCAGTCACATGACCGCGAAATTGTCGTTCATAGGTGTATGAACAACACAATGTGACGTTCATACGTTTTTCAAGAGACTGTGTTCTTGAAATGATGTAAAAACTGACGGACTACTTCCACATTCCTGGGGAAACCCCTGGGAATTCCCTAGCACAAATACACACAGAAGCATTCTTTCTGAACATTTAGACCCTTTAAACTTGAACATGAATATCCTTGCTATGACCCATCCCAATGAACAAAGTGAAGAGATGCACATCCAAACTATCGTAGTACCGACTCGATCCGTGTCTAGGCTGGTAGTGACAGTCTTCAGCAATCTATGAATTCACCTTTGCATCTATTTGACACATCTTTATAATCATCTTTCAATAATTGGCCAGTTGAACAATGACTAAAACGTGTAACCTCCAACAGGTTCATTAAAACAACTTCCGAAATCTCTCCCATCACGTTTATCATGTCGGCCATTTTGATGTCTTGTCCTTGATGAAAATGCATTACGATGCGCGGTCATAGTGACTTACTAACTGAGGTAGTTCTTAACAGACCTTTCTTATCTAATGAGGATATTATTTGAGTACATTCGTTTACAGTAACTGTAACTACAAAATTTGTCCCTGTTGAACATGTTGAACATAGATAAGCTCATATCACCTCTCGTTATGAGGAACTATTTTATTCCACAATACAGCTGGTTGTGGTACATGGCTGTCGGTGTAAACATGAAGTCACACATGCTAAATATGTCTATGTCCTTTGTGGTAAAAATAATAATATAAAAAATTATAAGAATTGACTTTCACTCTGTGTGAGTTCATTTGAGTCGGAACTAGGGCTGGGACGATTAACTCGGGTTCTCGGGTCGGGTGGGTACGGAGTAAGACCAGAGTACCCACAGGACTACCCGGACCCAAGGTTAGTCACGTGATATATTGTTTATTGACAAAATATATCTAAAACTCTATGGTTACACTACAAGTCACTATTGTTCGCATTTCTTTCTGACTATGGACCCACTCCTTCTGACCTTTATAGGTTTGAATAAAGATAAAACTTCAGTCAACTTCAGTGTATGCATGACTAGATCGTTTTATACGTGTATCTAAATACATTTTACCAGGGCTACGGTCAAACTATTCCAAATCGGACTTTTTACACCCAAGTCTTGAGACATATAGCAGGTATCCGGGTAGGGTCGGGTAATAGCGTGGTGGGTACCCGGGTAGTAAATTTGGACTCGTCCCATCCCTAGAACCTTCATAGAGTGAGGGCCAAACATTGTATGAACATTGTCGCAGGTTCCGCCGTTCATACAGTTTATCCCTCACTTTATGAAGGTTCATACTCCAATGAAGTCACACAAAGTCAATTCTTAAATAAGCATACAGTAATTTCAGTTGAGGGAGTTCCCTGAAATAATCGAGGAAATCATTGTGAAACCCACAGTTTGTTTAACCTCCGTCACCTTAGACACATTATCAGAATTACCCTAACAGGGCCCCGTTCAACTAAGCAATCTTAGCGCTAAGATGATTGTTGTCATGTACTACCCTGATGGTAGTCTTTACTTATACAAGAACGCAACACAAGCATAATGATTAGAACACTCATTCACGTCTGGTATATCGGACCGCCACTGCACAACTGCCCACACTCGTGCGTTAACCATGACGTCATATCTATGACATCATCATATATTGGCGGGAATATAGCGCATACAAGATAGCGCCAATGACTAGCATGTAAATATACCACAATTGTAACTCCCATACTTTAACACAGGCTTACGACTGTCATAGCCCTTAGATCACTTTGTGGAACGGGCCCTTGGACCGTATTAGTTTATCATTAGATTGTCATCAATTCCTGGAAAGGGCATAGGCATTTAAATTTTGATCCTTTACAAAAAAACAAACTGTAATAATGGAATTAGTCACTTTGTCACAACCAGGATGAAGGTGGGCAGTGTGAGATAACTTTATATGTGGTTATTCACACTTTCCTCAGAAACAATGGTTATATCCATGGTTAAAAACATTTAGATTGGTAGTTGATCAATGTAGCGTGCAATTAAATAAATTACCCAGAATAATAAGATTTATTTATACAATGTCATCAGCATGCTTGTCGATCATGTCATGCGTGAAAACTGTAGGAGACGTTAAATCCACCGCCTCAGTGCATCAATCCCCGTATTTTGGAGAGAGTGAGTGTTGTTGTTGGATCAGTAGACACTGACAATGTCTGAACATGGTTGTTGTCTTAGAATATTCATATCTCCATAAGTTTAATTGTTTTTTTAATATTATTTTAACCTTTTATCATGACACTGATTTCTGCAGTAGTCAATACACACAAACATGGCTTCAATGGAAGTCTTAGATAGTGACATCAGCGATGACTAAGGTCGGCCATCTTGTTATTGAACAAGTGCTTTATTGTGTAGCATCAGGAAGTACCGGTTTTTATAACAATGGGTGAGGTGAGGTGAAATGGGGTTTAACGTCACGTCCTGGATTATTTTAACAATTGGAGCAAAGCAGCCTTTTTAAAAGTTCTCTGACTAGGAAACCAATGCAGCGTGACGGAAGGTGTGGGTTGAGTAATATCTCACACACACACACACACACACACACACACACACACACACACACACACACTCACACACACTCACTCACTCACACACACACACACACACACACACACACACACACACACACACACACACACACACACACACACACACACACACACACACACACACACACACACACACACACACACACACACAAACACACACACAAACACACACACACTTTTAAAAACCAAATGTAGTACATGTATGTTGTAGGCAGTAAAATTATCTGAGAGAGGATTTCGATATTTTGGACCTCTCCCTTTTGAAAATGCTGGATCTGCCCCTGACAGGCTTGCGTCACAGTCACACTACTTTGTGGAATGGGCCTTGGTGCATAATGACTTAGGAGTTGCATCTCTGTATAATCGTGATAATCGGGCTGTGAGTGTATGCTGTGTCAAATCCCGATTATCACGATGTCAATAGCGGTAATCTGACCGTGGTTGCTGTAAATAACGGTGAGTTGTGCGATCTACCGATCACTTTGCATACGATTTCACCAAAATTATTGTAAACATTATAATAATTATTGAATGGAATATTGAATAATATTAATCAAATATATTGCAAACTCAAGTCCAGATAAACAGTGAATTTTTTAAATTTATTACCAGATATTATAATGATAGGATTAAATTGCGTTCTTCAGTTTGGATTTGTTGACTGGTATTTCCGGTGTTACGTGATCGCGGTGATCAGCTAGCTGATAATGTTTTCTTAGATGGGGGAAAACATCGTGTCATTGGAAAACTTGAGTTTACTAAAAATGTTAGTAAATTTTGGGAGCCATGCTTTACCGCGCTATAACCTAAGCGCTCAATAATGAGGGAACACTGTACGTAACAACTTGTGATGTGTGTGAAAAGTCGTAAGAAAATACGCTGTTTGAAGGGGGCGTGGCCTAAATGCAAATGTCCGATTGGGATTTTAAATTTTCCAGACCCCTGCTCACAGCCACAAAAAAAATCAACTTTGACTTCTTTTCTTACCACCATTAAGTTGTTTACATTGAAATGCACATATACCAAAAATACCACAATGCCAGATTGAGTTTAATCACTGCAAAAGGAAACATTTTCTCCAGGTTAGAATAGGTCTTCAGCAACCTTGTCTTAAGACGAGATTAATGGAATCAAGTGGTCAGGCTTGCTGACCTGGTTGATGCATGTCATCGTATCCCAATGGCGTAGATTGGTGCTCATGATGTCAATCATTGGATTGTCTGGTCCAGTCTTGATTATATACAGACCGCTATCAAATAACTGGAATAATGCTGAGTGGCTTTCGATAAAAAACAACAAACAAACCAGGGTGGCGATTCACAAAAACGCTACGACCTCCATGTCTCTACAACCTAGTTAAGGAAGTTGTAAGCTATAGTCTGGAAGGTAAGTTAAGCTACCGTCGTTTACTACAATATCTGAAAAACTATTGGACCTACTCCAGTCAAAGTTGGTATTAGATTATTAAACAGTCATACATGATTGGATATTACATTTAAAGACAATCGGTGCATGAATAAAAAATCTGTCTATTTAGCTATCACTATATTTCATCAACAACCAGACCTGTTCGTCACGGGTGGAACAAGCATTCATTGTAACAGCCATCTGCATAATGCTAAACCTGCGTCACAGGGCCATATGACACAGTTGAACCAATCATCTCAACTTGAAAGGGTGCACGCGAATCACGCACGCACGAATACGGTGTTATCGTTGGGTGTCTCAATGTGCGTGATTGAAAATTGGCCCATGGCCCTTAATAATGATTCAGTGCTGATAGAATTGCAACCTCATCTATGTTTGTAATAGACTCATCAGCTGAATACTGATTTTTTTACCCATTTAAAATACATTTCTTAGACAGAAAAGTTTCCCAATAAGACATAATATTAGTAATACTGGAATACATGACCAAATGACATATAAATATGGAATGTCAATACCAGAAAATAATCATTTTGCATTATCTGCGAAAACTGATTCCCTTGGGCGAAAATGGCAAAATAGTGGTGACCATTGTATGAATGGTGTACATGAACGGTGGTGTTTAATAATGAAAAAATCAAAGTTCAGATGAAAACTTCGAAGCATTGTATAGTTGATATCAATGGGTAAAAGAAAGTCTAATTTGTCCTCACTTCAACTACCTCAGAAATGAGGTGAGGGAAGGTCAAATGGGGTTTAACGTCGCGGCCAAGGTTTATAACCAAGTGGATGCATGAGTGTGGCTGCTTGTACTAGTCCGGACTGATGCCGATTTTATCGTGCTGGCCCACTGAGATACCATGCTGCAGTTTAACATCAACACACCACTCAGACACAGTACACTGACTCCGAGCCGACCAGTCCTTAAAAATTGTTTTAGCCCCTTAATGCCGAGCGCCAGACAGGGTAACAACAAGTACCATCTTTTAACGTCTTTTGGTATGATGCGTGCGGGGATCGAACCCTGGACCCTCCGCTCTCCGGGCTGCTTTACTACTAGACCACAGAAGCAGTCCTCAGAAATGAAAACAAAGCTTAGAAAAAATATCTTGGTCAGTAATTAAATATTTTGTGTCTTAAACTTTGAACACAAGAGGGACAATGACTCATTCTGCTCACCTTGGCTTCGTTTTCTTTTTGTTTTTTCAGAACTTCCTCATATTTGTCCACAACTGCAAAAAAAAGAGAAAACACAACTGAAACACAAGCATAGTTAGATTAAGGCAGTCCGCTGGTCACAGGGAATAACTCTTTCTGAGATCGGTAGTTTCCAGACAATCTAGACAAGTTAATCTAACTTTTCACTGAAAATAGAAGGAGGTCAGTGAGCATTCTGTTGAGCTAGACACAACTTAGGGCTGGAAGAGTCCAAATTTACGACCCGGGTACCCAACCCTTATTCCCCAACCCTACCCGGGTACTTGCTGTAGGTCCTAAGAGGTTGGTACAAAATGTCCGATAGGGAATTGTTTGACAAGAGTCCTTGCAAAGAGTATTTAGGTACACTATAAAACAATCTGGTCATGCATAACTGAAGTTGACTGAAGTTTTATCTTTATTCAAAAATATTTAAGTCAGGAATGTGTGAATAGTCAGAAAGAAATGTGAACAGTCGTGACCTGTAGTGTATTCACAGAGTTCTTGATAATTTTTGTCTTAAAACAATATATCACGTCAGGAAGAGAATTTATGGATGTCAACTCCTTTATTATGAGGAACACAACGTTTCGGAGTATATGCTTACTCCTTCATCAGGTGAATGAATGCTATGAGGCAGAGAATATATATTTATATGTAAGGACAACAAAACAGAAATAAGATAACAAAGGTGGAAACTTAACAAGGGATAATTGACATCAATTGACAGATAACTGACATCCATAAATTCTCTTCCTTATGTGTATCACTTCTAAATGCCTTTCAAAGATTAAATATATCGCGTGACTAAGCACGGGTCCGGGTAGTATGTGGGTATCCGGGTCCTGCTCAATACCCACCCAACCTGAGTACCCGGGTACCCGTCCCAGCCCTGGCACAATTTACTACCCGGATACCCCCCACCCTATTTCCCGACCCTACCCGGATACCCGCTGTAGGTCTCAAAAGGTAGGTACAAACTGTCCAATTGGGAAAAGTTTGACCGTAGCCCTGGCAAATTGTGTTTAGACACACGTATAAAATGATCTGGTGTATACAATGAAGTTGACTGAAGTTTTATCTTTATTCAAACATATAAAAGTCAGAAGGAATGGGCAAAGTAGTCAGAAAGAACTGCAAACATTAGTGACTTGTAGTTAAAACAGACAGTCCTAGATAATGTTTGACTTTAAACAACATATCTTGTGACTGACCACAGGTCTGGGTAGTCCTGTGGGTACCCGGGTCCTACTCAGGACCCATCCGACCCGAGTACCCGTCCCAGCCCTACTGTTCAGTGTGAATAACTGAAAACAATCTCAACGGAATCCATGGTGGCGGGTGCTACCTGTAGGGCAGGACATGACCTACCCTTTTCACAAAAACCTGGTGTCATCACTCTTTTTCAGTGATCCATTCCCATTTTTACAACTATTTTGCCTGTCACGCCCACTGGATATTCGAGACTGGTTATTCTTCGGTGTCAACATCATATATTTATAGAGGATAACACTAGTGAACATACTGAGGCCCTTTCAGATTGAAAGAAACATTTTATCACAGTTTATACAGATAAATTCTATTTCATGTAACCATAAGTTGTAATAATGTTGCACTGTAACAATAGTCCAAACTACAAGCTTAGGCATATCTTGTTTGCCTTGAACAGGGGTGATATGAAAATATTTGCTGGCTTAGGGAGTAGGGACAGACCAAGTGATATTTTTGGTGTGGTGTCTGGGATTTTATGGAAAAATAAAAATTGTCCCTGAAATTTCTTGTAAAAAAAAATGCTTCCGAAGTTTGAAAAAGTTGCCTGCCACAAAAATTACATTGTTCCAAGGTGTGTATCTTAAAAAAATTCAGGCTCATATTTTTACAGAAAAACATGTCTGGTTTTGCACCTGAAGATGAAAAAATATCTAATCTCAATACAAAATCCAAGCGGAGGCTATATTTGTAAATAAAATAAGCTGTAATGACAATGAGCCATAACTCTCTCCCACTGCCAACACTTAAAAGTGAAGACTTCTCATGCACCCTGTCACTCGAACAGATCACTAAACCGTGAGTCACATTTATACAGGGAAGTATATTGATTAGAACAAAATAAATAAATTTATTTATTTATTCACTGCATTTCATTATCTAGTAAAAGCCATTTTTTGTGTTTTTGTTTGCATAAACCAAAAAGATGAGGTTGAGCACACTAGCGGATGACTGGTTCCTGGTTAATAGAGTTGAAAAAGTACATATGTTTACACATCCAGAAACGCAAAAAATATATCAATGTCAATTCTCAACATACTGACTTACAATTACCTTCAGTTTGTTGTGTGTTGAGCTGAGTCAACATTGAACCAGTAAACATCAAATAATGTCTGTCACTATACAGTTGACACCTGATTGTAATCTTGGGACAGACATTTCCATTCACAGATTGTATGGGTGATCAGGTCACACAAAGGTATGACTTTGGGGATCTACCGGTACAAGGAAGTGGAATTTAAGATACTCCAACTGTACATACGGTATTCGTCGTAATAAGCGCCCACGGCGATATATGCTAATATATTGGCTAGTGAACAATCCCAATTAGCACCCCTTTCGATTTATCAATGTACACAAGACTTATTTATTTGTGTATAATACACACTCGTGTGTTATATGCACCCTTAATTATGGGCAATTAAATTCTGGAAAAATGTATCTGTCCTAATAAACAGTTCAGACTGTCAGCATAAACCACGAAATTTATCTTTCAACTCTGTTTTTTCCACCAAAGTAACATTCTAATAAGAGCCCCCTATTTCTAATTTCCTGGGCGCTTATTACGTTGAATACGGCACATTAAGTAGGGCAGTGGGGTGGAAGTATTGACTAACATTATTTGCAGGTGCTTACATGAGAAACTGAATAGAATATGAAGTACATATCAATGACAAACACCTCCTTAACCGAGTCAAGCGAGGATACAGAAGGGGCTTTGTGCTGTTTTTAACAGGATAACATGACTCCCAAAGACATATTGCTTTATGAAAGATTTGCATTCACTTGCATTCACTGGTACAAGTATGTAACGATGTGATCCCAGAGTAGATACCCCCTTTTCCAACAAGTTGTATCAACACTACCAGGTATTCAGCCGCAGGGTTTTACTGGATACCCGGGTACCCGGGTAGTCAATTTGGACTTGTCCCAGCCCTACTACATACAATTTCAATTTAATAAAACAATGTACTGCCATCAAAATTTGTCATTTAAATTTTGAGCAGCACATGTCTTTGCATCCTAACTTTCTGTATCACAGGGAAACACTGTCAGGAGCTATAGTGACTTTGTCAAGGGCTTTTCTTATCGCAATGTTTTATTGGTCAGATGGTATATTTCCAGCCAATCATGAACAGTATTGCATTGATCTGTTATGGTTTGTCCTGATTTTTGTTGATTTGATTTATTGACTTTTGCCATTGACTTATTACATTTGTTTGATCCACATCATTGACCTGTATAGATTTGGTGCCTAAATCACTGTATATATTATTATTTTTTGTTTGTTTGCTATTTATTTAATGTCACACTCAGCAATATTCCAGCTATGTGATTGGGGTCTTCAAATAATCAAGTCTGGACTAGTGACAGATATCATGAGCATCAATCCACCAAATTGGGACACACTGATATGCAGTCAAGCAAGTCACCATGCCTGACCTGGCAACTCAATCCATTTAGTCACCTTTTACGACCAACACAGGTTGCTGGGATTCTACCCGGATCTTCAAGGTGTTCTACATATTATTAAATGATAGCAGGAAAAATAGACGTGATATCCTCTTAATTTTATCCCTAGGTACAAAACGCCCATGTATTGAGCTTGAGGAACTATGAATGAACATTAAATGAGACATTTTTTATCATATCAATAAATAAGGAAGTGTATTAAGTGTTCAATTACGACGCAGTCAATTTACAATCAAAATTATGCGAGTGAGTCAGTGTTTAAAATTTACCCAAATTTCAGTCACACAGTCGGACTGGCAACATTGCAACGTTACCAGACCAGATAAAATGTTACCAGTCCAGAATTTTCTAGACTAAAAAACAAAAGGTGAGGTGAGGTGAAATGGGGTTTAACGTCGTGTCCAAGATTGTTGCACTTATATAGCAACATGTATGTGTGTGTGTGTGTGTGTGTGTGTGTGTGTTTGTGTGGCTGCTTGTAATAGCCCTGACTGATGCCGATTTATAGTGCTAGCTCACTGAGATACCATGCCGCAGTTTAACATGAATACCACACTCAGACACAGTATACTGACTCCGAGCCGACCAGTCCTTGTTTTAGCCCCTTAATGCCGAGCGCCAGACAGGGTAACAACAAGTACCATCTTTTAAAGTCTTTTGGTATGACGCTGCCGGGGATTGAACCCCGGACCTTCCGCTCTCTGGGCGGACGCTCAACCACAGGGCCATGGAGGCAGTCAACAAACAAAAGTAACAATGGGGTAAACACAAGAAGAGTACTGTTTAATGATAGTTCTCAGATAATAATGATAAACCAGTGGATTGTCAACTTAGTAACTTTTTCCCCCTACCATCGAGTGTGCAACTTTTCAAAACTGACTGCTGTCATCTCAGACTGTCGGGCAGGCAGGTATCTTCAACACTGAGTTTGTACAAGGGCTGGGGACCCGTGAAGATTCCGGGGTAGAATACGTCTTCAGCAACCCATGCTTGCCGTAAAAGGTGACTATGCTTGTCGGAAAAGGCGACTAACAGGATCGGGTGGTCAGGCTCGCTGACTTGGTTGATGTATGTCATCGATCCCAATTGCGTGGATGGAGTGATGCTCATAATATTAATCACTGGATTGTCTGGTCCAGGCTCGATTATTTACAGACCGCCGTCATATAGCTGGAATATTGCTGAGTGCGGCGTTAAACAACAAACCAACCAACCAACCAACCAACTAGGGCTGGGACTGGTAACTTTGGTACTGGGTTCGGGTGGGTACTGAGAAGGACCCGGGTACCAACAGGACTACCCGGACCCGTGGTTAGTCATGTGATATATTGTTTAATGACAATGATCTACAACTGTATATGGTTACACTACAAGTCACTGATGTTCGCATTTCTTTCTGACTATGGACCCATTTCTTCTTATGTTTGAATAAAGATAAAACTTCAGTCAACTTCCGTGATTGCATGACCAGATTGTTTTATACGTGTAACTTATACATTTTGTCCAGGGCTACAGTCAAACTATTCCCAATCAGATATTTTGTATCTATCTCTGCAGCGTGCACCCGGGTAGGGTCGGGTAATAGGGGGGTGGGTACCTGGTTGTAAATTTGGACTCATCCCAGCCCTAGTTTGTACACATTCATAATTCATATGAAAAGACCTGAAATTCCCAGTGAAAGAATGATCCTAGACACATAAGGTTATGACATTAATCAAACTAAAAGGCTTGTATGACGTGTTGACAGCTGCACGATGTGAATAAATCAAGCAACTGTAACAGGAAGATTTACACAGGGAATAAACAATTAGGACATGAAACTTAAATACACCTCACTTATATCAACAAAATAAATCAAGTTTAAAGTCAAATTTAAGTTATTAATCAGCTTAACATCATGTCTGGATGACAAGGATATAATGAGAGGTCTCATCACATCTGACAGGTCCCAATGCATATTCCGGGTTAGAATTTGTCCCCAGCAACCTCTGCCAGTCATAAGAGGCAACCTAATTGCCCGGGTGACTTGTTTGATGGCGTGGATTGTTAGTATTTTGTTACTCATGATATCAATCACTGGATTGTCTGGTCCAGACTTGATTAGGGATTTGTATATTTAAAATTTTGAGCCTGAATTCTTTTTTAAGAAAAACACCTTGCAACAATGTAATTTTTGCAGCAGGCAATTTCTTATTTTTTCAACAGTCTGAAGCATAATAATTTTTTTCATGAATTTCAAGGGACAATTTTTTTTAATATACCGTATTTGACGTAATAAGCTTGATACGTGATAAATAACGTGATAAGCGCCCACGGTGATATATGCTAATATATTGGCTAGTGAACAATCCCAATTAGCACCCCTTCCGATAATACGCACTCGTGTGTTATATGCACCCTTAAGTATGGGCAAATAAATTCTGGAAAAATACATCTGTTGTATATTATAAACATTTCAGGCTGTCAGCATAAACCACGAAAATTATCTTTCAAATCTGTTTTTTTCACCAAAATAATATTCTCATAAGAGCCCCCATATTTCTATTTTTGACAGCGCCCTGGGCGCTTATTACATCGAATACAGTAATCCCATCTCCCCATCACCCCAGAATATCAAATAGTTAATCGCCTATGTACAGGCTGTCGTCATACAGCTGTTTATTACTGAATGTGGTGTAAAGCGGAAACACAAACAAACACTACACAATGCTGACTCGCCACGATGTAAATGAAATATCATTCAAAGTGGTGTTAACCCCAACCCTCTCACACATGTACATATAGTTTCCAACAGATGTACATTGTTATGACGTTCCATATGTTTTGTTCATACTTGTATGTTACACTTAAACTGTCTTGAAAACTGTAGCCAAGGACAAATGTAAACGTGATGATATAAATGTATCGATAACTGAAATTCATCAAATAAAGTGCAGCTTTACAGGTTTTATTGGTCATAACAGGCGACGTAATGCCTCAGGTTGTCAGGCTCAGTGACTTCGTTGGTTTGTGGAATTTTATCCTACCCCGTTGGCATGGATAGTTACTCACAATATCAATCCCTGGATTGTATGGCCCAGATCGATTATAACATGCCCACGTCGAATAGTTGAATTTTTGCTACGTGCTGCGATACACGAATGCACATGCACATCACACAGATCAGATGGATAACATAGATAACATGGATAACACCCTGTTTATTGTTTGTATACTTGCCGTAACAGACGATTATGCTTGTCGTAAGAGGCGACTAAAGGGATCAGGTTGTCAGGCTCGCTGATTTGGCTGACGCATGTCATCGTATCCCACTTGCGTGGATTGATGCTCATGATATCAGTCACTGGATTGTCTGGTCCAGACTCGATTAATTACAGACCGCCGACATATAGCTGGAATAGTGCTGAGTGTGGTGTTAAACAACAAACAATCAAATCAAATAAATTATTGTTTGTAACGACTTTTCAGGGCTACTTCTTGTCCTTCATTCATTACACACTTGATGAAGGGCAAGTAATAGCCTTGGAATGTCATTACAAACAATAAAGAGGTTCTTATCCAAGTTTCATGTCTTCAAACTCTTTCTTTCTTTTGTATTTATATATTTATTTTTCTAATCCATGAAAGATAGATCTGTTGATTGGTACTTAAATTGTTATGGAATTAAGGGAGGTAACTCTAATACTTTTCTGATACAAAGTAAAAGACTAAAAATTACATGCATCAGTACCAACAGGTCTATTTAACAAAGGTATATTTTATAGAAAAAGGAATAGTAAAGACCAATTTGTAGTAGCATTCATTATCAGTATGTATCATCTCATGACATATGTCAAAACTGTCAAAATCTGGCCTGGTATTGATGACAAATGTTGATGCAGTCAAGGTGAGGTGAAATGGGGTTTAACATCGCATCCAAGATTATTGCACTTATATAGCGACGTGCATGCACGTATATGTGTGTGTGTGTGTGGCTGCTTGTACTAGTCCGGACTGATGCCGATTTATAGTGCTAGCTCACTGAGATACCATGCCGCAGCTTAACATGAATATCCCACTCAGACTCAGTATACTGACACCGAGCAGACCAGTCTTTGTTTTAGTCCCTTAATGCCGAGCGCCAGACAGGGTAACAACAAGTACCATCTTTTAACGTTTTTGGTATGACACGGTCGGGGATTGAACCCCAGACCTTCCGCTCTCCGGGCAGACGCTCTACCACAAGACTAGGGAGGTGGTCCTGATGCAGTCAAACACTATTGTGTCCAAGTTGAAGTGACCTAATTAAATACTCCAAGTTATCTGAGGTTCAACATAACCGAAAATGATGAATAAAGAAGGAATATGCAGTGACCATGCATGCTTTAACTTCAAGACAACCATAGGTTCGACACATCAGAGTTCAACAAAATGGTGCTTGACCGTATATTGACATGTTATCAATATTTAGCCATCAGGTCACAGATAATGCCATGTGTCAGTTGTTGGATAAACTGTTCCTCCCCTGTTCCATAATACCTCAACTCTCCAACAACCCACTAAAATATTCCAGTCCTCATCACCCTCCAAATGCTCAGTCCTTAAACCGACCAACCTTTTTGTATCACGGTCGAAAATGCCATTGCAGCAGAAAAGCAATTTGTTTAGAAGTAAACCTCAATTTACCATCTATGCAGTAGATGTTAAATTCAAACTCTACATGGTCGAACATGATATTCATTGTCTAACTTGAAAATCAGAATCTTCATGCGCTTCAGGATTTTGGTGGTAGATGGTTTGTGATGTCAGCAAACCGCACTCACATAAATATTTTCATTAGAATGACAAGACGGCTCGCGTAAAAATATGACAAAATAAATAACCATTACATATATACGAATGAACATGAAAAATCACATAAAAGTAATATTATCGATTCGTGTTAATGTTCATATTTCAGTTGTCATCATATATATAAAAATCTAACATAAACGGTTTAAGAGTATCTTATTTTTTTACATTCCTTGGGGAGCTAACAGGGCCCGATAAAATTGGTTTTGCTTACACTTAAAATTTCGCCTTGTTGCGCCCCTGCAGAACAACAAACTCAACATTGAATTCTTTTATTTCAGCAGAAGTTATTTCTACTACAATATTTTCAGGACTTAATCAGTTAATCTGCTAGATTTACCTGTGGTACGTCAGCGGATTGACCAAACAAACATAAATAATAGATGGTAATCAAAAAACAATATGTCAGCATTATCAGGTGTGATAAAAAAATCAAACTTATCATCCACTTGGTAAAATCAAGGAAGTGGCTTTATGTAATCCTGAAACACTTCAGGCAAGCCTCTATCAGCATAACTGACTACTTAAGTATGTATTGTTCAACTTCAATAACGTTGAAGGATAAATTATTTTAGGATTTTTTTGTATCTAATAATTGATATGATCAAACAGACTTTCTAACACACTAACAGGGAAGGTTATAACATTTGTGAAGTTTTGAGTTAGCAGATCCTTAAAATAAAACTGTCTGATACCCTGGGAAGTCTATGTAAGTCTATAGGATGTTCACGTAAATATATCTGTGTATATTGTTCCAGTTGCCTCTTGTTTCACTTGGCTAAGTTTCCGAAACATGACAAGAGGACAGGAAGTTAGGTCAATGAACTCTAAAATTGTTCACTCTCTTGTTCTCTACATATATATACGTCCTGCCTGACACAATGACTACTTCAGTAACAGGAGGAAGGTTTCTGTCTCAGATCTGGTTATTGCCTCTGACTTGATACAACAGCCACCCTTCATAAGGATAAGAATTTATGGATGAACAACTTCTTTATTACAGTTAAGAGCGACATTTCGGTGTAGGTTCTAACACCGTTATCAAGCAAGAGAAATTCTTATCCTTACTTAGTACTCCAACTTCTAAATGCCTATCAAAGAAGTTAGGCAATAAACACTAACAGGCAAAGCAAGTACACATGTGTTGCTGAATGGTTGAGTTAGTGAGTGGTTTAGTGAGTGGTTGAGTGGTTGAGTTAGTGAGTGGTTTAGTGAGTGGTTGAGTAAGTGATTGTTAGTTGTTTAACGCCGCACTCAGCAATATTCCAGCTATATGCTATATGACGGCGATCTGTAAATAATCAAGTCTGGACCAGACAATCCAGTGATTGATATCATGAGCACCAATCCACGTAATTGGGATCGATGACATGCATCAACCAAGTCAGCCAGCCTGACCACCCGATCCTATCAGTCGCCTCTTACGACAAGCATAGTCACCTTTTACGGCAAGCATGGGTTGCTGAAGACCTATTCTACCCCGGATCTTCATTGACTTAGGCTAGTATGCAAAGTGACTTAAGAAGGTTTGAGTAGCTTAATGAACACAGATACATTCAGGAACACATGAGCTGGGTTTATGCCTCCTTCAGCAATATTCCAGGAATTGTATGGAATCCCATATGTTTCAGGACCAACGCTTTAACCAACCCAAAAAATCCCTGATTGACAAGAAAGACAATACTAAGAAATAAATTTACTAGCTAGCATATAATCTGTTGTGAGTGAATTAATTTATTAAGTTGAGAGCCCTGTCAGAGAGTTATATATAGTTTGGGCTGTTTCGGTAACCACAAAAACAAGTGGCATGAAACTAGCCAATCGATCAACATGAAGTAAAATAATACTGCTCAGTGTGAATAATCCACGCAATTGGGATCGATGACATGCATGAACAAAGTCAGCGAGCCTGACAACCCGATCCCATTAGTCGCCTTTTACGACAAGCATAGTCTCCTTTTACAGCAAGCATGGGTTGCTGATGACCTATTCTACCCCAGATCTTCACAGGTAGAGTAAGTGATTGAGTGAGAGTGGTTCAGTGAAGAAGTGGTTGAGTGATTGGTTGAGTGGTTGAGTGAGTGGTTGAATGAGTGGTTGAGTGTGTGGTTGAGTGTGTGGTTGAGTGGTTAAGTGAGTGGTTGATTGGTTGATTGGTTGAGTGAGTGGTTGAGTGGTTGAGTGATTGGTTGAGTGAGTGAGTGGTTGAGTGGTTGAGTGGTTGAGTGAGTGAGTGAGTGAGTGAGTGAGTGAGTGAGAGTGTTTATATTTTCATTGTGTTATTACATTCATTTCCCAATGAAACATTTGAAACAGCCGCCTTCTCCCAGACATATATGTTCCGGTTCGTTACAGAACTTTGTATTGATCCTAGTCTCCTTTTATTGGCTACTGACTTTGTGGGCGTGTCAACTTTTGTGCATGAATTAAACAATCACCTGATGTGCAACTGTCCTTGGTAACACATGTATTCCCTGTTGAATTTAATTATAAGAATTGACTGTGTATTTTTCAGTCCATTGAGGTATGAATAAAATAACAGATGTGCAAAGTTTTGTAAGAATTTGCTATGAAGAAAATATAATCTGGAATGTTTATTTTTTGCCACCTGCCAACCAGAAATTGCACCAAGAAATAAAAACAAACATGACATACTATTTTGCTTACATCTGATTCAGTGTGCGAGAGCTCCACTGCCACAAAAAAAAATTACCTTCACTTTTTAGCAATATGGGCTCTTTGGCCATATGTTCCTGAAACCAGGCCAATCATTTTTGTAAGTTGCTTATTTTGTTTTCAAATCATTCTTGAAGTTGGCGCCAATTGCAAACTAAACCACTTTCACATGGTACTGTAACTTGCCATTATTCCCTACACATTAATCAGTGTCAGACAGTATGTTGAACACTTGCCCCTACACACACCCTGAAGAGCCACCGTGGAATGACTGAGTCAGTATGTAGAACACTTGCCCCTACACACACCCCTGAAGAGCCACCATGGAATGACTGAGTCAGGTGGAACACTTGCCCCTACACACACCCCTGAAGAGCCAGCATGGAATGACTGAGTCAGTATGTGGAACACTTGCCCCTACACACACCCCTGAAGAGCCAGCATGGAATGACTGAGTCAGTATGTAGAACACTTGCCCCTACACACACCCCTGAAGAGCCAGCATGGAATGACTGAGTCAGTATGTAGAACACTTGCCCCTACACACACCCCTGAAGAGCCAGCATGGAATGACTGAGTCAGTATGTAGAACACTTGCCCCTACACACACCCCTGAAGAGCCAGCATGGAATGACTGAGTCAGTATGTAGAACACTTGCCCCTACACACACCCCTGAAGAGCCAGCATGGAATGACTGAGTCAGTATGTTGAACACTTGCCCCTACACACACCCCTGAAGAGCCAGCATGGAAAGACTGAGTCAGTATGTAGAACACTTCCCCCTACACACACCCCTGAAGAGCCTCCATGGAATGACTGAGTCAGTATGTAGAACACTTGCCCCTACACACACCCCTGAAGAGCCTCCATGGAATGACTGAGTCAGTATGTTGAACACTTGCCCCTACACACACCCCTGAAGAGCCAGCATAGAATGACTGAGTCAGTATGTAGAACACTTGCCCCTACACACACCCCTGAAGAGCCAGCATTGAAAGACTGAGTCAGTATGTTGAACACTTGCCCCTACACACACCCCTGAAGAGCCAGCATGGAAAGACTGAGTCAGTATGTAGAACACTTCCCCCTACACACACCCCTGAAGAGCCTCCATGGAATGACTGAGTCAGTATGTAGAACACTTCCCCCTACACACACCCCTTAAGAGCCTCCATGGAATGACTGAGTCAGTATGTAGAACACTTCCCCCTACACACACCCCTGAAGAGCCAGGATGGAAAGAGTGGGGATGACACATGCTTTATGAAACCTGTACAAGTTGACCCTATAGAATAAAGAAGGGGTTGACTGACCTACATCTCTGTCTAACACAAACAACATGATGAAAAGGTCTTTGTGTTATCCTGACACATTTTACATCAGTAATGACCCTTGTTTGTTTTATTTTTCGCATTTCACCTTGCAACATGTGTGTATCTGGTGTACAGAAATGTAAGACATGAGTTGTTACCCTATGCATGACTTATAGACAGATATAGTCTTGTTTCTTGTGACTTTTTTTCAAAAGTTTTCAAAGTTTAAACATATATTGAAGTGAACCTGATTCTAATATACCATAGGACCTCTTCTACCATGCCCCCTGCAGCATGAAGTCTGAAGATGTGGGCCGAGGTCATGTTGACCCCGACTGTGTTTTCCTGCAACTATGACACACAAAATATGGCAAGACATGGGCAAGGCGAAACCAGTCCAAAAACAAATTCAAGTTGAAAAAGTCCTTTAGAAAGAGTCATAAAAATAAAATTTAAAAAATAAATAAATAAATTTTGAAAAATAAATAAATAAATATTTAATAAAACAAAAATGATTAAATTAAATAAATAATAAATTTAAATAAAATAAGATAAAATAAAATAAGATAAAATAAAATAAAATAAAATAAAATAAAATAAAATAAAATAAATATGCAGGTGGGAAATGAGACAGGAACATTATTTTAACAAGCCTATCATCACACTTATCTGTAATTTTGAGGAAGAAAACCTTTATAAAGCGGTAACTTGATAAGCCATTTTTGGCAGCGAACCATGTTGAGATTTCCCCTATGATTAAAGCCTGATACGTATATTGACACATGGCAGGGGTAATATTTGCATTCGGTCTTTACTGTCATATCTCCACTACATTCCGAGAGATAGCATGTGCAATGTTCTTCAAAATGCGAAAGATGACACGGGAGTCATGAAATTACTGCTTATAGCTAAACAATGTCTACCAGGAATGTTTGGGGGTTATATAACCCTCTCGCTCCCACATACATCCTTATAATAAGACATTGCTCTGCTCCAAAGGTCAAGTGGTCCTTTTCGTACTGCATTTGTCTAAAGCAATATTTTTAACAATAAATTCTGTAGCTGACAAGTCGAGAGTTAAAAGGTCTTTGTTCAATAATCTTCCCCGTTCAGTATTCTTCCCCGATCAACACCTGTATAAATTTTGTCTTTACCCTCTTATCAAAAGTCAATGATGTTTGTCTTCACAAGCAGCTGGGTTGAAGTCCATAAGCATGGCTATATCCCGCTGTGCATGACAATCTTAAATGTAGCAACGCAATGATCTTTGAGGCCCTAATATCTTCAAAGCTGTGGGAAGTTGGGAACCTAGAATTGCAGGTGTCTAAATAATAAGGCCTCTTTTTTTAATTATTTGGTTTAAAAAAAATTATTCTTAAATCTATCCAACAATGTCAAAATGAAAACAATTCACAAAATGTTTTTTTCAAAGTGGTGTTGTTACAGTCATTTGAATAAAAAAACAAAACAGAAAATGATAGAAAGTATGTTCTGGGAATGACATGTCAATGGTAAAATTAGAAGTAAAAACATTAAAATAAATATAAAAAACAAAAATCATTGTATTCAATATTTATATAAGTTTTCGTTCAACACTCTGTAAACCTATAAGTTAAATACAATTTAATACATGAAACATGTATCCTTTTGCAGAATCAAACCCAAGACACAATACACTTAGTTGAAGACAAAAGCAAGCAAGACAAGGACCTTTTATTTCTTTATTTATAAAGCATTCTACCATGAATTTGAAAAACGATTTTGATTGGTCAAACAGAGGTATCAAATCATAATTACCACCTCTGATTGAAACAGTCTAATTGACAGCCACATCATCGTGGAAGCTGACATTATTAAAAGTACTTCTTTGTCAGTCATTGTCTGGAGGCATTTATAAATAATAATATTACAGTTATTTGTTACAAAATGGAGGTTTGCAGATACTACAATATTCAATGTATGCATGGCAATACATTTTGGATAGAAAACAACTGAAGAGAATTTATTTCAAGTTTAAGGGACCACAGCGACCTTGAAATTTGGAGCTTTTCTACAGCCAACTGTGATGTCACATTTTCTGCATCACAAGGGGCAGTGTGATGTCACAATAGGGTCATGCGCTGTAGAACTAAACCTTGTACGGCTTGTGTGGTTGCTGTTAATAACGGTGAGTTGTGCAATCTTCTGATTGCTTCACACACAATTTTGCCGAAATTAATTAAAACAATATTAAAGGGAATTTTGAATGCATTCAATGAAATAAGTTACAAACATAAGTCCAGATATACAATGAACACTTTTTTTATAACCAGACAATGGTATTTCTGGTGTTACATGCTCAAGGTAGTGTCTTAGCTTTGGGGGAAAAAAAGATCAAAACTCATTGTGGTGTGTATAATGCGCACCCCCTTCTACACAGCTGTGTTTTTTGGAAAAAAAGTGCACACTATACTCAAGAAAATATGATAAACATATAATAAACAGTCTGTTGTTTTTTAGGAAAGTGCTCTACTCAGTGCTAATAAGCTGTGCTAATTGTTGTTTGATTGGATAAAGGTAAGGTTTGATAAGATAAGTGTGTGTATCATTCCACTGGGGATTGGGTTGGGGGAGTCGCATTGATATTGAGTCACATTTTTGGCTAGGGTCAGCAGTCGTATTAATTTCGCGACACTTTAATTTCCAGATTTACAGTATCTTGGTTAACACCAAAGAGTTTGCTGTTAATTTTGTCATGGTAGAATGGAGACAACACCGACTGTGTTTTCAATGTAGAGCAGGGTTACACAGCATGTTTATCTCCTAAAAAAACCACAATGTCTGAGAAGAGCCTGACTCCGACTCAGCTGACTGCATATCAGTTACATAAATACACTTACCGTATTCGACGCAATAAGCGCCCAGGGTGCTCTCAAAATTAGAAATGAGGGGCTCTTGGTGAAATTTTGGTGAAAAAAAATCAGTTGAAAGATAGTTAATTTTGTGGTTTATGCTAACAGCCTGAAATGATACAACAGAAAAGTCTGTGTGTATTATACCATGTATACACGACAGATATATTTTCAAGAATTTAATTGCCCATAATGAAGGGTACATATAACACACGAGTGCGTATTATACGCAAAAAAATAAGTCTTGTGTATATTGATCAATTGGAAGGGGTGCTAATTGGGATTAATGCCATGGGTGCTTATTAGTGCAGGGCGCTTATGACGTCGAATATGGTAACAACCTTCCACGGCTCTGTTCCACAAAGCAATTTAGTGCAAAGATGTTCGTAACTCCCATACTTTAACATAGGCTTACGACAGTCGTAGCGCTAAGATCGCTTTGTGGAACGGGTCCTGTTTGGTATATTTTGTAACCACCTGTTGATAAGATAATGATTTTATTTGTATATTTACACCAAACAGGAAATGATAACTTAGATGACATTTTTGGTCAAATTTCTGTTTATGGATTGCACCAGCTGAATCCCCAAAAGCACTATAACAACATACATTGTCTCTCAGACTTGTATGTCTTATGTCAATGTGCACCGTCACATTGCACTGACAGAATAATGTCCTGTCCTGTATCTCCACCACCCCCACCTGGGTAGAATAGGTCTTATGCAACCCATGCTTGCCGTTAAAGGCAACTGTACTTGTCATAAGAAGCGACTAACGGGATCAGGCGGTCAGGCTCGCTGACTTGGTTGATGCATGTCATCGATCCCAATTGCGTGGATCGATGTCCATGATGTAAATCACTGGATTGTCTGGTCCATACTCGATTGTTTACAGACCACAGTCATATAGCTGGATTATTGCTGAATACGGCGTAAAACAACAAACCAAACCAAAAACAATATCTTTCGGTATGCCGCGGTTGGAAATCTTAACTTCCGCTCTACTAGACCACAGAGTCAGTCAAACAAACATTGACAAAGTGGGAACATATTAGAAAATAACATAACTTTATATTCGTTTTGTTTTATTTGTTTGTTTGTTGTTTAACGCCGCTCTCAGCAATATTGTCGTAAGAGGTGACTAAAGGGATTGGGTGGTCAGGTTCGCTGACTTGGTTGATGCATGTCATCGATCCCAATTGTGTGGATCGATGCTGATGATATTAATCACTGGATTGTCTGGTCCAGACTCGATCATTTACAGACTGCTGTCATATATGTAGCTGGAATATTGCCATGATTGCTGAGTGTGGCGTTAATCAACAAGCAAACCAACCAACCAACCACTAATATAACATTCATATTTAACCAGAATAAGAAATTATAATTAATAAATAACATGCATATTTCACCAGTTGGTGAATCACATGTCATCTAAAAATCTGTTATTTCAGAGTTGCTTTGGAAACACGAGAGGATGCAGGAGAAATACAAACATTACAAAATGTTGTTGAGTTGATTTCAGGTCATACAAAGAGAGCTTTAAAAAAAAAATTATTTTAAGAATCTACCAAAGGAATGTAGCTGGTGTTAATTGAAACAAAATTAATAATAATCAAAGCCGGACACTTTAGTTTTCATTTTCCCTGTTGAAAAATGAGCTCAAAAACAGAAATATGGTCCTTGTTTTCATTTCTGTTTAAAGTTGCCTAATCATAAACTTGTCAAACTTAATTTGAAACTTACATTGTTTCACTTCCATACGCATGACCACTGGATTGATTGTCTATGGTTTTATGCTGCTTTTAGCGATATTCAAGCTACATCACGGCAGGGGACACAAGAAATGGGCTTCCTACATTTACCGCAAAAAATCAAACTAGGGCCTTCGGCTTCCCTATCCCCCGTTGACAATTGGAAGAGGATGCACTTATCTTTTAAAGGGTATACAGGGGTATACGATAAAATTATTTTTCTCTATATAAAATGACTGTCTTAATTTTATGCATGACATTAAAACTTCCCCCAGTGCACACCCTTCTTATAAACCTGTACACATGGCTTTTCAGGTCTTACATTCATTTTGCTTGGTTTACGGACACACCGACCTTAAAAATAAAAAAATTCAGAAAAATATAAACTCAGAATGACAAAATCTTTCTATACAGCTGATGATAAAGATCCCTGTGACAAAAAAAATTATCTGAGGTATTTTTTATGTGACTAAAACGATAAATTTTCATTTATTTTTTCAACACCTTACTGATCTAACTCGAAATTTAAGATTGTTAACAAAAATTCTATATACAATACATTTTAACTTTTTAATTTTTCTTTACCTAACAACTTATTTTTACACTTTCAAAATGTGTGAACCAAAGAAAAAGCATGTCTGGCCTCATAACAAGCCCGAAGACATCGGCATACGTTTGAGAGCTTTTCTGACTGTCAATATGAATTACAATGCAATAAATACCTGCAGTGATATAACTACGTACTCTGATTTGATATGATGTCATAATGTTTAGACAAGCATCGTAAAAAAAATTCCCCAAACTAACTAAATATCTGTCAAGGAAGACAATAAAAAGACCCAAATTAGAACTGAATGGTGCATTTGTCAGAATATCTGCTATTTTGTTTTTGAAATAAATAACATCATTTTGTGTCGATTTTGTTTGTTTTAGGCTCAAATGGCCATATCTAGCTACAGAATTACCTCTCTAGACAAAAGCATCTCTACAAGCTTAACTGAAAACAAAAATAACTAAATATGTATATTCATGGAAAATACATTGTTTAATACATCCAGGAGATAATTAATAAAACATGCAAATACCAACTGGTAGACATTAGACCTTTTTAAATTATTTTGTTGTTGATAAAAATGTTTTTACCAGCTCCTCCCTATTAACAATAAAATAAAATGAATAAATAAAAAATTGGAATAATTTTTTAATTTATTTTATGGTTACAATAATGATATTTGAGGGAGTTACATGACAACAATCTTCTTTGGCAAGCATTTTTTGTTGCTCTTCTAGAGGTCATGAAAAATAAAGAGAGAGTGAGTGAGTGAGTGAGTGAGTGAGTGAGGTTTGATGCTGCTTTTAGCATTATTGCTGCAATATCACGGAGAGACACCAGAAATAAATTCACACTTTCTATCAACATAGGGAATCGAACCTGGGTCTTCGGAATGACAACCAATGGCCTTAACAAGTGAGCTACCCAACCATCCCTTTAGGTCCCAAAAAGGCAAAATGTACTCGGCCTCTGGAAAACCCCATCAATATCTCTTTACATGGGTTTCCGTAGCGTAAGATAAGCTACATGCGATAGAGCAACGAACACCCACAGGTTTCACAAGTGCTTCCTCTTCGCATATATATACATCAACCAACCACGTCATAAAGCCCCCGATGACAATTCATCCTGAATACTTCCCGTTGTTCTCGTTATAACGAGGTGGCGGGTACGCACACCAGAATGGGCTGTCCGATAACATGTTATCAACATACCGGTAAGCGTCGTCACCTAACACTGTATGCGTACACATACATGTAGTGTACACTAAAGACCATATACCACGCATATTGTCTCTGATTTCAAACAGATGTATCTCGAAACCTACTGTCACTCAACCGTGACGTATATACACGCCTCACAGGTAGCTTGAACCTGGCCCAGTGACAGTGACAACCGTTAACGTGCTCACCTCTGTGACAGTACGACGTCAGCAACTTCAGCGTCTCCTCCGACTGTTTATATTTCTGTTTCCAGTCCACATCGGCGTCTGAACGCTGCTCCATGTCGCGATGCACCCTGATACAGACCTGCACTAGGCTATCCGTCAGTTTGTTTCGCGGTGACCTCACAATGAAACCAGCTTGATATACTTCCTAGTTGTTAGCCAATCAGAGAGCAGTTAACTTTGACCTATGGAGTATACCTATGACAACAATCCGTCCCGATAAAGCAGGTGCGTGATGGGTGATTGACATGCGGACGATGACACTCCAAACCAGCCAAATCATCCCGCGGTGATATTGCTGGAATATTGCTAAAAGCGGCGTAAAAAACATACTCATTCATTAAAAACATGTAAGTAGACTATTATAATACAAACCAGACAGATAAAAATAAAACATATATTGACACCACTATTATAAGAAGAAAATTGTTTTACTCAAATACCCAAAAAGTACACGACCTAAATCAGTCAATCTTAAAGACAATTTATCATGTCATATTAAAGAAAAAGATATCGTCCTTACATTTCAGACTATGCTTTTCGTAAGAGGCGACTAAAGGGATCGGGTGGTCAGGCTTACTGACTTTGTTGATGCATGTCATCGATCCCAATTGCGTTGATCGATGCCCATGATATTAATCACTGGATTGTCTGGTCCAGACTCGATTATTTACAGACCGCCGTCATATACTTGGAATATTGCTGAGTGCGGCGTTAAACAACAAACAAACAAACAACCTTACATTTCACATAGAATATAATTAATGTGTGAGAGCCAGTGTAGATCTGCGTCTATTTATTGACTGATATACCTCTCTTTTTTACAAATGCAGGGACCAAAGTATTACACATACACTTTACAAGTTAACATTCATAATGAAAATATCTATTTCTAACAACATTCAGGCGCCAATTACAATTAAATGTAAATATTTTCCACCTGTAATACGAATAGGGAACCTGATTGTCAAGCCACTGACACATTACGTGTCTATTATCCGTATGGTCTCAAATAACCATTTTATACAAGTTTATTAAATAAACACATTCAAAAACAGTTTATTGCACACTGCTTTTAATATTTTGCTAAAACTTTCAAAGCGCGATTTCAAAACTCCCTCGCACGAATGGCAAGGCCCCAATAGTGAAGGTTTTGAATCATCGGGGAAGTGTCATGGGGTGTCGAACACGCAGCCTTCCATTCGTGACCAACTCGTGTTATTCCGGGACAAGCTTCTTGCAGGTTACGGAAAGGGGCGAGTGCTGACGAATGGCAGCCTTCGTGTCGTAGCCCATTGAGTTGTACCACCAGGCGACAGAGACGCTGATAAATCACAATGATCTTTGGAATTTCTTTTTCAAGAACCGTACGCCAGGAACAGATATCTACGCCGGTGTCTTAATGTTCGTGGAAAGTATGTTTTAAAGATAAAAATGTTGGTAAATGTTGTTTTAACTTTCTTTTTTCGGTTTATAAGTTAGATAAAACACTTCCTCCCGGATTTCAATGATATTTAAAACTTTTATCCCGGATGCGGATTTAAGTATCATAAAAATACTCGGATGTGCTTTATCCTACACGATAATGAGTTGATATGATTCACAAAATGTTATACGAAATCACAGACATGTTTCACGAGGACGTATTTATGAGAGTTAACCTTGTCAAGAACAAAGGCATTACATCACTGAAGATTAATAATTCCTAAGAAATATTTTATGTCCGCTTCAGTTACGTCGGCCTTGACACAAAATGTCACATTCAGAGTAATAAAATGTGGATGTTTGCTCGCCCTGAGTTAAGTTTTTGTAACTTTTGTTTTTTGTTTGTGTTTTTTGTTTAACGCCGCACTCGGCAATATTCCAGCTATGTGACGGCAGTCTGTGTAAATAATCGAGTCTGCACCAGACAGTCCAGTGATTGATGTCATGAGCATCGATCCATGCAATTGGGATCGATGACATGCATCAACCAAGTCAGCGAGCTTGACCACCCGATCCCGTTAGTCGCCTCTTACGACAAGCATAGTCACCTTTTATGGCAAGCATGTGTTGCTGAAGACCTGTTTTACCCCCGATCTTCATATTGTTACTTATACCCAGACTTCAACCGCAGACAGTAAAGGCCCATACATTTGTAAAGAATGGGTATCACATTTCGACTTACGGACACATTAGAGCCATAAACATCTGATAAATGATACACGATTGTGGAATATTTCTTCTAAAAAATACCACAACCCGTTTCCCGTTAAGAATGAAAAGAATATTTGCATCTCGCAGGTGCATTGTGGGCACTGAGCTTTCTCTGTAGTCCGACTACATCACAATCTCGAATTGTTTGATATGCATTTCTTAGAAGCTGACGGATGACACAAAAACCATACAAATATGGACGTCGACTTCTGTAATGGTGCCAGTTTGGTATAGATCCAGACTTTTTAAAACTTGTTTTGCCAATCCACCGACTTACGAAAATTAAAATGTAAAAAAAAGCAAAATGAAAAGCAGTTAATAAATATCTTTTTAAAAGCTTCTTTACCGTGGCTATCAAAATGAATAAATTATTTAACATACTAGAATTAAAACCCCAAACCTTTTTACTTATTTCTTCTACCTAGTTAATATATTTTGGAGAAAAACAACAACATATTTCTGAAACTGGAATTTTAATTTTTATTATTTTGTCACCTGCCGACCTGAAGTGTGGGTTCGATCCCCGGCCGCGTCATACCAAAAGACGTTAAAAGATAGTACTTGTTGTTACCCTGTCTGGCGCTCGGCATTAATGGGCTAAAACAAGGACTGGTCGGCTCGGAGTCAGTATACTGTGTCTGAGTGGGGTATTCATGTTAAACTGCGGCATGGTATCTCAGTGTGCTAGCAATATAAATCGGCATCAGTCCGGACAAGTACAAGCAGCCACACACACACACACGTACATGCACGTCGCTATATAAATGCAATAATCTTGGACGCGACGTTAAACCCAATTTCACCTTACCTCACCACCTTATGAAGTAAAACATATTTCAACATGGAATTTGGCGTGTGAGACTGTGGTTCTCCTCCAGGAAAAAAATCCCTTACATAAATAAATTGTCATGCAGCTCCTTGTCGCAGATGTAGTAGCATATCCATATGATTATACAACACAGTATGTACCGAAAGGATTGCATTAGGCAAGTCTGTTCTATTCAAAATTCCGGTCACGTGAAATGCAAATTTGCCTGTGGCGATGTTGTTTTGTGAAGTCACCACTGCGCCGGAGTGTGTTCTCGTGTTATTCCGGAACAAGCCGAATAGGTTACGGAAAGGGGCGAGTGGTGACGAATGTTCTCTGAATGTCACAAATTGAATGTAGATGACGTCATAATCACGGTGACATCACAGTCACGTCACGTGATAGTGAAGTAATAACAATCACTCCGGAGAGTCATTCCTCTTCGATAAAGCGACAAAGATGGGTTGGCTTCCTCGTCTCGCCACCGCAGCCGCGACCGGATCCACGACCTTTCTGAAGTTGTGCCGTTCAGGAGACATCAAGACCATCATGGACGTTGATAGCCACACAGTGCGTTTGTCCGTAGGTTCAAGGTATGGTTTAGTGATTGCTTGATTTTGTTAATGCTATCTATTTGCATATATTATCAGAGTATCTAGAATTCTCCTACATTCACATCGACCCGTGAAGGTCCGGGGTGGAATTGGTCTTCAGCAACCCATGCTTGCCGTAAAGGGGGACTATGCTTGTCGTAGGAGGCGACTAACGGGATTGGGTGGTGAGGCTCGCTGACTTGGTTGATGCATGTCATCGATCCCAACAGCGTGGATCGATGCTCGTGATATTAATCACTGGATTGTCTGGTCCAGACTCGATTATTTACAGACCGCGGTCATATAGCTGGGGGGCTGTCGGGCAGCCTAGTGGTTAAAGCGTTCGCTCGTCACACCGAAGACCCGGGTTCGATCCCGACATTGGTACAATGTGTGAAGCCCATTTCTGCCGTGATATTGCTGGAATATTGCTAAAAGCGGCGTAAAACCAAACTCACTCACTCATATAGCTGGAATACTGCTGAGTGCAGCGTTAAGCAACAAACCAACCAACATGCACATGAGACAACGTCAACTGCTCAACCCGTCACGAGCATGTTTACGAACATGAGTTGATATTCGGATATTAATGATGAAGACTTTGCCCTTAGAATAAACACATTCAGTTCACGCAACAAATCATATACGTAATTAGTAAGCTCTCTAAACGAACTATCCCACAGAATAGATAGATCACAGCTAATGAAGAGAGACATTGAATAAATTTACCCGTGGCAGACCTGTGAGTGAGTGAGTTGGGTTTAACGCCGCTTTTAACAGTATTCCAGTCATATCGCGGCATGTCAGCTTAATGTGGGAGGAAAGCCCGAAGTGATGCAGTTTTCAGACATTTACCGCTTCGGTGAAACCCACGAGCACGGGTATGGTGCTGACAAACCTAGGCCTAGAAACATAATCTGGGCGAACAGGCATTCGAACCCACAACAGTGAGGTTTCTGGCGTGGCCAAGGGACGCAACTCTGCACAGCGAATCGCGGCGCCTTAGACGACTGAGCTACCCAGGCCCCAGGCAGACCTGTGATTGAAGATCCGGGTTGGACTTGATCTTTAGTGACCTATGCTTGCCGTAAGAGACCACTAACGGGGTCGGGTTGATGCATGTCATCGTATCCCAATTGCGTGGATCGATGTTCATATAGTCAAATGTCCACACGATTGTCTGGTCCAGACTCGATTATTCATAGACCGCCGTCATATAGCTGGAATATTGCTGAGAGCAGTGTTAAATAAGAAACAAACAAACATTTGCCAGTGCCAGGAAGGGTTAAACGTTTAGGGCATGGTTTCTTTTCCTGGCATGGTTGGATTACATGTCTATGGAACTGATTTTCCTCCAGCTGTGGTTCCAGACACATCCACATCAATTCAAAGACCATAGACATCAGTGCAGAGTGATTATGATTGTGATTGTGAAGTTCGGCTTGTGTGGTCCGACATATACGATTATTCTTTAATTGATCGTATAAGTGAGTGAGTGAGTGTGTTTGGTTTTACGCCGCTTTTAGCAATATTCCAGCAACGGGCTTCACACATTGTACCCATGTCGGGAATCGAACCCGGGCCTTCGGCGTGACGAGCGAACGCTTTAACCACTAGGCTATCCGACCGCCCCTGATCGTATAAGAACAGACGGGTTAATATAATTCAATCGCGCGTTCGGCTATTTCCATTACGCCGGGAATGCCTGCGCCCTCTGTTGGCAGATTGAACTGAATTATATAAAATCACTTTTAAAAATATAACTGGACACGTGAGACCGGACAGCCAGACATTTCGAACACTTGCAAGCAAATAATGACGTCAAAGCGCCGGTATCGTTAAACCAAGTAAAGGGGCGGTTGGGTAGCCTACTGGTTATAGCGTTCGTTCGTCACACCCAAGACCCGGGTTCGTTTGCCCACATGTGTGAAGAACATTTGTTGTGTTTCCCGACGTTATAATGATAAAATCGGCGTGAAAAATATACAGTAGTGAGTTTGATTTTACGCCGCTTTTAGAAATATTCAAGCAATATCAAGGCGGGGGACATCAGAAATGGGCCACACATTGTACCCATGTCGGGGATCGAACCCGGATATTCAGCGTGACGGGCAAACGCTTTAACCACTAGGCTACCCGACCGCCCCAAAAAACATACAGTAACTAAACCAAGTAAAATATGTATACAGTAAACTACAGTAAACTGTTATAACGAACTCAAAGGGACCGCTAATTTTAGTTCGTTATAACCGTAGTTCGTTATAAGCATATAAACAGCATAACGACAGCAAATAGTCGGGACAAAAAAGTAAGTTCGTTATATCCGTCAGTTCGTTATAAGCGTGTTCGTTATAAACGTAGTTTACTGTACTTCTAACACCAACCTGCTTGGTTGAACCAGTGTACAATCTTATCTGTTTCATATTTCAGGTCGACAATGGACATTTCTACTGCTTTCGTCGAATTGGCAAGAAACGCAAAGGAAGGTGATATATTATGTTTCATCAATACGTATACAAACAGACTTATATATATATATTTAACCTTGTAAAAACAACTACTGTGGTCCTATTAAGGGACAAAGAAATACGCTACTTCCAGTGCAGAAGGGGCGGTCGGGTAGCCTAGTGGTTAAAGCGTTCGCTCGTCACGCCGAAGACCCAGGTTCGATTCCCGACATGGGTACAATGTGTGAAGCCCATTTCTGGTGTCCCCCGCCGTGATATTGCTGGAATATTGCTAAAAGCGGCGTAAAACCATACTCACACACTCACTCCAGCGCAGACTGATGCGCTGCGGGTACAGAAAATATTGGTGTATGTATATATTGCTCTTCCCGAGTTAAGGGAGTGAACTGACTTGCTGAACTAGGATGGAGTTATGGAGTTATAGTTTGGCTGAACTAACGTGTCCATGCACTGTCCAATCAAAATCGCGTAACGAAATCTACATCCGGTTCGTAAACTGCTGTGCAGACTTCGATCGATTGCATGATTTGCAAAGCATGTGTACCAACAACTTAGCGTCTTTTTCCAAATCCTTTCATGTTTTTAATCAAGTAATTTGATGCACTTCCTGAAGTAACACGCTATTGTATTTGAAGCAAATGTAAGTGACATGAGAGGTGAAATCTGATTGGGCAATAGGAGGGGCACAGAAGGGACATACCTCGTAATAACCACTGGTGGCACTACGACCGACCTCAGAAATTATGGCCTAGTTCTGCAAGGGTGGAAACTGGACTTTTACAGTCAGTTAACTCCCTTGCCTTGGGAAGATGAAATTCTAGAAAATAGAAGTAAACAACCAACTCCTCTGGTCCTGTAAAGATACAAAGAGTGCAAAGTTGAATGACCTTGAAATTCGCTTCTTCCAGAGCTGAAGGATGCCATGGTACAGAAGATGTTGGTGTGTGCCGGTGTTGCTGCTGTTGGGGGCATCTCCTATCTGGCCTGGAGGAAGTGTGGCAAGTCTATCACCAGGTGGCTCTTGCAGAACAAGGGCGATGTTCAGGAGAATCACGGACAGGAGAATCTCATTGATGGAGCAGAGAACCAGAATGGCGATATCTATCATCATGATGTTCGCGATGAAGACAGTGAATACTCTGATGATGATGATGATGATGATGACGAAGATGGTGATGGTGAAGATGATGATGATGATGATGATGATGATGATGATGATGATGATGATGACGATGAAGAGTCTGATGAAGAAAGGGACAATGACTACCCTGACCTTGAGACCTATGTGTACGGTTCCTGGGGGAAGGGGGACGCAGCCACGATGTTCTCTGACGAGGAGATTGACGTCCCAGCTGTGCCGGCGTCCGAGAGAAGAGTACAGAGATCTCGCAAGAGGCTCGTCCGTGTCGGGAGAATGCGAGACTAAGCGTTCGAGGGCTTCGCAGTGAGGCAAGGGCTGCGTGTGCGTGCGTGGAGAAGAGTGTTTGTGTGGCGTGGATATGTGTCAGGTGTGTGTGGTGTAAAAAGCGTATGCTTCCGGAATCGTGGAATGATGCCTTATGGGTAGCAAGATATGTGATCAAAATGGACCCAATATGGCTTCAGCGAACTACCCTCGATATGGACATGAACTAAGTACAGTTGTCGGCCGGACTAGAGTGTGTGAGTGTGTTTTACTCCACTTTTAACAATATCCCAGTTATATCACGGCGTGTCAGCTTAATGTGGGAGGAAAGCCCGAAGTGATGCAGGTTTTAGACGTTTACCACTTCGGTGAAACCCACGAGCACGGGTATGGCCTGAGACGTCTGGGCCCCCCGTGCCCCCCAGGGAGACTAGAAGAAGAGAGGGTTGAGATCCGAGTACAATATCAGTATTTACTGGAAGGGCTCACACACACCCTCTAAATACCACTGAGCAGCAAATACAAATATGCAGTGCATGGTGTATGGATACGAAATGCACCTGCATAACAGTTATGATCATTTTCTCCTTTTGTGAATAAAAAAAGTAATGCCTCTAATAATTTCTTTTCCATAATAACTACCACTGCTCAAACAACGTATTAATAAGCGTTTGTGTTGTTTAAGCGATCCCGTTAGTTGCCTCTTACGACAAGCATAGTCGCCTTTTACGGCAAGCATGGGTTGTTGAAGACCAGCATCGTTGAACGACGAGGAAGAACCTTCGGATACCAACGTCAATTCTTTTTTATCACGTCACATCCAATTCGTTTTTTTAATTGTTGGAATGCTCCCCTCCGAAAAGTCAAATATTCTCTTTGCCATTTAGCATTTTATGTGAGTTGCCAAGCAACCGCTACAGGATCGAACAATGCTCAGCAAAGGTAAAACGTTTTGTAAATCAAAATCAGCGACATTCAATCAGTCGATGCAATATTAAACATCGGTCATGTGACAATAGGTTTAACAAAAGTGTTAATGACGTCATATTTAAACAAAATAATACACATCCTCACGTTTACCATCTAGGAATAAATTAATGATAGTGTAACCATATATAGTATACGCACGTTTCTGGGATATTACTTTAAAAGTGAAAATAAATAAACAACGCTCAGGTGCAGTGTGGACAGAGTGTTCCCATTATCTAGTCACAACACGTAAGTCATTGACTAATTCTTGTTGTTAGGATGTAAATATTGTTATTGTGTGAAGATAAATGCACCAATGAACTAGTTTGCAGACGAAACACCTGCAATGTATTCGGGTGACTGTGGCTCGGCACTGATTACACTTCTGTTGAACAAATACATCACTAAGTTGAATGATGTTATATTTAACTAATCACCCCACCCCCCACCTCTCTCTCTCTCTCTCTCTCTCTCTCTCTCTCTCTCTCTCTCTCTCTCTCTCTCTCTCTCTCTCTCTCTCTCTCTCTCATATATTTATATATTTACCCTATCTATCTCTCATATTTTCCCTATGTCTCTCTTCTCTCACTCTCCTCTCGCGTGACGTGGGGCGGTCGGGTAGCCTAGTGGTTAAAGCGTTCGCTCGTCACGCCGAAGACCCGGGTTCGATTCCCGACATGGGTACAATGTGTGAAACCAATTTCTGGTGTCCCCGCCTTGATATTGCTGGAATATTGCTTAAAGCGGTGTAAAACCATACTCACTCACTCACTCACTCACTGACGTGGTCTTACCGCACGATAATGAATGTATGGGCATTTCATTCTTCTCAACATTTAATCATCTCAACGATAAACTGTTTGCTCAGTTGATAATGACACAAAGTGAGTTGGTTAAAACATGAATCAGTCAAGTGTCTTAGACATCACACTTATTTGGCTGATAGACCTGCTTACAAACAAAACACCGCTTCCAGTGCCGGAAGTGAACAAGAAAACATGAAATAAGCTTATACATATATTTTTTAAAAACCCATTATGTGCAAATGTAAAGACGCAAAGATTTATCGTGTCTGAAAATTAAAGAAGCGTTTCCTGTACTTCATTGTGTAAGGGCGATGGGGTAGCCTAGTGGTTAAAGCGTTCGCTGGTCACTCCCAGTGCCTGGGTTCGACTCCCCGCAAGGGTACAATGTGTGAAGCCTATTTCTGGTGTCCCCCTGCTGTAATATTGCTTAAAGCGGCGTAACACTACATTCACTATACTTGTGTATCGTGCTTAGACCCATGACGCCCACCCATGATTCCCCCTTGAAGACACTCCCGTTGTCTTTTGATCATTTCTTCCTTCCTTGAAGGCGCCCCCGTTATCTTATATCATTCCTTCCTTGAAAACACTCCTGTTGTCTTTCTATCATTCCTTCCTTGAAAACACTCCTGTTGTCTTTCTATCATTCCTCCCTTGAAGACACTCCCATTGTCTTTCTATCATTCCTTTCTTCCTTGAAGACACACCCGTTGTGTATCATTCCTTCATTGGAGACTCTCCCATTGTCTTTCTATCATTCCTTCCCTTGAAGACACACCGGTTGTGTATCATTCCTCCCTTGAAGACACTCCCATTGTCTTTCTATCATTCCTTCCCTTGAAGACACACCCGTTGTGCATCATTCCTCCCTTGAAGACACCCCCGTTGTCTTTCTATCATTCCCTCCTTCCTTGAAGGCACTCCCATTGTCTTTCTATCATTCCTCCCTTGAAGACACCCCCGTTGTCTTTCTATCATCCCTCCCTTGAAGACACTCCCATTGTCTTTCTATCATTCCTCCCTTGAAGACACTCCCATTGTCTTTCTATCATTCCTTCCTTGAAGACACACCCGTTGTGTAACTATCATTTCTTCCTTCCTTGAAGACACTCCCATTGTATTTCTATCATTCCTCCCTTGAAGACACTCCCATTGTCTTTCTATCATTCCTCCCTTGAAGACACCCCCATTGTCTTTCTATCATTCCTCCCTTGAAGACACCCCCGTTGTCTTTCTATCATTCCTCCCTTGGAGACACCCCCGTTGTCTTTCTATCATTCCTCCCTTTGAGACACCCCCGTTGTCTTTCTATCATTCCTCCCTTGGAGACACCCCCGTTGTCTTTCTATCATTCCTCCCTTTGAGACACCCCCGTTGTCTTTCTATCATTCCTCCCTTGGAGACACCCCCGTTGTCTTTCTATCATTCCTCCCTTGGAGACACCCCCGTTGTCTTTCTATCATTCCTCCCTTTGAGACACCCCCGTTGTCTTTCTATCATTCCTCCCTTTGAGACACCCCCGTTGTCTTTCTATCATTCCTCCCTTGGAGACACCCCCGTTGTCTTTCTATCGTTCCTCCCTTGGAGACACCCCCGTTGTCTTTCTATCATTCCTCCCTTGAAGACACCCCCATTGACTTTCTATCATTCCTCCCTTGGAGACACTCCCGTTGTCTTTCTATCATTCCTCCCTTGAAGACACCCCCATTGTCTTTCTATCATTCCTCCCTTGGAGACACTCCCATTGTCTTTCTATCATTCCTCCCTTGAAGACACCCCCATTGACTTTCTATCATTCCTCCCTTGGAGACACTCCCGTTGTCTTTCTATCATTCCTCCCTTGGAGACACTCCCGTTGTCTTTCTGTCATTCCTCCCTTGAAGACACCCCCATTGACTTTCTATCATTCCTCCCTTGAAGACACCCCCGTTGTCTTTCTATCATTCCTCCCTTGGAGACACCCCCGTTGTCTTTCTATCATTCCTCCCTTTGAGACACCCCCGTTGTCTTTCTATCATTCCTCCCTTGGAGACACCCCCGTTGTCTTTCTATCATTCCTCCCTTGGAGACACCCCCGTTGTCTTTCTATCATTCCTCCCTTGGAGACACCCCCGTTGTCTTTCTATCATTCCTCCCTTGGAGACACCCCCGTTGTCTTTCTATCATTCCTCCCTTGAAGACACCCCCATTGTCTTTCTATCATTCCTCCCTTGGAGACACTCCCATTGTCTTTCTATCATTCCTCCCTTGGAGACACTCCCGTTGTCTTTCTGTCATTCCTCCCTTGAAGACACCCCCGTTGTCTTTCTATCATTCCTCCCTTGGAGACACCCCCGTTGTCTTTCTATCATTCCTCCCTTGGAGACACCCCCGTTGTCTTTCTATCATTCCTCCCTTGAAGACACCCCCATTGTCTTTCTATCATTCCTCCCTTGGAGACACTCCCATTGTCTTTCTATCATTCCTCCCTTGGAGACACTCCCGTTGTCTTTCTGTCATTCCTCCCTTTAAGACACCCCCGTTGTCTTTCTATCATTGATTTCATCCTCGACCGTACAATAGTTGTAATAGTATTGGTTTTCGAACGCATGAATGGTAGATAGTCTTCATATTGCGTGAATATGACATCACGCCACTGTCAGCAAATATTCCAGCAATATCGTATTGTACCTCAAACACAGGATTACACTTTAATTTGTACCCTGGGAACATAAACCCAGGTCCTCTGAGAGACAATCGAAGCTTTAAACACTAGGCTCTTTCACCTGGCGATCTTGACAACATACAGTTCAATAATCTTTTTTTGCTTACATGTTACCATCCAGTGATAGAGATATAAATACGATGTTTAGTAAATGAATGGGAAAAAAGTAACTATAAATGCATACAAAATGCTTGTAAAATATGCATGAAAGATAAAAAAACACCTCTGATATAAATTATTGCACATAGGATGCTTGTTAATGAGACACCTGCAGGCACGCAGTCTTCCATACAACCACATGTTTAATTATGAACAAATAAGCGCAAATTGTACATAAATATAGGTAAGGGGTATATCTATAATTTAAATTCAAACACATCTACTTCAGTTCGGTACAAAATAATTATCCCAGTTCATAATCTCTCTCAGAAAATGTTCCAAAAACAAAGTTGCTTTGCATTTTACACTCAAAACCGGGAAGGAAGCGGCGTAGAAAGGTAACAAAAACTGAAACGTTAATTTCAATTATATAACAATGTGGTATTAACTGCTGTGCTAACTTTATAAATAAATAAAAGCATATGAATAAACTCAGATCTCCATCTTAATTATAGACACACATGTTTGATGGCGGCTAACAATATACAAAGAAGAACATGGTTATTTCATGGTGATATATTTGATACGGGTGTCTTAGTTTGATAACGTTTGTAATGTTTTAGTCAAATCCGATTTTCAAGGGTATACTTTCTTTATTTCAAATAAATCAATTGAAAAAGGTTTAAACGTTTTGTCATAATATATATTTTAATATTCCACAAGAAATGTCCAGACTTTCTCATGTATCGCCATTAAAGGCAAGCGGAAAGTCGAAATGAAATTAAAACGAACAAATGTTTAGTTCACCCTCTGGTCTCTTGTGATGAGAATATCTTTAGCTACTGTTGTCATTTTGAGCCTGTTAACACCTGATAAAAATATGTGTATTTCTCACAAAGTCAGCGCTCTTAAAAGAAAACTTTGCGAACTTTCATCGAGAAGTTTCCCGCCCTATCACACATTTAGCTAGCATGATGTCTGTCCAGTGATTTTAGATGGCCCGTGAACTGACCATTCGAGTGCCTGACAAAGTCTCACGCGCTATCTGGGTACACGCAGTTGTTGACTTGCGTCGGCGAAGTTTCCGTAAACAAATAGGAAATTCATGTTTTCCTCAAATTGTAAAATAAACCTCTGAACTTTTAAGTTTAATTTGTGGAGCACTGGCTCGTACGAACGTGCACTAAGCAGTATTATTCACTTGTGACCGAAGACCGCTCTTTTCTTGCGTTTGTTTCACGTGCCGAATTTGAAAATAGTGAAGGTGACGGGTGCGCGAAGACAACACCGAGGCCCTTTTAAGGTTGTCAATATTTTAGAAGTTTTCAACGTAACTTAATCCAGTTAACAAAATGAATATTTCTTCAAAATTCTGTTTTTCAACAAACTTAAAATATATTATGCTCATGTTAATTTCCAGAGACTATTATCGCAGACATTGGAATTATTAAGGAAGTGTTGTGATAAT